>NW_012109897.1:769030-793096 GCF_000951045.1 Mandrillus leucophaeus
GATTTTGAGGAGACTGAAGATGTAAACTTCCACAAATGTTCTTTTTTCTCTATTTGTTTCCCCTCAGCGCCACACTTTAAGTTGGTTTTAAACAGCTAGAGGGTCAGCTTCATCAACTTTCAATCTAATGTGATAATACATTCATAGAAACGTTATTTAAGTAAATACAGTGTAATGAGTAAGATCAAGCTTGGACACAATATGACCTGGATTCAAGTCTGATTCTGTTGCTTAATACCTTGGTGATTTGGGGCATTGACTATGATTCTCTTAGCCTTATGTTATATTCCAAATGTAGGGGTGGCTCCAAAATTTAAATATGAAACCTAACCGCCAAGGTGATGACACTAAGAGGTGGAAGTTTGGGAATTTATTTTTCTCTTTATTTATTCTTACGAATTTAAGGGGTACCAGTGAGTGCAATTTTGTTTCGGGCATATATTGCATCATAGTAAAATCTTGACTTTTAGTTTATCCATCACCCAAATCATGTACATTATACCCATTAACTGATTTCTCAACACTACCTCCTTTCTCCCTCTTTATCCTAGCCTCCAAAGTCTATTATTTCATATTGTATGTCCACATTATTTAGCTCCAGTGTATAAGTGAGAACGTGGTATTTGACTTTCATTTTCCTGTTTAAGTTAAGATAATGGCCTCCAGTTCCTCAAAAATTGTTGCTGCAAAAGACATGACTTCATTTTTTGTTAAAATAGCTGGATAGCATCCCATTGTGTATGTATATGCCATATTTCATTAATCCAATCATTTGTTCACAGAGACTTAGGTTAATTCCTTATTTGTGCTATTGTAAACAGTGCTGCGATCAGCATAGGAATTCAGCTATTTTTTGATATAATGACTTCTTTTCTTTTGAATAGATATCAAGTAGTGAAGTTGCTGTATTGAACGGTAGCTCTATTTTTAGTTATTTGAGAAATCTCTATACTAATTTCTATGGAGAGTGTACAATGTATATTACCACTATCAATGTATAAGAGTTCCCTTTTTTTCACATCCCCACCAATATCTGTTATTTTCTGCCATTTTAGTAATAACCATTTTGGCTGGTTCAAGATGATGTTTCATTGTGGTTTTAATTTGCATTTCTCTTGTGATTAGTGATGTTGAACATGTTTTATATGCTTGCTGGCCATCCATATGTCTTCTTTCAAAAAATATCTAGTCATTTCACTTGCCCACTTTATATTGGGTTCATTTGCATTTTTTGAAGAGTTTCTTGTAAATTCTAGATTCTAGTCCCCTGTTGGATGAATAGTTTCCAAATATTTTCTTACATTTTGCAAATTGTCTTTTCACTCTGTTATTTCTCTTGGTTTTGTTTATAAACTACTCAGCCTAAAATGTTTTGTTATTGCAGCAGGAACAGACTAAGACCTGTTAGTAACTTCATTTACAACAACAGATAATAAAGACTATTTAAAAATCCAGCACAGTGTTACAGATATGATATAGTTTGATAAATAACTGCTAGTATGTCATATTGATGCATTCTAACATTTTAATGATTAAAGCAACTTTGGTTTTAGTATAACTGAATAAGAAAAGCACTGCCAATTCAAATTGTAAAATATAGCCTAATGTTATAGATATGCTGATATTATTAAATATATTACTATTTTCTTAATACAGTAATTTATTTTCAGCACTGAGTCACTTGTGAATATTTTAGTAGATTTTGCTAAAAATATTTCAAGATAATTTTGTTAAAATTTTCATTTGCCCTTTAAAATTTATTTAACACAAGTAATAGGCATAACAATAAACTTTTAAGGCAGCTTTACTAGTCATTTTACCAAGATTCAGAGATTAGAAAGTTGAAACTTATCCTAAGTCAATTTTTATATAAAATATTTTCCAACACTTTCTGAAATTTACACGTTTATTTTGAAAAAGCAATAACAAATATGCCTTAGTCAGAACTTCTCCTAAGTTGTTTATGAGCATTCAAGGCAGACATTAATGTGGAATTTATTAATTTGAGAGTGTTCTTTTTTTTGTAAGAAATGGGTAAAATATATTACATATTTATTTGATATTTAAAGTGGATACAAAATGAATCAATTTTATTTAAGGGGATTATGCCAAAAGCTACAGAATATCCATACTAGCATACTTTTTAACTTCACAAATGAGTTAAAATCACATAACTTAATATTAGAAAAAAGCTAAATATTTTATTAATAAATCACATTAAATATTTGTTTTTAATAGCTGAAAATATTTTTAAAATTTTCAATCTATTTAGAAAGCTCTATTCCACAGCTTGTCAAAAAAATTACATGCATGTAATTTTTGTCTTTACAAATCATGTCAAATGCCTAGTAATTTGAGAAGTCTCCATTCTGATTTCTATGGAGATTGTACAATTTACATTCCCAACATTGGTGTATAGTAGTTCATTTTTTTCTGCTTCCTCAAAGTAGTATTTCCTAAAGCATCTCAAAGTAACAAGGCCAAACCGCAATTCTTCTGATTCAAGCCTGTTTCTATCAGTCTCTTAAACTCTGTTGTTATCTTTCAGATCAAATATTTTTTCTTTTTTTTTAATTTATTTTTTTATTATTATTATACTTTAAGTTCTAGGGTACATGTGCATAGCGTGCAGGTTTGTTACACATGTACATTCAATCATTCAGGAAATCCTTCCAAATAAATTTCAAATCTGTCACCATCTTCTTCTCTACCACTGGAACATTCTTATACTTTCAGACTGACTCACTTCCTCAAGCTCTCCAATGTTTACTTAGCTATCATCCTCTTATTGAGATGTCACCTGGCCACATACATTACTTGTGGTGCTCTCTCCAACACAATCCTATCTTCCGTAGTTTATTTTTTCTCACCACTCTTAATTGGCAACCTACTACATGATTTATTTAGTTAGTTTTGCTTGTCTTCCTCTACTTGAGAAGAGACAATTTTGTTATTATTGTTGTTCTCTGATATATAACCAGATAATACCTAGAGCCCAGTAGGTACACAATAAGTATTAATTAAATGCATATGTACTTCAATGCATTTGAGTTTGAAACATTCCCTTCAACTGTCTTTTCATATAAAACTAAACAGGATAATCAGATGCCACATTGAGACCACATTTACCAGCTTTACCAAATGCACAATATGTAAGATCCCACTCATCTTTCTATGCGGTTACCAATGCCTGTGTTTATGATGGTATTGGGGCAGTGTACTCTCGAGTCTACTTTCCAATGGTTCTCCCATAATAATGCTATTCTCATTGTAACTTTTCAAGTGTACTTTTGAAAGTGATTTTGAGTTTCTTTGAATGGGCATATAGTTGATAATAATAAAGGCATAACTATAAGAAGACATGAAGTCTTTTATGCCAATTTGTTTCTAGATTTTAAACATAACAAAAGTTTCTTAATATTTGTAATTTAATAATTTTAAAAGTTTACCAAAAGTCTGAAAGAAAAAAATCTATTATTAATCTAGAATTTTTTTTATAATTGCTTCAAAATAGGGCGTATGATAGATAAGATAAGGCATGCACTAGTTGTAGCCCTGCTTCACTCACTTGGAGATAAATAATGGCTTTTGAACAGCACTTCCAACTCATCTAATTCAATCTGATTTGATACCTCCATTGGGAAGTACAGATTATTCTGAATTGATTGCTTTGGGGAGTCTCAACAGATATTTCATATTCAATGGATTAACATAAGTAGCAGACTGTGTTGTTCAGTCTCCTTTTCAAGGCCAGCTATTACTTGCACTCAACACTGCCCCATTTACAGGCATGATACAAAGCATGATAATCTGTGCAAATTTGTGAAAACATAGGTTTTTTACTGAACTTATGAAAAATTTGATTTTGGAGACCTGGATATACTTACTAATTATTTCTAAATAAAACTTTTTAGGTAGTTGCAATATAAGAAATAAATATAAATTTAGTAGAAAATAATTTTGTATTGTCCAACTTTTATCTATATGATTCTCTCCCTCTATCTCATGTTCTTCGCAACAAAAAGGTTTGAAAAGCTAAAACCAGTCCACCTTTGGATGAATCAAGCTTAATGGCAACCTCAGTTCATGACCATAATTGTACTATTATATGGAGTCTCCTATAACAAAATCATTAGGCAACCCACAAAAAAGCTATTGTTATTTATATTTTATTGTTTAAAGTATATTTATATATTATATGTTATGTGTCAGGCTTTGTCTTAGATAATAGATTGATCGACAAGAAAATCAGAATTCCTAATTTTATGCAGCTCATTTTATTTTATTATATTTTGAGATGGAGTTTCTTTCCTATCACCTAGGCTGGACAGTGCAGTGGCATGATCTCGGCTCACTGCAACCTCCGCCTACTGGGTTCAAGCAATTCTTCTGCCTCAGCCTCCCAAGTAGCTGGGATCACAGGCATGCACCACAACCTCCGGCTAATTTCTGCATTTTTAGTAGAGATGGAGTTTCACCATGTTGGTCAGGCTGGTCTTGAACTCCTGACCTCAAATGATCCACCCACCTCAGCCTTCCAAAGTGCCGGGATTACAGGCATGAGCCACCGAGCCCAGCTAGAACTTATTTTCTAAATGGAGATGAAAATAATACTCTAGAAAACACATAAATAAACCACAAAATTAGCAAACTGAGACATGCTCTTCAGCAGGTTACTAGGATGAACAAAAAGTGGTGGTGGCCTTGCTGATGAGCCTGCATTTGTATGCATGTGTGTGTAGAGTGAGAAATGTGTGTGTGTAGTGGGAGTGTGTATGTGTTGAGAGTGGTAGAATGTTGGTGGTGAGACTGGTTCATTCTTACAGTGGTTGAAAAAGAGCACTATGAAAAAGTGGCAGTTAACTGGGACCACGTTACATAAGCTATAGAAAATTTGTGGATTTTATTCTAAAAACAGAGGATCTTGATGTTGTTGTTGTTATTTTTAGCAGAGATGTAGACTGCATTGATTTACATTTTTACATGCAATTTACCTACGACTTAAAGGATGAATTTTTGCCACCCAAGAGTAGAAACAGAGAGAGTCAGTAAAAGTTATCTTCACCAGTAGATTTTAAAATGCAAATATTGTCTGGGAAGGATGGCTCTCTCTTGTAATCCCAACACTTTGAGAGTGTGAAGTGGGAGGAGCCCTTGAGCCTTGTTGGTCAAGGCTGCAGTGCTGTGATCATGCCACTGCACTTTAGTCTGGGTAAAAGAGTAAGACTGTCTCAACAAAATGCAAATATTGAGAAATAGGCATATATTACTAACAACACAATATAGAAACATGACAGGAACAATAGAGACTAACTACTGAAGTGCTAGACCCACTGAGACAAGTACTAGCATGTGCTAACAGAGCCAGAAACTATTATTAATGTTTTGCATTATTTTATCTAATTGTCATCACAACATTATGCAGTAGATGTTATTTCCTCATTTTACAGATACGAACACTATGGCACAGAGAATTTATTGCAAATTTATACATCTAGCAAATGACATAGCATAGAAATGGAAATAGATAATTTTATTCCATAGCCTACACTATTGAATATTATAAGTCATCTCTGATTGTACATAATGCTCTGAAGCAATCACCGAATACAAAGTGTTTCTATCCAAGTTTATTTCTTAGTGAATTCAATAGAATCTTGGACTCTCTGTGTGATTGTCTTCCAAGTTCCTAATTATTTGCAGTGTATCATTAAGTTTAAAATCCTAAATTGACAACTACTTAAGAACAAGGTATTCCTACATTTAATAAAGAAAGCAAAATTATGAATCCAAGCTAGAATTTAACTTTATGTTTTTATACCACTGTACTTTTCAGTATCACATGCAATTTATTTTTCATTCAAAATCCTTCTGAACTTCTGGAACTAATAAGTGATTATAGCAAGATAAAGGTTATTGCAAGATAAAGGTTAATGTACAAAATCAATCACTTTCCTGTACATCAGCAATGCACAAGTGAAATGTGAAATTAAAAACATTATTATTTACATTAGTAGCCCAAAAATGAAATGCTGAGATATAAATCTCACAAAATAAGTACAAAATCCATGTAAGGAAATCTCTGAAACTCTGAAAGATATCAGAGAAGACCTAACTAAATAATGCAATATCCCAGCTTCTGGATAGATAGATTCAATTTTGTGAGACTATTAGGTCTTCCCAATTTGATCTATAGATTGAACACAATTGCATTCAAATTCTCAATAGGTCTTTTGTAGATATTGACAAACTTATTCAAAAGTTTACAGGGAGGGTCAAAATATCTAGAATAGCCAACTCAATACTGAAATAAAATAGCAACATTGGGGAGAGATACTGCCTGACTTAAAGACTACTATAAAGTTACATTAACCAACACTTTGTGGAATTGGCAAATATAGATCAAAGGAACATAATAGAAGGCCCAGAAATAGATCCACATAAATATGTCAACTGATCCTTGACAAAGGAGCAAAGATAGTCTTTCCAACAAATGGTGCTGGGACAACTGGATATCACATATGCAAACACACATGCACACACACGCATACACACACAAAGAATCTCAACTCAGACTATACAGTCAGGATTCTTCAGAGAAACAGAACCAACGAGATAAAAATGGGTAGAGATTTATCGACAGGAATTGACTTATTATGGAAGGCGGAAAGTCCCAGTCTACAGGCACAAGAGCAATTAGCACACATTTTTGAGGGTAAGTGAATATGGATGTCCCATGTCACATATAGTACACATTTGCCACCTTCTGCTTTTTTGTTCTATTTAGGAACTCAAAAGATTCAGTGATTCCCACCTGCATTGGTGAATGCAGTCTACCAATTCAAATGCTAATCTATTCCAGAAACACCCTCACAGACTCATCCAGAAATAATGTTTTGCCAGCTACTTGGGCATCATGTAACCCAGTCAAATTGACACATCAAATTAAACATAAGACAGACCTTACACATTTCAAAAAATTAGTTGTAGTTGATCATAGACCTAAATGTAAAGGACAAAATCATAAAACTCTTAAGAGATAACATAAGAGAAAACCTATATAACCTTGGTATAGTGACATGTTTTTACATATAATACAAGAGACACATTTATTTTTTTAAAAAAAGTTAAGTTTGACTTTATTAAAATGAAAAACTTTCTATCCGTGCAACACAAAAGTATGAGAATATAAGCCAGAGACTGAAAGAATATATTTGCACAAGACACGTCTGAAAAAGGACTGTTATCCAAAATATGAAAAGAACCCTTAAAATTTAACAATAAAAAATTGAACACGCTAATTTAAAAATGGGCAAAAGACCTGAACAGACACTTCACTAAAGAAGATATGTAGATGGCAAGCAAGCATGTGGAAAGGAGCTCCATTTCAAATGTCAACAGGTAAATGCAAATTAAAACAAGATACAACTGCACATGTATTTGAATGACCAAAATCTAAACCAAATGCTGAAAAAAAAAATTATATAGAGGAGCAACATGAACCCTTATTTATTGCATTCACTGGGAATGCAAATTGGCACAACCACTTTGGAAGACAGTTTGGCATTTTGTTACAAAAGTAAACATACCCTTATGTTTGTGCTCCTGAAAACAAGCATTTTTTTTTCATTGCAGTGCTATGTAAAAGTGGATTTTCTTTCAGTTTTGTGACGCTTAGAACATCTTAATAAAGTTAACTTTGGACCTCTTGTGGTTCCAACAACACAAATAAATTAATTGATGGGACAATCAAATAAGCAAAAAAGTTATAGATATAATAGGTTGAGTTTTATAGCTACTACAATGTAATTCAAATATTTAGAAATGTCTTTTATTTCTAAAACAATTTAATTTCTAACTCTAAACCCTTGGCCTTACTGATGACCAGGAGCTTAATTTAGTTTAAACTCTTCCCTTACTCAAATCCATTAATTTCTCATTAAATTTGGCTTCATAATTTCACCATAGATTAAAATTTTTTTTTACCGATACCCTTTCCCCTCTAGTCATAATGGGATAGGGATAGATATTTATATGTGATTGTCTAGATTATGCTGCAAAACCTCTTTTAGAAATAGATCGTATTCTGTTAGTGAAATTTTGACAGGCCAAACAGCATATAATCTTCCTTGATTCATATCTCCTCAACCTTGCTTATCCAATGAGATTTAGCCACTTATTCCTTCAAATATGTTTTACCACATCATTCTGGTAATAGGCACCTTTTAGTGCTTGCTCTGCCTCTAAGTAGACATTCATGATCTCTTGCTCAATTCTAACTTTGCTAGAAAATAAGCCCTAAGAAAACATCTAATGTATTATCTGCTTATTTCCTGGGCACTGAGAGAAGCCTACTTGTAACTCTATTGCATTGTCCACTCTTCCCATATTCCTAAAGACTGAAGTAGGGTGGAGATGGAATCGTTTTTACAAAATTTCTAACTCTCTTTTCACAAAAAGAGATAACTGGATAACTGCATTTTCCTCTGCAGTTGGAGTTTTTCTCTCCCTCAGGGCACAGAGACCCACAGCATAATGCAGGTTGCTGTCATTCTAATCACAATTTTTGCCTAAAGGTTTATGATGAATTGACAAAAATACAGAAAAAAACTTAGTTTTATGTCATGTGGTATTCTAGAACCAGTCAGAAATGAAAAAGAAAAAGCACGAAATTCTCTCTTGGGTTCTAATCCCTGGCAATATATTTTATTATCTTCTTACAAAGAATGGAGGGAGACCTTTACAGTCATGTTTTATATGCACTATAGACCAAATGAACCTAATAGATATTTACAGAACATTTCATTCAATGGCTATGGTATATAAATGTTCGCCACAGCACATGGATCATTCTCAAAGTGAACCACATATTTGGCCATAAACAAGGCTTAAGCAATTTAAAACTATTGAAATACATCAAGTATCTTCTCTGGTCATAATGGAATAAACATAGAAATCAACAATAAGAGGAATTTTGGAATTTTGAAACATATATTCATATGCAGAAGAAAAAAGAAACTAGACCCCTATCTCTTGCCATATAAAAAATCAAATCAAAATGTATTAAAGACTTAAATGTAAGATATCTAATAAGATGAAACTACTACAAGAAAACATTGGGGACGATCTCCAAGACATTAGTATGGAGATTTCTTGCATATTTAGTATGGGGATTTCTTGCAACCAAAGCAAAAATGGACAAATGGAATCACATTAATTTGAAAAGCTTCTGTACAGAAAAGGAAGCAATTAGCAAATTCAATAGACAACCCACAGAATGGGAGAAAATATTTGCAAACTACCCATCTGATAAGGATTAAAAACCAGGATATATAAGAAACTCAACTCAATTGAAAAAAACCTAATAACCCAGCTTAAAAATGAGCAAAAGATATGAATAGACATTTCTTCAAAGAAGACAGGTAAATGTCAAATAGGTATGTGAAAATGTGCTCAACATCACTGATCACCAGGGAAATGCCAATCAAAAATATAATGAGATATTATCTCCTTTAAATTAAAATGTGTTTAATCCAAGTGACAAGCAATAATAAATGCTGGGAAGAGTGTGGAGAAAAAGGGATCTCTTGTAAACTGTTGGTGGGAATATAAATTAGTACAACCACTATGGAGGACATTCAGGAAGTTCCTCAACTAAAAATATAACTTAAATATAATAAAGTAATCCCACTGCTAGGTATATACCCTAAAGAAACCAAATCAGTATATTGACTATGTATCTACATTCCCATGTTAATTGCAGCACTATTTACAGTAGCCAAGTTTTGGAAACAATGTAAGCTCCCATCAACAGACAAATGGATAAAGAAAATGTGGTTCTTATGCACACTGGAGTACTAGTCAGCTATAAATAGGAATGATATTATGTAATTTGCCACAACATGGGTCCAAGTGGAAGACATCACGTTAAGTGAAATAAGACAGGCACAGAAAGACAAACTTCACATGTTCTCACTAATTTACGGTACCTAAATACTAAAACAAGTGAACTCACGCGAATAGATAGTAAGAATGATGGTTACCAGAGGCTGGGAATGAGGGACTGTTTGGGATGCTTAGTGTGTACAAAAATATAATTAGAGAAAATAAAAAATATATAGTATTTGACAGCAAAACAAGAGGAATATAGTCAAGAATAACTTATTGTACATTTCAAAATAAATAAAGGACTGTAATTGAAATGTTTGTAATACAAATAAAGGATAAATGCTTTAAGTGACAGATACCCCATTTCCACTGGTGTGTAATGAGTACATGTTATATGCCTGTATCAAAATATCTCATGCACCCATAAATATGTACACCTATTATATACCCACGTAAATTAAAATTTATTTAAAATGAAATGTCATGATAACTAGTCAAATGATTCATTAGATATTTAGAACAAATAATTTTGGTGCTGTGCATGCAAAATCATGAATTATATGGCAGAGAATCTAAGGACCTAGGAGAAATTGAACATTTTATAATCTATTTACTAGAATTCTCCTCCTATATGAAAGGAAATTCAGGCTTACACAATGGAAAAAACCTGGCCAAGGAAAATTTTAAATTGATTTTCTAAAAATTTCTGCCCTTTATTCGGTAAGCTTCAGAGGAAAATATAATGTTAAAAAATGAAAAGACAAGTGAGAAAGACAGAGAGATAATATTTTTGTCAAAGGCTATCTATGGTAGGATTATTTTGTGTAATTTTTCTAGAAAGTCAAGATGCAGTAACAATAACTTTGCATTAAACAGTCATTTGCCTACTAGTTTCCTTAAAATTAAAGATGAAAGCACATTATAAATAACATCTAGGGATTATTTAATGAGAAAAATTCAATTTTTGTATATTGAAAATCAGATGTAATATTTAGGGTAAACATTATATTTAGGGTAAGAAGCATTTCCTGGCTTCTGCAGAGGTGGCTAATGAAGTCCATGAGTGGCACTCATGACGTCTTTATCAAATGACTGCTCAGCCATTTGTTCTCTTCAAAACAAACTTCCTCAAGTTTTTGTAAAATCTGTGGACTGAGCATTTTTCAGATCTTCAATTACTGGTTCATTTTTTCTTAATAATTCTTCTTAAATTTCTCTCTCTCTTTCCACATTTTACTAAAAGCAGCCAAGAGAAACCAAGTTGCTCCTCAAAATTTTACTTCAAAATCTTCTTCAGTAATACTTTACACCACTTTCAGTTACCATAATTTTTTAATTTCCAATCTCAGCATGTCATTCATAGGTTACAGACTCCTCATGCTCACACATTTGTTTCATCTCTGGTCATTCCAGATGAAGGGAGACTGCTTGAGATTCTAGAGATGGCTGAATGCAACATTTAAAACATTTGAGAGAATACAGCACACCAGGGAGACTACTATTACGACTATCAGGAGGATAATACTGAAAGTTTAAAGTATGCTCCTTAGCAAGGGTTCCCATAAACCAAACTACCTAAAATCAAATAGATCAAAGAATGAACTAAAGAATCTACTCACTTAACTAAATGGCATTTTCATTAATCCCCTACAGCTGAAAGTCTAAATTCAGTGGGTTTCTAGATTGGATCTTCTGAGGGGTTGACTGTCCTCAGTGAGCCATAAAAAGGCTTCTTTACATGGTGTACCATAATAACCTACTGTTACAACATCAATCCCCCCTGCATGGGAGAGGTTTTATACAGCCAGAAAACATGCATTGAAAATGACAATTGAATAAAATCCCTTTATAAAATATTTAAATGTACCATTAGACAACCAAATGTGCCTAAAGCTTTTATTATTTTCCCAGGATGTAGGTTTGACAAATCAAACATTATTTATAAACTACTTTAGCAAATTATAAGTCATCATACCAACATATTTAATTTAGATCATTCTATCTTTTCTATGATGAGTCACGGAATGCAGAACTTTTAATAATAAAAACTTTAAGGAATCAGGAAAACAGGGCAGCCTCCTGGTTCAACATGAGTCTATGATTAATTAACATTGTATTTATATCTTCTTGAATACCAGCTGTTTTATCAATTTAGGTCTATAGCACTGATAACTGATGGGTTATCGTAGGTAATTTGACTTAGACCAAGGAATTCATTCAAATTGTATATCTAAACAGTTTCAGTATTGGCTGATTTAGCATGCAAATCTGGCAAAGTATTTCTTTGGTATTCAATTAATTTTTGTTCTACTTGGTTTAGCAGCTTTATAAACCAGTCAGTCTTTTTATTAAACTTTCAAGAATTCTTACCCAGTCCAATTATTGGGGAATTGGGGAATTCATGGTGTATTCTTACCCATAATGTGATTTTTAGGTTATTAGAAACCTGTATTCAAGAGTGCTTTTCAGGATCCTATCCATCCTTTCATGAATCCTTTTTCCAAAAGACACCATTTTCTAGGATTTTGCATGATTGTGAAGTTTTCAAAAACTGCATCAGAATTAAACAATTAACTGTGAAAATGACTTTAAATAGTTATAGTAAAAAACACAATTGACAAGAAAATTTGGTTATTTCTCTGGTCTACAATGATTTAACATAATAGACATAATTATGATTGATAGCATATACTCAGACACATTTAAATTTTAGAAATCCCATACAATTTTGGAACATATTGATGGAATACACTAAAATATAATCTGAAGGAGGTTAAACATTATCTTTCATTTTGACAATGCTTCCCATGTAACTTAACATGTTAAATAGTCCTATCTACCTCTCTTTTGGATGCTTCAGGGGCCCTCCCAAAATTAGAGGTCAGAAAAGACAATTTGAAGCTAAAATTTGATTTTGGGAAGCCCATTAAATATGTTAAAGATTTAAAACAGTTGATATTATGAAATGGAATTCCAGGCCACCATAAGCCATTCAGTTAGCCAAAATGATGACTAAAAAAATGTTTTAAAGTCAGTAACTTTCACTTATGAAAAGGGACAGAGGGAAGACTTAGTTTTCCAAACAATCTGTCTCTTGTGTTTCCCTTCTTTTTACAGTAGTTTATTCAAAAGGAAAATAGAAATATTTCATTATTCTTTAATATTACATGAAAATCTTGCTCAAGAGAGAAAGCCAAATTTCACCCTTGCATTAGTCTACAATTAATGTCAATCTCAATTTTTAATGAACCTTATAGACAAATCTATCAATCTTAATTGGTTTCACCATAAGGTGACATTACCATGAACCTTTTATAACCCTTTATAATTTTTGTGAAAGAACAGAACAGTGCCCTAAGAAAAAAATGTTGTGGTTTTATTGCAATGTTCAATTTACAAAAAAACTTAACACTACTCCTTTATAGCTAATGTTCACACAGAATTTCTTTTTACAAGATTAATTTTTTACAAAACTTCCACAACTTGCTCAAATATTTAGATTTATATTATCTAATTTAAAACAATCTTTTAACCCTCCAAACTAGGCAAAAATTTACATTCTTATGTCTTCTTATAATCTTTTACTAAAAACATATTTTAATTTCTTTACACACCTTGCATGTAAATTTTTTTTTCAGTAGTCTCCATTACGTGTGCTAATGGTAGTTTTAGCAATTTTTAATTTTGGTGAAAATCCTGCTAAGCTATTTTAATTATGTACTAGGTGCAGTTAAGGTCTGATTCTGTCCAACATAGCCAGGGGTGTGGCAAAATCCACAGTTCCCCAGGCCTTACCAAACTGTAAAGCAGGCAAGTCAAAAAATTTTCAAAAGTCAGAGAAGCAGTTTATGATCTTAAAGCATAATTTAGCAGACATAATATCTGATCCACTCAATTTAGACCAAATGTCTTTATTTTATCAATAATCTCTAAAACTGTTTTTATTTCCAAAAGATTACTAAAGTTACATAAACTAAAAGACATTAATCACAGTCTTTAGTTTTCTTTGAAAATATTTGATTTAAGCGCTCATTTTTTAAACCAATTAATTAGTCCTCTTTTATATAAACATCACACACATAACACACATATAACTACACAGACAGACAGAAGAAGCTCCAGTAGTTGTAGCATTTTTCATTTGCCAGTTTTTAAGTTTTTTAAGTGGAATTCTGGCTTTAGGGGTAGAGTTCTTGGAGGAACATGTCCAGGAAAGCATGCAGTTTCCAGGGACTAATATCATAAGCAGGCATAGCTGAAAGGCAAAACAGCTTAGAAATTAATGGTCCTATCCCCATTTTTATACCAGATCCTGGGTCCCAAAAAGAGGGAATCAGCCCATCTCCATGGGAGTCTTATCTGTCAGTGGAGGTAGGGAAAACTCCATATTCCTAGGCGGCCAAGAGCATGCTTCTCTGATCCAAAGGCAAAGAGCCGAGTAGTCCCATAACTGCCATTAGACATCCCTAAAAATATGTGTCATACCTAGTTATTATATGCCAAAGCTCTCTCATAATATGAAGTAATTTCTGACACCCCCAAAAGTCAAAAATGTTACATAATGCAATGCAAAACAAAACAAAGTCTTACATTTTGAGAAGAATCTATCTACTTTCAGTTTCTGGGGTTTCATGAGGAAAACAGGTTTTTCCCAAAACTAGGTCTATGGTGCCTCCTATGTTTTCCCCAAGCAGCCCCAGGCTGTTAGAGCTTGAATATCCACTTTTAATTAAACTGACTTTTAACTGTAGCGCCCAAGATGTTGCGTGGGGTAACCAAATTAACATTTTCCATTCTGGCCAGAGCAAAATATGTGTGACAAAACATAGAGGTTAGCCACTCTGCTTAGTACCCAATATTAAACAGGCAAGGCTCAAACTTGCCCCCAGATGGGCCCCATTATCTCTAAATTGCTTTGGAATCTTCTTCATATTAATAGACATCCCTAGATAAGATTAATTTGGGAAACTTCATTTTTTAATGCAATTCAGTGCATTCTGAACATTCCACTGTAAGTTATCTTCAGTAAGATTTTGCCACTTATGTAAGACGTTGCTGCTCTCCTGGCCTAATATATAAGCTGGAAGGAACTTAGTTTTGTAGAAATTAAGAATTACCTTGATTAACTTAGTCAATATTTTTTTTCCTACCTAATCACACAAGAAAAATGAAACTAAGGAGTAGAACACAAAAATCCCTGTGAATTTTCCAAAGCCAACTTTTACAACCCCCACAATATTACAATTTACTACCAGTTTCTTTTTAATGCAGTCAAATTTAAGAGGCCTCTAACTTGATCCAGTTAATTACTGGATCAAATCTGATTCTAGATCCAGTCCAGTTTCTGTTGTGACTTCCAAAAGCAGTTTGGAAGGAAATTTGTTCAATGAAACTCAGAGAGCTCAAAACACAAACCCATGGAGCTCTGAAATCCAAGAAAGAACTTACGATGATTCCTAGCCATTCTGAGATATTAAAGAACACAGGTCTTACCTTGCAGGTAACTTGCTTGTTCACTCAGTGCTCGTGGGGGTTGTTAGGAGCTCTGCTTCAGATCACACTCCTGACACCATCTGTTAAAAGAAAAACTTCAGCCAAATTAAATTTAAAAGAGTTTAATTGAGCAATGAATGATTTCTGAATCAGGCATCCCCTAGAAGCACAGCAGATTTAGAGAGACTCCGGGGGCACCTCATGGTCAGAATAAATTTATAGACAAAAATGTAAAGTGACGTACATAAGTTGGAAGTGAGGTACAGAAACTGGGTTGGTTACAGGTTGACATTTGCCTTATGTGAACACAGTTTAAACACTCAGCAGCGTATGAGTGGTTGAAGTATGACTGCTGGGATTAGCCAAGACTCAGCTATTGTTACAGACACACACTCCTAAATTAGATTTTCAATCTTGTCTACCTATTAAGTTAGGGTATGATTTACCCACAAGGACTCAAATATAGAAGTGCAGAGTTCTTCTCCTACCATATTTAGTTTACTTTAAAATTACAGTGCATTAGACCATTGTTCAGCCAAGTTATTTGCTGCTCTATAACAAGGATTGACTTTCCTCCAGTTCCCAACACCATGTTCCTCATTTATATCTAAGCTCTCAGTAGAATTATCCTTAACATTCACGTTTCAAAATTGCACCTCAAAACCTTTCTAGCTTCAGTCCAGATCTAAAGTAACCTCTACATGTTTAGATATTTGTTACAGCAGCAATCCATTTCTTGGTACTAAAATCTGTATTAGTCTGTTCCGGTTCTCATAATAAAACATTATAGACTGGGTGGCCTAAACAAGAGGAATTTATTTCTTACAGCTTTGGAGGCTGGAAAGTCTTAAGACTGAGGTGCCAGCTGACTCTGTTTCAGGTGAGGGTTCTTTCACTGGCTTGTAGAAGGATACATTCTCACTGTGTCTTAGTAGCAAGAGAAATAAGAACAAGCTCTCTAGTCTCTTTTCTCATAAGAACACTATCTTATTCAACTTGGGCTGCTATGACAAAGTACTATAGACTAGGTGGCATATAAATAACCGATGTTTATTTCTCACAGTTCTGAAGGCTGGACATTTAAGATCAGGGTGCCAATATAGTCAAATTATGGCAATAGACTTCTAAGTTGCAGACTGCCAAACTCTGGCTGTGTCCTCACATGGTGAAAAAGGAAGAGAGTTCTGTCAGATCTCTTTTTTAAGGGCATTAATCCCTTTCATAGGGCTCTATACTCATGATTTAATCTTTTCCCAAAGGCTTCATCTCCTCAGACCTTCTCAAGTAGTGTTAACGTTAAGATTTTTACACATAAATTTCGGGGAGACACAAATATGTAGTCCGTAACATACACTAATGCTATGATGGATATCATAAGTCCCACTTTTGTGATCTTATTCAACGTTATTATGTATCTCAAAATACAGTGACATTCAATGTTATAAACTTTAGGAGACACAATTCAGTCTATAACACTGTTTTAAACTTTTAAGTACTATAATTTTTTTTTTTTTTCAGTTTGAAAGAACCTGGAACTTAAGTTATGAAGGATGTGAAGTTTGAAAGCTGATTATAAAACATTAAGAACTTCTGATTCTAAGAGAGTATTTGATTAGGTATCCTGATCAACCCATCTCTGAAAACATGTAAAACAGTTGCTTAAATGTTTTGAGACACTTATTTAAACGTTTATATTAATACTCCGAGACCAGACATCAAGTGAAAATAAAACCCAGAGACAGAAGCATAGACAGAGACTTGTATTTACCTTGAAGGCATTTGATAAACTGAATAAATTCGAGTTTCTTTTTCATGGCCTCAGGGAAAACTGGTGCAGGTCCATCTACCTATGTTACAAGACTCCAGCTTTTCTCTTCCTCCTGCAAGAAGTTGGTATCCTATGGTCCAGAGCATTAATTTGAGTATAAATAATAAATAATCTTGCCCACTGCTGAGGAGATTTCCAGGAAAAAATACTGCTTGGAAAAAATTGCTAAATGGACAGGAAAGTCTCCCAAGAGATTTAGTAAACACAAGCAAGCCTCTGGGCAAGTTTTTAGCCCTAATACATGCCCCTTGCTTGTCATTACATTTTTAAATTATGAATATATTGCAATGTAGTAATGGGAATTATATTGTCTGCAAGCATCTGCCAGCAGCAATCACACATCTCCTGTGTAGGAACACAATTACAACTTAGGCCTCAATAAAATCTACACATAACTTTCCAAGAGGTTGGAGCTCACAAATATAAAGCAATAAGGCAACATAAACAAGAACAAGAATAGACAATAAACAGATGAACCATTAGTGCTATAACAAGACATTAGAAGTCAAGAATTGAAATAATTATATTTAATGCATTTGGCAATACAAAACATTAGGCTGAATAGGCAAGTAATAATCAAAAGACTTTAAAAATACTCATGTAGATTGTAAAATAAACAATAATTCTCTAAAAAAAATTAAACTAGAAACCATTAGTTAGACTTAGCAACAGAAGTGACTCAACTCAAGTGAGAAACTATGATTTGGAAAAACAAAACAAAACTATACTAAAAAGATCAATATTACACTGGTTAGTAACAAGCCATAGGTCTTGCCCATACTCAAGAGAAGAATCTTATGTAAGGAAGTGGGGATAATTGTGGCCCATCTTAGTTTGCATTTGCTGCAGCCCACCATTACGCTATACCACCACCGCCACACACACTCCATCATACAATGGTAGAATAGATGGAGGATGGTAGCTATTAAAATTATGATTTAAATAAGGGGAAATTTGGAGATAAAAAGCTATCCACTGGTCTAGAGCAGTTGTTAGCTTGCGGAACACTGGAAATTCCTTGATTAGGTTTTAAAGCCTAGAAGTAGTTCTCATTACCTTTCAGCTCTGCTTCTTTACCCTGATTTCTGTCCTCCAGGACATCCTTCCTATTTGATATGGTTTGGCTGTGTGCTCACCCAAATCTCATATTGAATTGTAGCTCCCATAATTCCCCATGTTGTGGGAGAGACCCAGCTAGAGGTAACTGAATCACGAGGGCTTTTTTTTTTTTCCCCAGGCTGTTCTTCTGATAGTGAATAAGTCTCATGAGATCTGATGGTTTTATAAAGGGAAGCTCCCTTGCACACACTATCAGCCTTCCATCATATAAGATGTAACTTTGCTTTTCCTTCACTTTCCACCGTGATTGTGAGGCCTCCCCAACTATGTGGAACTGTGAATCAATTCAAACTCTTTCCTCTATAAATTACCCAGTTTTTGGTATGTCTGTATTAGCAGCGTGAGAACAAACTAATACAATAAATTGGGCCGGTAGAGTGGGGTGCTGCTCTAAAGATACCAAAAAATGTGGAAGTGACTTTGGAACTGGGTGACAGGCAGAGGCTGGAACATTTTGGATGTCTCAGAAGAAGATAAGAAAATGTGAGAAAGTTTGGAACTTCCTAGAGACTTCAAGGGCTCAGAAGGGGAAGATGTGGGGAAGCTTAGAACTTCCTAGATACTTGTTGAATGGCTTTGACCAAAATGTCGTTAGTGATATGGACAATGAAGTCCAGGTTGAGGTGGTCTCAGATGGAAATGAGGAAATTGTTGGAAACTGAAATAAAGGTGACTCTTGCTAGGTTTTAACAAAGAGACGGGTGGCATTTTATCTCTGCCCTAGAGACCTGTGGAACTTTGAACTTGAGAGAGATTATTTGGGATATCTGGTGGAAGAAATTTCTAAGTGGCAACACATTCAAGAGGTGAGAGAATGAAAGTTTGGAAAATTTGCAGCCTGACAACGCAGTATAAAAGAATAACCCATTTTCTGGGGAGAAAAATCAAGCAGATTGCATAAATTTGCATAAGTAAGGAGGATCTCAATGTTAATCACCAAGACAATGGAAAAAATATCTCCAGGGCATGTCAGAGATCTTCAGCCACCCCTCCCATTACAAATTTGGAGGCCTAGGAGGGAAAAAGTTTCATGAGCTGGGCCCAGGGCCTCCCTGCTCTATTCAGTCACTGAACATGGTGCAGTGCCCTGCATCCCAGCTGTTTCAGCTCTAGCTGTGGCTAAAAGGAGTCAACATACAGTTCAGGCCATTGCTTCAGAGTGTGCAAGCCCCAACTGTTGGCAACTTACACTTGGTGTGGGGCGTATGAGTGCACAGAAATCAATAACTGAAGTTTGGAAACCTCTGCCTAGATTTCAGAGGATGTATAGAAATGCCTAGATGTTCAGGCAGAAGTTTGCTACAGAGGGGAGGCCCTCATGGAGTACCTCTGCTAGGGTAGTGTGAAAGGCAGAGGTGGGGTTGGAGTTCCCACACAGGGTTCCCACTGGGGCCACGGCCTAGTGGAGCTGTGAGAAGAGGACCACTGTCCTCCAGAACCCAGAATGGTAGATCCACTGACAGCTTGCTCTGTGTTCCTGGAAAAGCCACAGACAATCAACAACAGTCCATGAAATCAGCCAGGCGGGGAGCTGTTGTGCAGAACTTTTTTAGTTCGTCTAAAACGGGGTCTTTGTCCATCCTACAGCCACAGAAATTTAGGCTCGCAGATGGCTTGAAGGGTGACTGAAGCAGCGTTTTATTGGATAAAAAGAAAGAAAATGGGGAAACAAGGACTCTTGCTAGGCTAGAGTGCCTACTAGAGCACTTCCTGCCCAACAGTCTGAATCCCAGGTTCCACACAGGAAGAGGAGGGGCCAGGCTCTTCCCTGCTGCATATGTCATGAACTTCTAGAGGCTCCACCTCAGTGGGCAGGCTGATTGGAGTGTCTCCAGGTATCCCCTCCCACTTGGCTGTTTCATTACCCATTCTAATGAAGTATATCTAACTGCCATTACATTAAGGATAAGAAAGAAGACCAATTTTAACTGCTTCCTGCTGATGTGGGGTGCTGTTTTGAGGGAAATGGCAGTTAGAGCTCTCTCAGAGGCCTATCTAAGGGTTCCCAGTAGAAGGCACCATTGTCAGAAGCTCTGGTTGTCTGACTGTTTGGAGTTTGATGGCCTGAAGGCAAGCACAGACAAATCAGGTTATTAGAACACATGTAGCAAAATGAAACAAAGGGAGGGGTAAGAAAAGCTCAAAAATCCCAAAACCTTTTGCCAGTTTGCACAGGGAGAGGGAGGCCTAAAGTTTGACTGGCAAAAACACTTTATCCTATTGCCAACATGTTGGGCTTCTGAGTTCCCTTCCCCTGATCCTAAGCCAACCAGTTTAATGATTGAGAAAGTAATTCTTTCCAGTTTGGAGGATACATTTGAGGGGAGTGTCTAATAGTATGAAGACACAATTACCTATCAGTGAAGAGAGGACAGAGGAAGAGAGAGAGAGAGAGAGAAAAAAAAAAAAGATTTATTTTTTGAGTCCCAGGGCTTCAGGTTGCATTTGAAAGGGGTAGAGACTAAAAATGAATGGCTACCCATCTAGAAAGAGGGAAGCAGGCATCCCTGGTCTCCTTCTCTTCCTAGCATATACCCACAGTACATGAGGGAGTGAGGGCAGAGCATCCTCTTTCTCTCTTCCATCTTTGCATCCCCAAGTCCCGATGACCTTGGCAGGTCCCACCATGAGTGCCAAAGTGGCTTGCATTTATGAAGCAGGGAGGGCCTAGAGAATAGGAATTATCATCAGCTCTCACCTATGCCTCTATCTGCCTTATTGTCAGTAGCCTTGCAGGTCTCTAGAGCTCATTTATGCCATGGATATTAACGTGGCATTTATCCATGAAACAGGAAGCTTGGGGTGGCTTAATTGGCAGGAATCAGCCATAGTCACCTGTGCTGTGCCTTTTAACTTCCATCATTGTCTTCTTTTGGATCCCTCAGATCCAACTTTCCTTCCTAGGGCTTTGACCCAAAGCTTGAAATTGAGTTTGGGACAAAAATGTGTCTCAGTGGGGTGTGTGGACTCCTTATCATAAACTGAATGCTAAGGTAAAACTGTGGAACTGAGTCCTCCTCCAACAAGGGAGAGGAAAGGATGTCTTATGACACATCCAGATAACTGGTAGCTATAGTTAAACTTGCTAGGATTTGGGTGCATGGTGGATGGCTTGGTTAGTTCCTTTGGTTTTACTTTCCCAAAAAGGAAACCTCTGGTGATGGGCACTCTATTTATTCCATCACCTGGCAGGATTTGCAGGATAATTGCTCAGAACTAGAATATAGATCCAGACTTTTACATTACTCATCCCTCTTGTTCTTTTTGATCTGCAGCTGGAGTTTGCTGGTTTTCACAGGGACAAGCAGAGTTAGTCCAAAATGTAAGCAAAAATTTAAAAACATCTAATGAGTTAAGAATTTAATGACAAATGTATGATAAATTTTGAAACATAACTTCTCTCTCTCTAACCTCATTTTTGTTGAAAAAACAAATCATCATAGGGCTAAGTGGTTTGCAAAACAGACTTTAGTCTTATAATTTGCCTGATGATTTTCATGAAGTACAGCAAAAATAATTATTTCTATACAGGCCTTTTGGATTGACTTTGATGGAAGTGCGCTCCACACTTTGTGTGCATGGTGGTTGCACCCAATCACAGATAGAACCTTTTAAAGGAATCCCAGATAACACCTTTTAAAGCACAGTCTAGCCAGGGGTTTGTATCCTCAAATACCTGTGAGTTGGGTGATCCTCTCCCCTTAAGTTTCCATGATAAACTTGGAGCTCCTAGGCCTGTTAGAAAGTGACATTCTTTACTGACCACAGGTCAGGAACTTTATAAAGGTACTGTGTAGACAGGGGTATGAGGTCAGTTTCCCCACTGGGCTTTTATTGGTTCTGCAAGTTGAGACTGACTCCTTAAACAGAAGCATACCCTACCAGTCAAAGACTTGGTAAAATAACCACTTTCTCCATTTGTGTCCTGTTGCAAAAGAAAAATGGATTCTTACTGCACTGATGCAAGCAACTGTACTGCCATAAGTTAAGAATACCCACAGATAGTTTCTAAATTCTAGAAGAACCAGGCAGAGAGAAACAAACATGCTCCAAATTTTGATCACAGAATGTATACCTTACTTAATTATTAAAGGCTATAAATAGTTCAAAATCAATTTCCTTGACTCTGTACAACAAACAAGGATCAGCAATATTCTAAGTAAAAGTCAAAAAGGTTGCTTCAGCTTTCTGAGTTCAGTCCATTTAGATAACTCTTGTTTTGCTTTATATTTGTGACTATTTCAGCTTTTCATGAGTCCTGTACATTTTTCTTTATTCCAATGTTACAATCTCTAAAGTTAACAGAAACCTGACTGCCTCAAATACAATCAGAAATTGTATTTAAGAGCACCTATCAGCGTCCTACAGCTTATTATAAACCATCTTTTGAAAAGAATTAAACAAGACAATAATTATCTATGAATAGTGAAGGGTGCAGGGTAGTTACAGTTAGAAACACAATTGTTTCTTAAGTTTACAATAACAACATACAAATCTTCATTATGAATGATAGCATACACTCAGACATTTGAATTTTGGAAAATCCCATACTTTTTTGGAACACATATTAGCATTATTCACAAAAATATAACCTAAAGAAGACTGAGCATCATTCTGGCAATTCCATATACCAAAACATGTCAAATAATCCTGTTTACTTCCTTTTTCTGGACATTCCAAGTCCTTCTGGACTATCTGAAAAGTCACGTGCCAGAGAAGACAATTTTGAAACTTAAGTTTGATTTTGGAAAGGCTTCTAAATATGTTAAGTTTAAAAAAGACTTGATATTATAAAACAGAATTCCAGATTACGGTAAGTTATTTATTTTGCCAAAATGATGACTCAGAAATTCTAAAGAAGCAAAGACTTTTATAACCCTTTACAAATTTTGCCAAAGAGCAGATTAGCACCTCAGGAAAACCTTGTTATGCTTTTATTGCAACGCTCAATTTACAGAAAAACCGCCTAATACCCTTTTTTTTTTTTAAATTTAGTCAGTATGTTCACACAGAGAACCTCTTCTACGAGATAAATTTCCACAATTCTTCCTCCACCTCTTTGAACCTTCAGCTTTCCCTATCTAACTCAAAACAGTCCTTTAACCCTAGGCAAAAGTTTATATTTCTATGCCTCCTTATAACCTTTTACTAAAAAACACATTTTACTGTTTTTACACACCTTGCATATAAATCTATTTCCAGTAGTTTCAATTAACCCCTAGCGATTTTTAACTTTAAAGTAAAACTTGGTATGTTGCTCTAATTGTGTGCTCACTGCAGCCAAGGTTTGCCTTATTAGTAAAGGGCACGGTTAGTTCCATATTTCCCCAGGCCTTACCAGTTGTGAAGCTAGCAAGCCAAATAGTTCCCAAAACCCAAAACGTAGTTAGCAATCTCAAAACACTTAGCAAACCTTGCATCTTATCTGCATAGTTTAGTTCACCTGTTTATATTTTAATGACACCTGCATTTTACCAATAATCTTTAAGGTTGTTTTTATTTATCAAAGATTAAAGTCACAAACTGAAAGTTACTGCAGCTTATGCCTTCCCTTAAAAAAAAACTTAATCCAAGCACTTATTTTTCTTTAGGCCAAGTTAATTAGAGTTATTTTTACAGACGTTACACACAATACACACACAGGCAGAAGAAAACCCAGTCCCCACAAGATCCTTTTTCACAATCAAAACTTTACAGAGAGTACTAACAGCGATAGTTGGTGGGGTGGGGCGGTGGGG
>NW_012109897.1:793146-799879 GCF_000951045.1 Mandrillus leucophaeus
GGGGGCGGGGACTGGCCTAGTAAAAACGTACTCTAAAAGGGGAAAAAAAAGATTTCTAAGGTTAGCTGCTGATGGGGTAGAGAAGGATAAAGAAAAGAAACAGTTTAAAAATGCCTGAAGAAGAACCTCTTATTCTTATGCAGCTGGTTCCTCCAGCAAGGAGAAAAGTTTAAGCTTAATCCATTTATACCTAGAGTTCCATTATTGGAATGCTAAGGTTTTGGGAGTTATTTATATCCTACTGCTGAAGGTCATCACCAAGATCTGATTTTTCACACGCAAAAAGTTTGCAACTTCCTGCATACATGGGTTAATTACTGTCCAATAGAGTTCAACTCCCTAACCGGGGAAGGGAAAGACTCCGCCACTGGGAAAACACCAGTCAGCCATCCCGGACACCTTGGGCCATGTGTCCAATTCCCAGCAGGCAGGGGAGAGCAGCCAGGAGCTGCTGCTCACTGGTCGGTCAAGAAAAAGGAAGGAAAAGGCCTTGAAAAGGCCCAAGAGCAACAGGGGGTGGGGGCATGGTTTCCCCACCCTCAGAAATCGGAGGATGGAAAAGCTTAGGAGCAACAGTGAAAGGTTTTGAGTCCCCATTTCACTCGCCACTCCTTGAGCCCCTACGTTGCACATCAAAAATGTTACAAAACTTTCCTCAGTTCAACTAGATATGGGTTTCTTATCCATCTCACACTATGAAAATTTAGGCTCGCAGACAGCTTGAAGAGTAAATGAAGCAGGGTTTTATTGGGTGAAAAGGAAGAAAAAGAGGAAACAGGGACTCTCCCTAGGTCAGAGTCCTGCTAGAGAGTCTCCCACCCGGCTGACTGAATCCCAGGTTCCACACAGAAGAGGAGGGGTCAGGCTCCTCCCTGCTACAAACATGGTGAACTTCCTGAGGCTCCACCTCAGGGGCAGGTTGATTGGAGTTTCTCCAGAGACCCCCTCCCACCTCTGTCTCACTGTACTCTGCAAAGCCACAGGGGTGGAGCCACCCAAAACGAAGGGAGCCCAGTTCTTGCATCAGGGAGACTTGCATGATAGACAAGGAGTCAAAGGAGATCACTTTGGAAATTTAAGTTTTAATGGTTGTCGTATGGGATTTCAAACTTTCATGGCCAATTTCTTCTATTTGGAATGGGTAAATTTACCCAATGCCTGTACTCCCATTGTATCCAGGAAGTACTTAAGTTGCTTTGTATTTCACAGGCTCATAGGTGGAAGAGAGTTGCCTTGTCTCAGATGAGACTTTGGACTGTGTACTTTCAAGTTAATGCCGAAATGCGTTAAGACTGGGGAACTCTTGGGAAGTCACAGTTGGTTTTGAAATTTGAAGACATGAGATTTGAGAGGGACTGGGGTGGAATGATGTGGTTTGACTGTGTCCTCACACAAATCACATCTTAAATTACAGTGCCTGTAATTCCCACGTATCATGGGAGGGACCCAGTGGGAGGTAATTAATCACGGGTGTGGTTTTTTCCTGTGCTGTTCTCAAGATAGTGAATAAGTCTCATGAGTTCTGACGGTTTTATAGAGGGGAGTTCTGCACATACTCTCTTTGCCTGGTGCCATGTAAAATGTGACTTTGCTCTTCCTTCACCTTCTACCATAATTTGTGAGGTCTCTAGAGCCATGTGGAACTGTGAGTCAATTAAACCTCTTTTCTTTATGAATTACGCAGCCTTAGGTATATCTTTACTAGCAGCAGGAGAGCTCACTAATACACTATTTAATGAAATGTATCACATGCGTGCAGCTAAGTCCTTTTTTTTAACAGCCTGTTGCCTGACAACGGGATTTTGGGCATCAAATGGGCTCCTATCATTGTGTACTTTTTCTGTCTTTTTCAGCCAAGTTGGTAGAATCTTTGCTGATATTACTTTCCCGAAAAGTTTTTGGATCTGCGCCACAAGTGAAGAGGTTAAGAATCAAGACACGCTTTCTTTTTGTTTAACAACAAATTCCTCAGATTATCTCTTTTCTATTACATTTATAAACAAAATGAAGAAACCAAGCAGCAACTTCAACAATTTGCCTAAGCATCTCCTTGGCTATAAACTAAATTTTTCTCTTATTTCTTCTATCTTCCACTTAACTATAGGCAGTACCGTTCCTAACTTTTCTGTCACCATATAAACAGAATTTCCTTTTCCCAGTTTTCAATAATACCTTTTTCACTTCCTTTTGCATCCCTCAAATCTAGATTTCTAATAATACTAGCCTGTAAAAGGCAAATCAGACTTTCAATACCATATCGTCAATATCCTTCTTCCTCAGTATATTGCCTAATTAGAAAGCCACTGCCACAAAATTATCACAAAACTCTGCTTTCAGGTATTACGAATGTATGTATCTTATATTGTTACCACAACAATAATACCACAAACTTAGCAGCAAAACACAATGCCATTTATGATCACATAGTTTTTGTGGGCCGGAAGTCCACAGAAACTGTGGACTTAGCCTTGTCCTTTTCAAGGCCTCAGTGAAAGTGACATCCAGGCCTGTGTACTCATCTGAAAATACAACTGGGGAAGAATCTCCAGTTTTCTGAGCTTCAGAGCTCATATGGATGGTTGACAGCATTCTGTTCCATGTAGGCTGTCATACTCAGAGCCTCAGGATCTGACTGCGTATCAGTCAAAGGCTGCCTTAAGTCCTTTGCTATAGAGCAATGTACAGCAGCATCACAGTTTGCTTTTTCAAAGCCAGAGTCAGCTCCCAAGTTGAGATTAAAGTAGTATGTAACATCAATATGGATATGGCAACTTTTATCAAATTCTATTAGAAGCAAGTCACGGATTTTGCCCACACTTAATAGTTGCAGATTGCACAAGGAGACTAGGAGGTGAAGATAATTGTAGCTCACTGTACAGTTTGTCTACCACAGTTTCTCAAAACTAATAATGGATGTTAGAAGACATTGGATACATATCTTAAATATGATGGAACATTATCTCAGTAGAATTTGTAAAAAGGGAAAAAAGAATTATTTTTAAACAAACAAATACTGTGTTTACTACATTTCCTCTCATTAATAGAAATTACAAAGATTATTAAAAGAAAAAGAAAATTCAACTGGAAAGCTTGTACTGTAAGAAGCAATGAATGAACAAATAAGATGATAACTATAAAGTTAAACAAAAAAATGACAGAGAATGGAAGAAAAAATCCTTTTTGAGTTTCGATAATTTTTAAACTGAAAACCAAAGAAGTAAATATACAGGAGGGAGCTTATGAGAATCAAAATGTTAAAACACTTTGTATTGTTTGAAATTAGAGTACAGATGGTGGTTACCTTTAAATATAAAAAAAGACATTTTAAAATTTCTAGAGTAGGTACTCTTAAAAATACAATTACAGTGTTCAACTTTTCAATGATTCGAGGAAAAAAGTAAATATAAAATATATGCATACGAAAAAATGAATACAGCAAGAAAAGAGAGAAAATATATATGAAAGGCAAGGAATGAAGAGGAACATGAATAAGATCATAGAGATAAATTCATATAGAGAAAGGATACATGATCATAAATATAAACGTACTTTTGAATAACACATAAGTCAAAGAAAAAGGTACACGCAAATGAGAAAATATGAAAAGCAGAATAATAGTGAAAATACAATATTTGTGGATCAATCAATGTACTTTATCCTATTAGCAAAAGAAAAAATAAACATGTAGTCATCTTGATAGATGCAAAAATGCATTTGGAAAAAAAAAGGCCACTCTCATTCACAAACTAAAAAAAGAAAAAAACTCAGAACACTAGGAATAGGAATAGGAAGAATTTTCTTTTTAATTCTGATAATACAGTAACCAAAATCTCCAGTAAATCTAACACGCAATAACAAAATATTGAGATATTTTTCCCGGAGTTGGAAATGAAAGCTACTGAAGGCTATATGAAAAATAATTCTAGCATTCCTTATTAATGTTAAACATTAAATTAAATACTGTGTAATCAGTAATTCCACAGCTACCTTTATTCTGGACAATTCCATCATTTTTTTAGGTTGGTTAAATTGGAGAATATCAGGAAAATGAAGAAGGATGATGTAGAGCAGACATGTTGTGTCAGATTGTCTTGTGCTCTGACCTCGAGCCTGGAAGCACAGGCCTTGATTCTATTGAAGTCTGAATACATTGCTCTACATTCACAAGTCTTAAATAATACTAATATATCACTGCTATTTAAAATGTTGATATGTATATGTTTTTCTTTTTAATTTTAATAAGGAGGTTTGTAAAAGTGGTTAAGGAGAAAAAGAACATTTGTGGAATAAATTAGAGATAAATTTCAGAAATTCTTGGATTAAATTTTTAGCAATTCTAAATCTTACAGAATTGGACTTCCCCAACAGTTCATATAACTTTCAGAATTAACTAATCTTTTTAGCAAGATTGGATGAGACTAATATATCAGTATTGTTCAATTATAATGCAGACTTCCATTGGGTGACAGCTGATGTTGGTTCTCTCTTATCAAATAGAAAATGTACAACAATTTCGTCAGGTCGGTGGGTAATGCTCTCCTAAATGGTGTTCTTAAAGGAACTCACATATACATAGTATTGATTATAGTGCACCTTACATTTTGCAAGTAATTAATTCACGATTGTTAAATTACGTATGTTATGTTATCTTCCTAACATATTGCGGGGCTGTGAAACAATAGGTATTTAATAATAATTATTGAGTTTGTAATGAGTTGAAAAACTATAGTCACATTAGGTTATGCATCTCAAACCTCATGGATTCATTTTCTAAGAAATATAGCATTTCAAAGAGAACATTAAAGCTATGTGCAAATAATTTATATGACCAACATAAATGTTCGCCCACTTCATATTTTTCTGTATTTCAGGTTTCCCGCGTAACCTGAGGTGATATCACCCAATTATAGGTGGAAATTGAACAATGAGAACACTTGGACACAGGAAGGGGAACATCACACACCAGGGCCTGTCGTGGTATTGGGGGAGGGGAGAGGGATAGCATTAGGAGATGTATTTAATGTAAATGACGAGTTAATGGGTGCAGCACACCAACATGGCACATGTATACATATCGAACAAACCTGCACGTTGTGCACAAGTACCCTAGAACTTAAAGTATAATAAAAAAAATTAAAAAACAAGAAATAACAAATTATTGACTCCAATATCCTTCAATAATGAAAATGCATTTACATACAAACAATACAAGAGAAAGGGAGATCTCTTCCTCCTGAAATAGTGATTACAATGGAAGAATTCCTTAAACAGCCATTCAGAAACACTCAAGTACAAAAGGATCCATCTTTCACATCGTTAGTATTCTGGTCTTGACCAAGGACAAATAAAGACCAGAGCCTATTACCAACTGCTCCGTTAAAAGCTGAGTCCTTCTCTTTCATTTTGCTTGTCACACTGCAGCAAGTATCTTCAATGATAAACATTGTTTTTCACATGTGATCTGAATATATTTTAAGAGAATTATTTTAAAACACTATGCTAATTTAAAAAAAAATCTTCGTGATCATCATATTGCTCAAAAGTGTTATTTGTGTTACTGTCAGTTTGTTTAAACAAACTGTTTAAACATAAAATATCAAGTCTCTTTTTTCAAATATATAACAGATAAAAAGGCTATGTAAGAATATTTTTTCAATTCTTCCATTCAACATCCACAATCCTCATGCAGTGAGAAGTAAAACTAATTTGTTGGCATATGCCCACAATAATTAATGCAAGTGAAATAAATTGCAAGTAATTCTTCACTTGCGTATATTTTGAAACTGCTCTTGTCTCTAATCAAATAAAAATCATTCATACTTCTCACATACACACATACATATACAACAGTAAGAGCAGCAATGTATCAGTGACAGTAACTTTCCTACAAGGAAAGCATTGCCAAACCTTCTGGCTGCCTTCTGATCTAAAAACTGAGTGTACATTTGTATTTTCTTTCTCACTTTATTAATTAGAAATGTCGTTTTCTGCTTTTAGAAGCTACATATATATGGTTTCCTCACATCAGAAACAGGCTACATCATGGATCAGCAGCAGATTAGAATCTGAGAGACTATATATATATATATATAGAGAGAGAGAGAGAGAGTAAAATGTAAAATAAGACTGAGTTAATTAATGAGTAGATGGCCAATAAATATATTGACACAATAGTGAACTTTACTAGTAGCCAAAGTATATTCCAATTTTGGCTTATCTGATTAAAGAACGTTGATAAATTCATCTATGCTAAGATAAAAGACTTGAATATTTTCAGCGTTTTGGAAGAGTATAAATTGTGAATAAATATTTTTATGTTTCACAATTATTTTCACAGACAACAAATTATTAATGTCCTTTAACCTGTGAGCTAATGTTATTACTAGAAATAGATTTAAGGAAAAAAAAACAATATTTTATATAAAAATTGCATGTCCATTGATATTCATAGCCACATATATTTGTGTGGGTGTGGAACATAGGGAAAATAATGAGGACTGAGATATGCCATCACTAAAAATATTTTTTCAATAATAAATGTATAGAGAAATTTGCATTATATATTGTTAAATGGAAAAGAAATTTGTGAAAATTTTATATTCAACAACATATGTAATATTAATATAATACAGATGCTCAATAACTTCACATGAAGAAGAGAAGAAATGATATAAACATTAGCAATAATTGCCTAAGAGGTGGAAACTACTTTATAATTTGTTGTTTGTTCAAG
>NW_012109897.1:799929-802139 GCF_000951045.1 Mandrillus leucophaeus
TTTTGCTTGTCACACTGCAGCAAGTATCTTCAATGATAAACATTGTTTTTCACATGTGATCTGAATATATTTTAAGAGAATTATTTTAAAACACTATGCTAATTTAAAAAAAAATCTTCGTGATCATCATATTGCTCAAAAGTGTTATTTGTGTTACTGTCAGTTTGTTTAAACAAACTGTTTAAACATAAAATATCAAGTCTCTTTTTTCAAATATATAACAGATAAAAAGGCTATGTAAGAATATTTTTTCAATTCTTCCATTCAACATCCACAATCCTCATGCAGTGAGAAGTAAAACTAATTTGTTGGCATGTGCCCACGATAATTAATGCAAGTGAAATAAATTGCAAGTAATTCTTCACTTGTGTATATTTTGAAACTGCTCTTGTCTCTAATCAAATAAAAATCATTCATACTTCTCACATACACACATACATATACAACAGTAAGAGCAGCAATGTATCAGTGACAGTAACTTTCCTACAAGGAAAGCATTGCCAAACCTTCTGGCTGCCTTCTGATCTAAAAACTGAGTGTACATTTGTATTTTCTTTCTCACTTTATTAATTAGAAATGTCGTTTTCTGCTTTTAGAAGCTACATATATATGGTTTCCTCACATCAGAAACAGGCTACATCATGGATCAGCAGCAGATTAGAATCTGAGAGACTATATATATATATATATAGAGAGAGAGAGAGAGAGTAAAATGTAAAATAAGACTGAGTTAATTAATGAGTAGATGGCCAATAAATATATTGACACAATAGTGAACTTTACTAGTAGCCAAAGTATATTCCAATTTTGGCTTATCTGATTAAAGAACGTTGATAAATTCATCTATGCTAAGATAAAAGACTTGAATATTTTCAGCGTTTTGGAAGAGTATAAATTGTGAATAAATATTTTTATGTTTCACAATTATTTTCACAGACAACAAATTATTAATGTCCTTTAACCTGTGAGCTAATGTTATTACTAGAAATAGATTTAAGGAAAAAAAAACAATATTTTATATAAAAATTGCATGTCCATTGATATTCATAGCCACATATATTTGTGTGGGTGTGGAACATAGGGAAAATAATGAGGACTGAGATATGCCATCACTAAAAATATTTTTTCAATAATAAATGTATAGAGAAATTTGCATTATATATTGTTAAATGGAAAAGAAATTTGTGAAAATTTTATATTCAACAACATATGTAATATTAATATAATACAGATGCTCAATAACTTCACATGAAGAAGAGAAGAAATGATATAAACATTAGCAATAATTGCCTAAGAGGTGGAAACTACTTTATAATTTGTTGTTTGTTCAAGCTACCCTCTTATTTTTCAATTTTTTAACCACAAAATACTTCTAACTTAACATGAAAAAAAGTTATTAAAAAAGAGTAAACTTGGAATATTTTATCATTGGCTACCTTATACAGATTTTCACCAGCAAAAAAAGTAATAGTGTATTTCTTTACTGTCATTTTCATCACTTCAAAAATATGTCAGTCCTTTACGTTGTTTGATAGAATGAATAACTTTTGATTTCTAGATTCTGTAATCTGGAAATCAGTGTAGTTCTTATTAAAATAGCCACAAAATCTAAAGGAGAGTCAGATTTAGGCAAAGTCAGGTCATTTTGTTATGTGTATCAGGTTTCTCTCATCAATTCATTGTCTCATGAGTAAGCAAATTCTTCTCTCTTCACAGTTCAGACACATAATCTTTTAAGACTCATTAGCCATTTTATTTGTGCAATGAAGTTTCTCTACAAAATTCTAAACTGCTTAGTTGTAGATACTTTCTGACATTACTTTCCAGTTACTTTCTACAAAAATAAAAAAAAAATAATAAATATTTAAGTATCATTGAAACTCTGGTACTCTCCCTTGCACATTTGTGCCTTTGAGGGTCCCTGCTGAGAATTAACCTTTTTGCTCACAGCTTTCCGACCTCATTTAATTTCTTTGGTTTACAATTTTAAAAAATATTTACTTACGTGCTGTGCACTTTCTATTTTCTCTTTTGAACTGAGATATGAGTTCCAAGTAATTGAGCAGCTTTTCTCTCTTTCCTAAGACTCACGTATATAAGCATATCAATCAGATACGTTGGTAGCAGATTTTAACACATTTCTTAATTATGAGTGAAAGTACTCATATAGAAGAATTCTATATAGTCAAATATGTTTTTATTATTTTTAC
>NW_012109897.1:804044-807251 GCF_000951045.1 Mandrillus leucophaeus
ATTTTTATAATAAATTTACTTAGTATGTAATTTGTATAGGCATAATGAAATACATTGAGATGTAATTTCTCTTCTCTAATTCTTGGTAGAAGTCATAAACCCAAGTGAAAATTTATATAACCCCTAGATATAAAATGTATCATAAATTATTTAATTAAGAGAAGGGTTAGTTTGCTAAACATTTGTTCAATTTTATCATATTTAAACTACTTTGTGATAACATGGTACGAAAAATTACTAAATTTTGCAATTTTGAAAAGAACATTAGGAAAACTGAAAACCTAAATTTTGGTAGTGGAATAGATGTAAATAGATTTAGAAGAAAACCTTCCTGGTGCAAATTAGACTTGAAGTGAGTGAATGAAGGTATTTAAAGAATAAATATTAGATGTGTCAGTCTGAATTTGAGATAAAGTATGAGAATAATTTTTAAAGGATTAACTGCAGCCAAATTATGGAGGAGTGGTACAGCTAAAGTAGGAATATAGATTTTATTCAAGATAGGAGTCTGATATTTCAGAATGATTAATCTGATGGCAAAAATGTACAATGATTGGACGGACATTTTGTAGACATGTATTCCAATTGCCTATGCATTTATTGATGACACACAGTATAGGGGACATTAAGAAGTTAACATGATTATTAACTATTCTAAAATTATATGGGATGTCACTTTAGAAGTCTGAAGCCTGTACTGAAGTTGCTGAAGTCTCACAAATTGGAAATTCTTTGTATCAAAGTTATCATATATAGCAAAGAAACAGGAATGACAGTTGTTTACCTTCTTTCTTAAAAATAAATAATACTCATCCATGTATCTGGAGTATGTCCTAGGGAAGAATTACCAAGAACAGGAAGATAAATGTATTCTCACTTTTCTTAACACCTTCATTATGTGGCATCTGTGTAAGAGAAGAAACTCTTCTTATTTTCTATAAAGTACCTTTCTGTCAACTGTTTAAACAGTAAAGATGCAAATATTCATACACAAATGTATATTCCTATATTTTAAAATGCACATTTGATCATGAAAAAAATGAATTACTTGTGGAGATAATTTTAAATCTCAAGTTCACTGACATTATTTTCCAAAAATGAAAATACTCAACTCCTTATGCAGCAAATAACACAACCTTTTCTTTCATAAAACAAGAATTTTACGGAAATCATAAAACAGAAAATACCAAAGCTTGAGAGGTACACTTTTGTTTTATCTTTACACTTAGTGGGTTGAATTGAATGTTTTTATGAGTAAAGCAAGTAGCACAAACCGTAAAGGGGTTTGCTGTAATGCTAAGGGAATAACTAGGCTGGATAATTGAAACACCTGTTGACACTTTCATCTTGTCATTGACAGTACAGTGTAAAAAATAAATGAATATCACAGGGGTTAATATGATCCATGAAAAAGAGCATCTTCCTTCCAGTGATACCAGTAATCATTCATTCCAAGTATAAGACAAGAGGTATGTTGGCATCGGGATGTATATGATATATAGCCTTTCCACAAGTATGTTACGGTAAATAGGAATTGTGATGAAGAGGTAAACTGGGGAAAGATATATGACTATTTTGAAGAAAGGTGGGAAATGCTTTTACTACACTAATTAACAGTAGAAGGGAGTGAGAAATTAAATATTCCTGACAATAAACCAACTATGAAGAAAGATCACATTTCAAAAAGAACTTGATTTTTGAGGTATCTCTTCCTACTGTGATGGAGTTCTTCCACAAAACAAAACAAAACAAAACCTGGAACAGGACTGTACATATCTAAAGGCTGTGTGGTTCTAACAACAAAGATCCTAAAGATAAGAAGAATTCACTGAAGTGACACCTACATTAGCATTTTCCCCACTTAGAGGTACTTTTCCATTTACAGTGTGGGCTGTAGCGGTCTGACAGAAAGAAGTAACCTAAACATTATAGCCTTATCAGTAGACAAAAAGGGAGAATAGTCAATTCAAGGCTACAGATTAAGGAAGGACCTAAGAGGCCAAATCTGGGAGAAAAAAAGACCTCACAATAATGCACAAACATTATAATGTGATTGGTTTTAAAAATATTTGCTGAGTCCTAAACCATCACTTATGTAGTCAGAGACAGAGATGCAATGTAGAAATAACTGGTAAAATTCTGAAAGTAAGCTAAAATTTTGTCAATCTTACAATCATGGAAATCAAGCCATAGAATGAGGGGCATCCTGAGGAGTGGGGCTCTAGTGAATATACAAAGATTCAGATGGTATCTCTACGAAAGTTCTGAGTCCAAAAATTAGGGCAAACTAGAAATAGTACAGCCTTTCCAAATTCTGAAATCTAGCCCCAATTGGATCAATCTAATATGTCTGTATTGTAACTGACTAACGGAGCAAAATTAAAGGAGAAATCTAATATTCCCCCAAATTTACATTTTTTTCATGTAACAAAGCCAAAATTGAATGATTCAAATCACACCAGCGACAGAATCATATGACTAAAAATCAATAAGAAAAAAGGAAGCAATAAAAAGATACCTAGAGGCATCTACATAATGTAGTTTTAAGACACACATTAAAATAGCTATTAAAATTAAAAATAAAAAAATTAAAATAAGATAGCAATTATTAAAATATTGAAGAAAACCAGTGGAGAGATAGAGATCTGACCAGAAAATCAGGATCAAATGAAAATTCTACAACTGAAAAAATGCAAGATTAAAATTCATAAATTAGTATTTAAATTTGAAAGCATATTATAAACATAAGAAAAGGGATAAGTGAACTGGACAATGGCCAGTAAAAAATATCTAGTTTGAGAAATAAAGGAAAATACAGAAAAGAGGGCAAGTGACTTACAAAAGCTCTACTGTGCCACTTAAGATAATTAAGTCCATTTGGTTTTTGCACTTAAATGGTAAACTTTCTCTTTAAGAAAGTTTAGGAACTTATGTTGGGCAGCATTCAAAGTTGTCCCAGATAACATGTGGCGTGTGGGCTGTAGGTTGAACAAGTGCGCTCTATAAGGTAGAGGCTCTATCACTATTACTAATATGATTAGAATTGCTCTATTACAATTACTCCATTACTATTAAAGGGACCTAATCTTTAATAGCATCTCTTACCATCAACTCTTTCCTACAGAACTGAAGCACTGGGAACTCAGTGATGCTGGTGCCCCTTCACTGGCACATTTCTTCTTGCTTTGGCAAATGATTGCTATATCT
>NW_012109897.1:807301-809129 GCF_000951045.1 Mandrillus leucophaeus
TGTACTTTCCTAGGATAGTTAGTTTTGTTTAGGCTAAGTTTAAATGACTAAAAATAGTGGCTACAGGCATTTCCCCAGATAAATTATTTCATATACTACTAGTTGTTACTAACAGGAGGCACATTACAAATACTGATTTTGGTATTTATCTGTGGAAGGATTTCTCCTGGGAAAGTGAGAAAAGATCTCTGGCTCAAGTAATGTGAAACTTGTCTAAAAACAAACTGTAATCTATTTTAGGAGTAAACTGAAAGTTCCCAAGGAATAAGTGAGCTGTCTTCAGATGACTTTTCTGTCAGCGAGGTTCATAATTTTAGCAGGGACATTACTTATTAGAGCTACATTTACTTTTACCATGTTTGATCTTTTACATATGTGTGTGTATAATTTTTCTATATTTTCTCTCTTTTAGTATATCGAATAACTTCATAGAACAACTTTCCATATGAAGAGTTGATACAAATTTCTGCAAAGAGTTTAACTTTTTGGTCGTGTTCTTAACAAACCAGAACAATTATGGCTGTCAATAATTTGTTTTGTTTTACTGTTCTCACTGCAAATTTGTCTTGCTACCTCTTTGCAATGGGTGGAAATGGATTATCCCTAGTGTGACACTTGAATATTTCAGTAGTCCAATTGTTCCAACCAGAAAGTGTGAAGTAACAGCCATGCAGGGAGAAGCTGTTTTTAGGGCATTAGGAGACACATTGTCAAGAGCATCAGCAGAAGCAGACTGTGTTGCAGCTGTTCTCCTGTGTTACATAATAGAATACCCATATTTTAACTCTTGGCTGTCACAAGCAATTAACAAGAAATGAAGAAAATAACTTCAAATATTCATAAATAACTAGGAACTTTCACAGAAGTTGAAATAGGCAATTAGATACTTCAAGTTTTCCTACCAAAATACTCAAAACTTTATTTCACTTCAGATAATATTTTTTAGATCACTTATTTTTGTTGATTTTTTTATCATGACCTACTACAACAGATATGAAATACACGAGGTTATCATTTCATTATTAAGAAATATATATTGGTATTATTCAATCATTGACATTCTAAGAGGTATTTGGTGTATTTAATTTCTCCATAGATAATTAAAAAGAAAGTAGATTATGAAAAAATATTAAATTCTGCAAAGTATAGCTTACTAATTTTTACATTTGTCAATAATAAACGGTGTTAGTAAAGTTCTTACAAGAATCAGAAGTTGATTTTCATAGCCAGCTTTGAAATCTGTAAACAATGTTTATTGAAAATAAGATAACAGCATTTTAGTCAATGCATTAAAATTTAACCCGTGTCTGTTTTGCCAAGCAAGCAACAAGTCTTTCTAAAAATACAATTGATCAGGTGGTATTCAACTACTCAAACAGAAAAGATGCCAACAACTTACTGTAATTCACAAGTATCTAAAATTTCAGAATATTTTTCTAAAATTATAGAAAAATAATTGAATGGCATGTAGCAATCCACAGATTTTAAATTTTATTACGTATTTTTATTTTGGTTTAATGGCTTACCATCTACAGATGCATACTGATAATAAATCCTTTTATTTTAAAGGGTTAAATATAAACATAGATTTGTCCTTTCTTCAATTTAGACTTAAAGAGCGCAAAAAAATCTATTTATTTTTTTATCTCATTTTTATAATAAATTTACTTAGTATGTAATTTGTATAGGCATAATGAAATACATTGAGATGTAATTTCTCTTCTCTAATTCTTGGTAGAAGTCATAAACCCAAGTGAAAATTTATATAACCCCTAGATATAAAATGTATCATAAATTATTTAATTAAGAGAAGGGTTAGTTTGCTAAA
>NW_012109897.1:817019-831498 GCF_000951045.1 Mandrillus leucophaeus
AAAAATAGAAAACACTTACCACAACATGTGTAAAGAGAATATGGCATTCTTATATAAATCTGCTGAGAATATTTCAAATAGGAAAAGTATAATCTAACCATTCTCATGAAAATAAATACAAATACCAAAACCAAATGTAATTTAAACAAATATTATTATATATTAAAAAATAAAATATCAACAAGTTCAGCTTGTTGCAAGATAAAACGATACATTTCTAGAAGATAATAGAGGAGGATATCTTTATGACATTGGGGGAGTCAAAGTACTTTCTTTTAATCCAGAACAAAAATAATACGAACTAAAATATCAAAGATTCATAAAATGGATTTTAATATTTTATGATCTCCTACATATTAAATTCTACTATTAAAATTGTAAAAAGACAAATCAAAGAGTGGGAAAATATATTTACTGTGCACCTATTGAATAAAAGATTCTTATACTGTATAAAGTGGACAAAATTTGTTTAATTAAAAAACATAGGCAATTTAAAAAGTGTCCAAAAAGTAAAAAGTGTATTATAAAAAAGGAGAGCCTAATTACCAGTAAGCACATGGGAACATGTTAAAATAATTAATCATTGTGGGAATGAATATTAAAACTACAGCACCATATCTCTACATTCCAACCAGAAATTGCAGCACAAAACTAAAAACTAACGTCAGCATTATTGAGAATGTGGTGTAACAGAAGCTCTCGTAATACGCTCTACAATGCTGTTGATGATAAAATGTCTTTGAAAAGAGTCCCAAACAACAACAAAAATTTTAAAGGCTTTGCTCTTGTTTGCAAGAGATTCAGGGAATTGTCTTCCAGCAATGATGATCCTGAAATGAATCTAATTTAATAGTTTTTCTTTTTCAGATGCATTTATCTGGAATCCGCGAAAGTCTGCTCATCCTCTTGGATGTAAAAACACTTTCCTCCCTCATAAAAGGATGGAGGAAGGAGGAAGAAAGGAGCAAGTGGTGATACACAAGAGAGGTTTTCTGTGACACACTATTCTTCCTTTCCGTAAAGGATGAAAATACTGAACTCACAGGGTACATTGTTAAGATTATATAGGATAATTTTTGTGAAAGATTTAGCACAGCACAAGGAACAAAACATCACTCAGTAAACAATAGTTTTTCCTTATTCTATTTTCCCACTTGAATATATGGAGCAACTAAGTATCAATAATAATAAAAAAACCTTGAGAAATAAACTAAAATAATTTTTTGTAAAAGACACTCTGTCAATTGAAACTGTTATTACTGTAAGACAATCTTGAGTTCATATTCTTTAGATAGTGAGGCGAAATAATAAAGTTTAATGTATTTACAAGATCTTAAAAGGGCACTGTTGTTTTAGTTGGTTTCAAAACGTAAATAACGGTTAAATAAAGAATAAATATTTCTTATTAGAAAGGCTGCTTAAATTATACAGCATTACAATAATAACTGTAAAAATTACACAAATACAGGATATCACTTCTTAAGCTCAGCTATGATATATGCATGCTGATATGTGGCATTGATTTTTTTTTCTTTTATGTTGGCTACATTAATTTGCAAAGTTAACATACACAAATTTGTACCTTTCAGAAACAGAAACAGCAAAATGAGTAAACTCCTGTATAGAAAGCTCCAATATGTTATTTTCATTAGTAAATGTATGCATTTTTAAGAAACATCAATTTTTGCATTTTCTAAGATGTTTGGTTCCCCTGATAGTTTGTAAATTCTTTGTAATTTTTAAATGTACAATGTTTTGTATGCTCAGCAACTCAAATTTAATTCAAAATAAAGATAAAATTTATTTATCCCAGTCACATTTTATGAACAAAATACCATAAGCAATCATGCTTTTTATAACTTCCTATTCCCTGAAAATATGAAATGTAAGCTCCACCAATATCAGACCCAATCATACACCTCTGAAGATACTGTGTCGTCTTAATTCTCAATGCTACTTAAGCAATCGCATATACATTATTCAGCCAACTTAAAACTCTTCATCACCATATTTAAAGCACTCCTTAACAAATTATCTGACGATTCAACATGAATAAATTCCGCAGTGTTTCTTGGCTAATTTCTTGACAATTTTCACTTGGTGTTCTATCAAGGGGTTGAGTTGCCCCTAATTTAATCTCTGTACCTAATTAGACATTTCGCTACCAGTATGCATAGTTTCTGCCAATTGTTGTTATGCATCTTTATCTTGGCAACCCTATTTCTCTTACTTGGTAACTTTTTCTCTCTAACCTACCTTTAAAAATAATAATTTTAAAAAGCGTTGAAAATTCAGAACAGAAATAATTCACCGCAGAAAACTGATTTCATTTTTCTCTTATCCCCCAACTTTAATGTATCTTTCTTTACACTGTCCTAACTAACCTTCAGTCTTTTTTGGACACCACAATAATTGGTGCCAATAGAAACTACTTTTGCTGAGAAAATATATAATATTTTATTAAATTGATGATGTTGTATACATTAGGAATATAAGGAATGCAATATTTCAAGCCCAATTTCTAGAAGCATGTTTAATTAAACTTTCTCTACATTAAAGTTCATTGCATCAGTGTAGTAGACACAGAGATTCTGCCAAAAAAAAAAGGACTTGCTATTTAATGGGGAGAATGATCAGCACTCAGATCCCATTTTCAGCCCCTCCAGGCTCTAATTCAATTTCAGAGACTAACTTATTTGAAGTCATTTCTCGAGTTGGTAGGAGCTATAAATACTTAGTCTTCTCAGCTCAGTATAAAAAACTATTAACTCCAGAAGTACCTGGCAATTTGGCAAAGGCTTTGTAAAACCTTTGTAAAAATGACTGATTGGTTACTCATCCCTGCCTCTTTTCTTTCCTTGCTCATTTGTTGATACACAAAATTAGCATATAGTCCTCTATAAATGCCTGTTCACTCAATCTACAGGCTTTTTTTGGTTGACCAGATGTTTATCAATAAGGATCATAGTATTAATTTATTACGTAGGGTAGCCATGTGTAATGACCACAATTTTAATGGGTTTTAACAAATGCATCATGTCAGATATCAATCATTGCAGTACTATACTGAATAATTTTACCAGCCCTATTAACATTCTGTGCTTTACCTATTTAAACTTCACTTCACTCTCATACCTTGGTATGCATTAATAAGTTTAATTTCTCTATAGGTTTGCCTTTTCTAGAATATTGTATAAATGGAATTATACAGTATATAGCCTTTTCAGACTGGCTTATTTCACTTGGCAATATGTATTATTAACAGCTCATCTGTGATTTTACATGGCTAAATATCATTCCATTGTTTGAATGATCCACAATATATTTATCCATTCACCTTAATTGTATCATTTTTGGAAATTATGAATAAAACTGACATGAAAATCTGCATGTTTTTCTTTGAGTGGCAAATCACTTGGATAAATAACTAGGAGAATGATAGTTGGATTGTATGGTATAACTATGTCCATCTTGATAAGAAGCTGCCAAAGTGTCTTCCAAACTTTCTGTAGCTTAAATATTCTCACCAGCAATGAATGAGAGCTTTAGTCATTCTAGTAGGTATGAAGTAAAATCTCATTGTTGTCTTAATTTACATTTCTCTAATGGCAAGTGAAGTTGAGTTTCTTTTTTTTTTTTTTTTTTAAATTTATTTATTATTATTATACTTTAAGTTGTAGGGTACATGTGCATAACGTGCAGGTTTGTTACATATGTATACTTGTGCCATGTTGGTGTGCTGCACCCATCAACTCGTCATTTACATCAGGTATAACTCCCAATAGGTTTATTTTCAATCCGTATATCTTGTTTGATGAAGTGTCTGTTTAGAAATTTTACTTACTTTTTCAATTTGGTTGTTTTTTATCTCATCATTCAGTTTTAAGTGTTCTTTATATATTTTAGATGAAGTCTTTTATTGGATATATATTTGGCAAATATTTTCTACCAGTCTGAGACATATTTTCATCTTCTTCAGCACAGAAATATATATAGATAGATAGATACACACATATGCGTATATATACACATATACATGTACACATATAAATATGATTTTACAAATTTTACCGTATTTTAACTTTTATATGTATCATGGTTTTGGTGTTTTGTCTATAAATTCATCCCCAAAACTATAATCACATAAATTTTTCTAGAAAATTTATAATTTTACAATTTAAATTTAACCTTAAATCAATTTTGAGATAATTTTTATATATGTTGCATGATCTGTATATAGAATTCTTTCTTTTATAACATATACAATTCAATTGTCTTAGCACAATTTGTTGAGAAGGATACCCTTTATTAAATTGCCTTTTCTTCTTTGCCAAAGATCAGTTGACTGTGTTTGTATGAGTCTATTTGTGAACTATTTATTCTGTTCCTTTGATGTTTGTGACCATCCTTTTGTCAGTACCACATTATCTTAATTACTGTAATCGTATAGTAGGTCTTGAAATTATGTAGTGCTAATTATTCCACTTTGTTCTTGAGGTTAAAAGAAAAGAACATTAGACAGGAAGTTGAATTTACATAAAGAAATAAAGACCACCAGTAATGGTCAACACATAGATTAATATAAAACGCAGTAGAAATATATTTTGATTATAACTTTTTCTTCTCCTACATAACTAAAAATGCAATGTTTAATTCAATAATTATAAATCTTCACTGATGAGCCCATGATGTAAACTGATATATTTTTTATGACAAAATCACGCGAGGGAAGAGAAATGGAGCTTTATAGATAAAAGTTTTGTGTGTTATTAATATTGTTTATTAATGTAATCTAGTTTCTTACAAATTAAAATGATTGTTCTAATCCCCATGACAAATACTAAGAAAATAATTAAAATATAATAAAATAAGAAAGTGAATTAAAATGGCATACAAGAAAGTAACTACTTAACAAAAAAGAAAACAGTAATATAAGAAAAAAGAAAAATGTACATTAAACATATGGAAAAAATAAAATGGTAGGTATAAACCCAACTATATTAATAATTACATTAAATATAAATGGATTAAACAAATTACATTAATTAATTGACATTATATTGGTAGAATGGATTAGAATGTTAGAAAGAAAACATGATCCAAGTATATACTGGCTACAAAATATAGAGTTTGTATTCAAATATACAAATAGCTTGAAATACAAAGAACTGAAGATTTATCCTTAAAAATATAATCAAAAGAAATTTGTAGAGGCTCTGCTGATATCAGAAAATATGATTATTCAGAAAATAATTTATACTAAAAACAATGAATACAGTTTTACAATGGTAAATGGGTCAATATATCAAAGTACAGTTTCATGTTTTCTTTTTATTCCATAGTAGTCCAGGTTATACTAAAAATGTTCACATAACACCTCCGATTTATAAAAACAAACTTTGACTTTATTAACAGAAATATTATCAATTCAGGAATCAATTGACATCGGGGCAAATGATTGACTTTGTTAAGAATTTAGTTTCATACGTTCCTTTGCTAGGCACACTACTGGTTCATTGGAGGCTCTTAATTCAAAGTTTTGGATGATTAAAATATTCTCTTATACTTAACTGCAATTCAAAACTTCGAATTTAATCATAACTATATATCAATGCCAGATGCGTGCTACTGTCAGAAAATGCCTTATGGAGAACCCATTTTTATATGTTAAAGATATAACTAGTCAAACACTACAATTAAATTGAGGCAAATATCTTCAAAGTTGAGTTGTTTGTTACTGCTTTGGAATTAGTTTTTGATGCAGGGTATTTTGCATATACATGTTCACTGCAGTCAAAATTGTGTTGTTATGACAGCACTGTTGTTAAAATGTAAATATTCTATCATTTTTTGTCTTCTAAAAATGAGCCATAAGCAAGAGCCATCTCAACATGCTTTCATAAATACATTATTTTGGAGCCAATTCATTTACTTTGGTGATATTTCTTTATTTCTTTATAAAAATTTATGTGATTTATAGTTCTTGAGATTAATAATGAAGAATAAAGAAATAAGGCAGTTTCCCTGTGGCATACTCAAATATTTCATATTGTTTATATGATATATAGAAAAACTTTTTGAACTAGAAAATAGAAAATAGTGCCAGGCTGATTTTGAAGTAACCAACCTTTAAAAAATTAATTTGCAATAAATGATAGCAAATTTTGATCAGTCAAAAACACCCTACTGAGACTATAATTTGAATGGATTTGAATAGATTTTATTATTGGTTGATATGTAAGAATTCCAAATCAATGCTCCTTAAATATGTTTTTTCATCAATAATTTTTAAGTAAACAAAATAAAGAGTGTCATATTTGTGATTTCCAATTTTATTTTGGTAAATATGTATTTGGAGCTTATTCACACTTATTTTATATGACTATGATTAAAATTGTATAGGTCATTGCACGTTAAAACACTACTAGAAGTGTTTATAGAATTTGAAATTGGAAGGTGTAAAATAATTTCATAATCATCATCCAAATAAACGGAAACATATTTCTTAAATGATTCTTGGATTTGTTATTTTTTTCACTTTAAAATTTTCAGTGGAACAAAATCATTTCCTATTTTGCAAAACAGAAAAAATAATCACTATTTTGAAAGAAGTTTCAATTGAAAAGTAAATGTATCTAGTATATAAATAGTAAAAGAATAATTTAAAAAATAATGCAACTGAAAATATTGTTTCTTTGAATATTTAGTAAGAGGCAAAAAATCATATATACTAAAAAGAGCCCAGATAAACAAAAAAAGAGAAGCACAGATTTTGTAAATGAAAATGAATTAAAGAATAATAATACTTGTATTTGTACATCAATCATTTATGGAGTCAATAACTACTACATACCATCCATGCATTCTTCTGGGTATTTTACAGAAAATATTTAGCAACCCCAACATAATAAATTGTCTGAACTTTTGTAGAGTATATTCTAACAAAATTAATGCTGTAAGCAGATTACTCAATCTGGAAAAAAATGAAGCTCATTAGTACCTTAAAGGAGATTATTAAAAAATAAATGTCTATGGAAGAGAATAATAAATATGAAAGGCAGAATAAGAATAAACTTACAATTACACTGGTATTTTCTGATGCACAAGCCAGAAGAACTGAAACAAAAACAATATTAATGGCTGTATGAGTATAACATTTTCCTAAACTGGAGAAAGATATATGTATTAAAAAGTTTAGGAATATTCATAATTCAACAAAGTATTAGAATCAATGGTATTTTCCTCCTTTTCTTCTCTTTTTCTCTTTTCACTTTTCTACTAACATTAGTAAATAAAAGGATACATACAAGACAACATCAAGGAAAACGATAGGAGGGTTCTGTCAAAGGATGAAAACTACGTCACAATTTTGAGGCTCTGAATCAGATGGTGAAGAGACAACCACTAAAATAAGAAGAGAGAAAATAAGAAGTGAACACATGTTCTTGAGCACAACAAGAAGCTAGTGAGAAGTTAAACTGCACATCAGAAAGCATAAGAAGTACAAGATTAGTTTTTTAAAAAGTAGGTTCATCAAGGTGTGGTTTGGAAAAATGGAATAGGATGAAATTCTGAATAGTAAATATGTGCAAAGCAAATGTTTCTTCTTCAAGCCTCAGAATATCTAATATCTAGGCTTGTATCCCCAAATGATGAGCAAACAATATATTTTATTTTTGGTTCAAATAGCTTATCATTATTTATCATTCCTGAATGTGTCATTATAGTCTCTTGCATCTCTTGTTAGGCAGCCATGATCAGCCATTTGGTTCTTTTCCAGGTCTCTTATGAAAAAAATTGTTTAGAAATTTATGGACATGGGAGAAAAACAAAACTTTATTTGTCTGTACTTATGGAAGCCTCGACACCAGGTTAAAAGGAAAAAAAATAAGCAAAACACAGTATTTTGCATCTAAGTTTAGGAAGAAAGCATATACATCTGTATCTATAAAATAGTAATGCACAGATAATATGCCAAAGTATTTTTCTCTCTTTTAATTTTACAGAAGTTATCAAACTTCTAATATCAAATTTTTGTTGGACAATTCTAACATTCCAAGCTGCATTGAATAATTGCATTTTGGGCACACAGGTCTAACTTAGTTAAAATAACTAAAGAGGCTTTACTCAATATTTGTTCAGAAATTATTTACTTTCTCTTTATTAAAACCTTTATGTTTCCTTTATGAGCTTTTTTGTTTAAATTTGTTTGCACTCCAAAGTTCCATAACATAACTTCTGCTTATAAATAATATTAAAATGGGCTGGATGTTGTGGCTCATGACAGTAATACTGTCAATTTAGAAGGTCAATGTGGAAGGATGGCCTGAAGCTAGGAGTTCAATGACAGCTTGGACGGTATATAAGGACCCTATCTCTACAAAAAAATAAAAAAATAAAAAAATAAAATTAGCCAAGTATGGTGGCATGCACCTGTGGCCCTAGCTACTTGGGAGGCTGGGACAGAAGGATCTCTTAATATCTGGATTTCAAGGCTTCAGTAAGCTATGATCATGCCACCGCACTTCAGCCGAATGAGATACTGTCACATAAACATACATACATAAATAAAAATAATAAAATAATAATGTTGAAATGAGAGAGGCCAATTATAATACTTGATGCTTTCTGACACAACCAAATATTCTGGAGTAACTCATTCATCTGGCATTTAATTCTTGTGTTTGATTTTTAAATTAATGTTCCCAGATATCTTCTATCAGAAAATTTATTATTAGCATTCAGCATCTCTGATGGTTTGAAAGAAAATAAATGTAAACCAGAATAAGATTGTGATGAGGAGAGAAAGTTGCTTGCTTATTGGACTACATATTTTCATTTTTGAAATATTTTTCTTTTCTAAAAAAGTTAATAAATCTGAAATTGACTAAAACATTTGTTTTCATATATATATACACACACATCTGTATGTATATATAAGTGTAGGTATATATACACACAACACAGCTGCATATACACACACATACAGAGCTGTATGTGTGTGTATATATGTGTATATACATATACATATATTCAGCTGTGAAGTGCTAATGGAAATATGCTAAGGAGGTGTCAGTTGGGTGCTAAGAACGAATTCAGGCAAAGAGAGGATCTAGGTATTCCAGGAAAAGCGATAATCAGGAACTTTACTGAGGTTTCATTAAATAGGTGTTGGAGCTCATAAGCCTTTTTACTCCATTGTTTTTATTTAATACAATAGAAAAAATTGTATTTTTGAATGGCAAATGAATATAATACTTATGACAGGGAGAATAATTTCTCCCCCAAGATGTCCACATTCTACTTTCTGGAACTTGTGAATGTGTTACTTTATGTAGCAAACCTTTATGTATGTAACCTGTGATTAAGTTAAAGATTTTGGGATAGGAAGATTATCCTGGATTATCTCTGTTAGGCCAATATAATGACAAGAATACTTAAAAGAGTCAGAGAAAGGGGTGTGATGGAGGAAAAAGAATCACAGAGAAATGTGAAGATTTTACCTTGCTGGCTTTGAAGATGGAGGAAGGTGGCCATATGCAGGTAGGCTATAGAAAGTGGAAAGGGTAAGGATATAGATTTTCTCCTAAAGCCTTCAGAAAGAGTTCAGCCATGCAGTTGCTAAGATTTAACCCCAAGATACCCATTTTGGACTTCTGAACTCTAGAACTGCACAATAATAAATTTACTTTCTTTCAAGTTACTTAGTTTGTGTCCATTTACTACAAGAGTAATAACAATTTAAGACAATACTCTTTTGCAAAAATGCGCTATATCCTAATTCTTATCTCTGATCTGGAAACCAAGTAGACATGATTGGGGCTTTCCTCTTTGGTGACATATAGAAAGTGAAAGTCAGGAGAAGTATACCACTAAGGCAAACTATTGTTACAGCTTTCCTCAAGCCCTAGTTTTCAAATTTGAGCCTCAAAATTTGAAGAAAATGTGATGGAAATAATCAGAAAGAATCATTTTCTAGACTATTCCATTCTCAATGAAGTCAAGGAGCTAAATGTTTTTATTGATGAGAAATGTTTTGGCATTCATGGGTAATGACACAATCTCTTGTATCTAATAAATTAAAATTTTTAGAAGATGAACACAGAATGAGATTCAGTTAATAGTGCAATTAAATGTTGGCAATTTTTATGTGCAATTAGATATATGGATTTTTTTCTGCATTGCTTTTAATATTTTTTACTTTTCTGTGTTTTTTGTAAAGTAGTAATGATGTATATTCTGTCTCTTAACACAAATCACTGTGTAAACATATGATGGTCGATAACAAATTGTCTCCTCAAAGCAATTTTAATTTTCATGATTGCAATTAAATGGCTTAGTAACCTTAGTTTTCACGTAAGAGAATGGCGGCAAAATAAGAATGTAGCAGTTGTCCGTCATTATTGAGTAACTTCATTTCACAGGGGCCTTGTCAGTCATATTATCTTGTGACTGATCTAGTTGAAGACAAGATCCTTGGAAGAAAGAAGAAATAAATAATGCAAAATTACAGACCCAGCTTAAAGGTTAAACTGGCATGGCAGGCAACATGTACTTAACCTTATTCCTTGCACACTGCTCTCTGATTTTGTTGCCATTTGAAGGCTAGATGATACAGAGGATGTTGGCTCCCTCCTTCCAAGATGAGTGGTTGGATGTTGACTAGCTTAAGCCAGACAATATTTATGTGACACAGTTCCCATCAGTGAGGTTTTAGAGGGCACATACTGGACTATCCTTATAGACGGCATGAAGATTCAACAATGTTTTTTTTTTGCTTTGTTGTACCCCTATACCAATTGTCAATCAGGTAGAATGAAAATAAAAGCCCATCATAAATTTGAATATAAAGGGGGAAAAAGCTTTGGCTTTGATGAATTAAACAGGGAAACATACATTCTCTGAAATTTTTAATGAATAAGACGATTCATAGCCATATTGCTTAGTATATATTTTGAGTTGGAATTTTCAGGAAAAAAAAAAGCATAACTGAGAGATCTGGTATGTGTATATGCAAACAATTCTACATTTATGTTTTATTGAAAACTTTCTAGTGAGAACTGTCCCTCTCTTCCCTCCTTCCCTCCCTCCTTTCCTCCCTTCCTCCCTTCCTTCCTTCTCTGACGGAATCTCGCTCTGTGGTCCAGGCTGGAGTGCAGTGGCGCGATCTGGGCTCACTGCAAGCTCCACCTCCCGGGTTCACATCATTCTCCTGCCTCAGCTTCCCGAGTAGCAGGGACTACAGGCGCCCACCACTATGCCCGGCTAATTTTTTGTACAGACGGGTTTCACCATGTTAGCCAGGATGGTCTGGATCTCCTGACCTTGTGATCCGCCCGCCTCGCGTGAGCCACCACGCCCGGCCGAGGACTGCTTTTTTTCTTAGATGACAAGTTATTAGTAAATTATGCACTTAAAGGGGTCACTTTCTTTTTTCTTTTTGTTTTTAAGAAATAACCACAAACACACATAACTTGGCAGAAGAGAGTTACACCCCTACTTTTGGTAGTTATTCTTATCACATGTCTGAAAATTACTAAATTATAACTGACACTTTTTATACATTATATTAATGGTAGACTAGAATATCATTTGTATCTCTTTAGATAATACATACCTGATTTTGTTTATTGTAACTTTTGTTTTTGCGATGCAATAAACAAAAGGGTTTTATTAAGTATTTCTATAGGTTGGGGAGATGAAGCATGCACAGAGTTGTAAAAGATATTCACTGACTTTCTGTTTCCAAGACAACATTTCATTAATCTTCACCATCCGGTGTAAATGGGAGTCATCCATTATACTAAGGTTTCCACAACGAAAAGTATGAAATGTCAAACAGGTTTTAACCTCAGAAACATGACTAGGAACATTCCATTCCTCAGTCTGTGCTGTCGCAATTCCTTATATCCTGTACCTCCTCCTAGGAAAGCCCCATGTAAAATCTTTACAATCTCACTGTAAAATCCTTAGATGGGCCTCCTAGGAAAAAGCCCCAAGGACTTTGGGCCAGTGAGACTACCAAATAGAACACATTAGGCTTCTAAAAAGTTTTTATATTTAAATAAGAACTTTAGTTCAATTTTGATAATCCAGATATGCATTTAGCTCTGTTAATTTCTCCAAATTGGACCCATTTCGTTCCAGCCATGGTACTAAATTCCTGTCTTATACACCTGGGCCAATGCTCCATATTAATAATTCATGTTATTCAATGGTTGTAGGCCCTCATAAGTTTTTCCCAATGTCCAGAAACTTGAGTCTTATTCTTGAAACCTATCCTGGTTGCTGAGAAGCAGCAACTGTCCACCCAGTCTGTATCACTATCCTCTCAGAGTCCAACTCTACCCCACTTTTCTACTGGATTTTTCAAATGTCAGATATTTTTCTACACAAACTACATGTCTGTTTTTTGTTGTTTGTTTGTTTTTTAACTTTCAGGTACTGTTTTCTGCTGTGTAGTTAGAGTTTCCTGTAATTCGAAACAATTAATCTTCAAATTTAATGATCAGTTGAAGTATATGCAGTGTGGCAGTCAGTTCAGATTAGTTTGTCCCAATAGGAAATCTCATTCCCTATCTCCTTGTTTTGTGTCCTGTCTAGATTCACCCTTCCTTCCCTCATTGTGTTATAAATTACAGTACACTTTTCAAATCTCTGTTTCTTTTAGTATATTTTATTATTCAGAGTACACTGTTGATTTTCTCCTCAAAAAATAAATTTCAAATTTTAATTCCAAAGGAGAAAATAATGAGATAAATCTAAGTAAAGGTGAAGTGATATTCACCTTTTTGAAAAGTAAAATGTCACATGCTTGATATAAAAAATTTATTAAAAATATAATGTCCACAAATGATTAAAATGTAGCCTATCCCCTATCTCATACCTGACAAATAAAGAGATAATAAAGATATGTTTATCTAACAGATATTATAAAACTGTGTATGCCTATAGATGTACTTTTATATAAATATGTGTATCAGATATGCAAAAGTCATCTAAACTTCTATACTGTAGGAAGACTAATACTTTAAAATATATGATTAATAATCAAAATTCTAAACAAAATCTAGTTACATACCATACTACAGTTTCAACAATGGATCAATATTCTGAGTCTTTCATAATATGCTAAGTTATTCTTGAAAGTAGTATTTTTTGCAGGATATAATAATTATATTATATCTGTATTAAAAGTGATACAAATGCTATTACCTTAATTGTTTAATGCAAGTTGCTAAATCAAATGGTTTAATGTATATCATACTGGCAAAATATTATATAAAAATTGTGTGATTAAAAAAAAAAACCAAAATACTCTGCCAAGTCAGAAGTCCTGATCTCATTTTCTAAACATTTATCATCTAGTTTTTTCCATATATTATTGTTAATATATGCTAGCTGTCTAATCATTGAGAACTATTTATATTTTTATCCAATCTTAGAGCATAAAGCTGATGTATTAGAATTCTCCTGAGACATTGGATATATATAGGATGGGATATATATAGACACATATAAAAGAGAAAATTTATTATGGCAATTGGATATTGCAGTTACGTAAGCCAAGAAGTCCCTTGACATGACATCTTCAAGCTGAAGAAACAGGAAATCTATAGTGTGATTCAGGTCAAGTCCAAAGTCCTGAGAACCAAAGAGGTATCTGGTGGAAGTCTCAGAGCCTGAAGGCCCAAGAACCAGGAGCTCCGACAACCAAGAGCAAAAGAAGATGAAAGTTTTAGTGCAAGGACAGAGAATTCACCCTCCCTCTGACATTTTGTTCTAGCTAGGCCTTGGTGGGGCAGGATGATGTCAGTCCACACTGGTGATGGCAATCTTTTTTATTTAGTTTACTGAAATTCAAAAGCTAATCTTTTTCGAAATAACTCGATAAATACACACAGAAATAATGTTTGATCAGCTTTCTGGGCATCTCTTAACCTGGCCAAGTAGACACAAATAATTAACCAGCACTGCTTGCATTGTTGAAAAATGTGTTACCCGTAATGATCTGTTGTATTAAAGCTCTTCCTTTTAAACTACCCCTTAATTCAAGCTTTCTAGGGTTATTCTGTGTGTTGCATCACCTTCCATCTCTTGATCAAACCACTCTGAAATGGCTTTCACACTACCACATTTTTAATAACCCTCACATAAATGTTTTATCTGGCTGCTGTGTCTTTAAACCTCATTTAATTCATCTCTCTGTGGAATTCCCCCACCATATCCGCACCTTATCCCGCAGGACCCAGTCCCCCAGGGTGGATTTATTATGCCCAGACCGTTTATTCCCCGAAGAAGACCACCAGAGTCCAGAGTCAAAGCTAAGCAGCAAGGATCTTTATTACAGGTTCGAACCTGGAACTCTCCCTCGCTCGAGAAACGAGACGGGCAGGAGAGCTCCCCCACTGAGCTCCGAACAATGTTATATAGTCTAAGAAAAGTGGGCATAGAGTTATTATACAAATCAGATATATGA
>NW_012109898.1:0-1096 GCF_000951045.1 Mandrillus leucophaeus
CTCCTCAGCTTGCAGACAGCCTATTATGGGGCCTTGTGATTGTGTAAGTTAATACTTAATAAACTCCTATATATGCACATAAAGGTATATATATAAAAGGCCTTTATAAGATATCATCATAATATATTATATATTATTATTATATTGATTATTATTGATAATCACTAAAATGTGAGAGTGGATTTTCCCCAAATCCCCACACACAATTTTCATGAAAAGAATAAAATACCTAGGAATACAGCTAACAAGAGAGGTGAAAGATCTCTATAAGGAGAACTACAAACCACTGCTCAAAGAAATCAGAAATGACACAAACAAATGAACAACCATTCCATACTCATGGATAAGAAGAACGAATATAGTTTAAATGACCATACTGCCCAAAGCAATTTATAGATTCAATGCTATTTTTATTAAGCTACCATTGAGATTATTCACAGAACTAGAGAAAACTATTATAGAATTATATGGAATCAAAAAAGCAAGAAATAGGAAAAGAGTTCCTTATTCAATAAATGGTGCTGGTATAACTGGCTAGCAATATGAAGAAGATCGAAACTGGACCCCTTCATCACGTCATCTACAAAAATTAACTCAACAGGGATTAAAGACATAAATGCAAAACCCTGGAGGACAAGCTGGGCAATATCATTCAGGACATACACACAGGGAAAGATTTCATGACAAAGACACCAAAAGTATTTGCAACAAAAGCAAAAATTGACAAATAAAATTTAATTAAACTGAAGAGCTTCTGCACAGCAAAAGAACAGAGTAAACTGACAACCTACAGAATAAGAGACAATTTTTGCAAACTATGCATCTGATAAATGTTTCATATTTAGCATCTATAAGGAACTTCAACAAATTTACCAGAAGAAAACACAACCCCATTTAAAAGTGGGCAAAGAGCTGGGCACGGTGGCTCACTCCTGTAATCCCAGCACTTTGGGAGGCTGAGGCGGGTGGATCACGAGGTCAGGAGATCAAGACTATCCTGGCTAACATGGTGAAACCCCATCTCCACTAAAAATAAAAAATATTAGCCGGGCGTGGTGGCAGGTGCCTGTAGTCCCAGCTACTCAGGAGTCTGAGG
>NW_012109899.1:0-1134 GCF_000951045.1 Mandrillus leucophaeus
GTGGTGGCGGGCGCCTGTAGTCCCAGCTACTCGGGAGGCTGAGGCAGGGGAATGGCGTGAACCCAGGAGGTGGAGCTTGCAGTGAGCCAAGATTGCACCACTGCACTCCAGCCTGGGCGAGAGTGCGAGACTCCGTCTCAAAAACAAAAAAAGCAGCTAGAGGGGGGGAAAAAAAGGCATATTACATACCTGAACCCAAGAGTTCAAGACCAGCCTAGGCAACAAAGTGAGACCCTGTCTTTACAAAAGATTTAAAAATTAGGGCTGGGTGTGGTGGCTCATGCCTGTAATCCCAGCACTTTGGGAGGTGGAGGCAGGCGGATCACGAAGTCAGCAGATCGAGACCATCCTGGCTAACACAGTGAAACCTGTCTCTACTAAAAATACAAAAAAATTAGTCAGGCATGGTGGCGGGCGCCTATAGTCCCAGCTACCCAGGAGGCTGAGGGCAGGAGAATGTCGCGAACCCAGGAGGCAGAGGTTGCAGTGAGCAGAGATCGTGCCAGTGTACTCCAGCCTGGACGACAGAGCAAGACTCTGTCTCAAAAATAAATAAGTAAATAAATATTAGCCAGGTGTGGGGATGCACACCTGTAGCCCCAGCTACTCTGGAGACTGAGGCAGGAGGATCGCTTGAGCCCAGGAGGTTAAGGCTGCAGTGATCCATGATTGCACCATGGCACTCCAGCCTGGGCAACAGAGCAAGACTCTGCCTAAAGAAAAGACATGTTACGTACAAGGAAACAAAGATAAGAAGAACTGTTGATTTCTCATTAACTCTTTTCCTGTTAAGAAAAAAAGTACAGCTCGCTGCCAGTGCACCTTTAATTTTACATAAACACACTCTTTGAGGCTGAAGCAAAGCTGACTGATTTTCAATGTGAAAATAAAATATACAAACTGTTTTTGGAGTTATTTCTAAACAGAACTAACATCAGAATCATCTGAGTCATCAGAATCATCTATTTTGGAAAAAAAGTTGATTCATTAAATGAATCTTCAGCCAACCATTTGAGAATGATGTTAATAATTAACATCAGCCGGTCACAGTGGCTCATACCTGTAATCCCAGCACTCTGGGAGGCTGAAGTGGGTGGATCATGAGGTCAAGAGATCGAGACCATCCTGGGCAAC
>NW_012109900.1:0-1632 GCF_000951045.1 Mandrillus leucophaeus
TCAGGGAGAATTTACCAATGGTAACATTATTTTTTTCCAAATAACTTAGTATTATAGTTTTAGGTGAAATCTTTTTTTTTTTTTTTTTTTTTTTTGCCAAACAAGGATAAGGAGGATTTGAAAAATATTACACTAATCATCTCTAGTCCTAACCTCTAAAACTGGATATTGTTAACATTTTCACATATTGGCTGCCTTATTTTTGTAATAGTTATTATGAGAAATTTCAAATGTACATAAATGTCGTGAATCCTCATATACCCATCATTCTGTTTTAACAAGTACTAGTTCATGGTCAGTCTTGTTTCTTCTCTTGTCTCAGACATTTCCCTTGTCCCTTCCCTGGAAGTTTTTGAAGCAAATTGTGGATATTATATTATTTTATGCATAAATATTTCAACCCAACTGCTTTTTACATGCATAATTTAAAACCGTTATAAAAATACAGTTTCCTTAAGAAAAAAAAAAGAGAAAGCTAAATTCCCCCGTTGAGTCCCCACATATGAGGCTACTACTTCCATCTGTCTACTCCCATCTACTGTCATTTTAGAATGTGTCCTTTTAATCCATTGTTGAATATGAGGAAAGTATGTGTATACATATTTTTATGTGGCCCATATACTATTTTTTATATTTTTAAAATATAAATAAACTACTTATTCTGTAAATCTCCATTTCATTGTTGAGGTTTGGACTCCGAGTCTGTTCTTTAAAAAATGAGTCTAACCCATTTGTGTTTATTGTGAATATGGATATCTGGATTTATTTCATTGCCCTTGTTTTGTGTTTTTTGTTTACTGTGGTTTCTCCTTTTTCCTTGTTTTCCCATTCCTAACCTCTTTTAAATTGCTCGAGTATTTTTAGTTCATCTTCTTTCATTTTGGTGTGTATATTATGTAGAATCTACTTCTGTTTTTTTAGTGGTACCTTAAGGTTTTAACATGTATACTTGGCTTAATTTTTCTAGTAGAGTTTGAAGAAAGAACATTTCTATCCTCCTATGAGTGGAACTCTTTTTAATTTTTATAATTTTTTTTTTTGAGACAGGGTCTTTCTCTGTCGGCCCAGATTGGAGTGCAGTGGTGCGATCACATGTCACTGCAGCCTCTACCACCTGGGTTCAGGTGATCCTCCCACCTCAGCCTCCTAAATAGCAGGGACTACAGGTGTATACCACCACTCCTGGCTAATTTTTTTAAAATTTTTTGTGGAGATGGGGTTTTGTGATGTTGCCCAGGCTGGTCTCAAACTCCTAGGCTCAAACGATCCACCAATCTTGCCCTCCCAAAGCTGGGATTACAGGCATCAGCCACCATGCCTGGCCTGAATGGAGATTTTTGGTCTGAAATATTTTTACTGTTTGTAAATATTGTTCACAGTTACTCAGATTTCATTTGTATAATGAAAATTTGTCAGAGCTCACATTCCTTTTTTTTAATTTTTAATTTTCATTTTCTAGGGGCAGGGTCTTGTTCTGTTGCCCAGGCTGGAGTTTAGTGGCACAATGATAGCTCACTATAGCCTCAATCTCCTGGGCTCAAATAATCTTCCCACCTCAGCCTCCCAAGTAGCTGGGACTACATGCATGTGCCTCCACGCCTGGCTAATTTTAAGATTTTTTTTTTTTTTTTT
>NW_012109901.1:0-990 GCF_000951045.1 Mandrillus leucophaeus
ATTACCAATATGCACTTCATTTCTTTGATAGTTTATTTTTCTCCTCCCTTTGTTGACCTGCTCCTATTTTATGTCCTTTTATTATCTTTCACCATTTTTCCTGAGATCTTGTTTTCCCTTCAAACTTTTATTCCTATTAATATTTATTAATACTTAAATATTAATAAATTTTATTCATATTAATATTCATAATTTTATTCATATTAATATCACATTAATATTTTATTCATATTATTATCTTTCTTTAATTCATGGTGATACAGCCGGTGACCAATTGATTCAGTTCTGTATCTGTATTTTTTTGGTTATTCTACTCTAAAGAAGCTTTTCCTCTTCTTTTTCTCTGGTTTATAACATTATTTTATAGAACCTATTTCATTTATTATTATTATTGTTAATCTTTGAGATGTTAAAGAAAAGCTGAGCTATATTTAAAGTTAGAAAGAACCTTTACTGGTTCACGTAAAGTTCTTTATAAAGCACAAAGTTGTAGGAATGAATGACTTGGATTTTTTCTGGACAAAAGTGACTGATAGCTGAAATGTTGCTCATTTCCCTCCATTTGTTTCCTGAACATAGGTGTTCAGGAAACACCTGAACTAAGTCTAGGGATCTCCTGCCAATAGACACATTCTGTTTCTATCGTTGAAAATAAGAAATGTTGGTTTTCTCTTCTAATAAGTGTCATCTACTCTGCACTGCAACGTTCTGTAGGTGTCTCCTTACATCATCTGCACCTCTGTTTAATTTTTTTTCTTTTTTTCTTTTCTTTTTTTTTTTTGAGACGGAGTCTTGCTCTTGTCATCCAGGCTGGAGTACAGTGGTATGATCTCGGCTCACTGCAGCATCCACCTCGTGGATTCAAGCAATTCTCCTGCCTCAGCTTCACGAGTTACTGGGATTATAGATGCCTGGCACCATGCCGGGCTAATTTTTGTACTTTTAGTGGGGACGGGGTTTTGCCATGTTGGCCAGGCTGGTCCCAAACTC
>NW_012109902.1:0-1397 GCF_000951045.1 Mandrillus leucophaeus
TCTTTCTTTCTTTCTTTCTTTCTTTCTTTCTTTCTTTCTTTCTTTCTTTCTTTCTTTCTTTCTTTCTTTCTTTCTTTCTCTCTTTCTTTCTTTTGTCTTTCTTTCTGTCCTGTCTTTCTCTTTCTTTTCCTTCTTCTTTTTCTTTCTTTCCTTTTTTTTTTTTTTTTTTGACAGGGTCTCTCTCTGTCCCCCAGGTTGGAGTGCAGTGGTACAATCTTGGCTTCTGCAACCTCTACCTCTCGGGTTCAAGCAATTCTCCTGCCTCAGTCTCCCAAGTAGCTGGGATTACAGGCACCCACCACCACACCTGGCTAATTTTTGTATTTTTAGTAGAGACAGGGTTTCATCATGTTGGCCAGGCTGGTCTGGAACTCCTGGCCTCAAGTGATCCACCCGCCTCAGCCTCCCAAAGTGCTGGGATTACAGGCATGAGCCACCATGCCCAACCACCCTTTGGCTTTCTGACTCCAAAACCTATTCTTTAGTGCTCCAAAATGTATCTTCAAGGAAGTTTATTGCACCACTGTTTACAGCAAGCTAAATGTCCTTCACTAGTGGACTGATAACATGCACTATAGCTTTGCCTCTCAAAATGTGGTCCCACTAGGGCGGGCGTGGCAGCTCACGCCTGTAATCCCAGCACTTTGGGAGGCCGAGGTAGGCAGATCACTTGAGGTCAGGAGCTCGGGACCAGACTGGCCAACATGGTGAAACCCCACGTCTACTAAAAATACAAAAATTAGCTGGGCATGGTGGCAGATGCCTGTAATCCCAGCTGCTCGGGAGGCAGAGAAAGGAGAATCGCTTGAATCTGGGGCAGAGGTTGCAGTGAGCTGTGACAGCGCCACTGTACTCCAGCCTGGGCGACAAGGTGAAACTCTGTCGCAAAAAAAAAAAAAAAAAAAATTGTGGTCCCACTAGTAGCCTGGGAGTGTGCAGAATCTCAGGTGTCACCCAGACCCACTGAATCAGGAGCTGCAGTTTAATAAGACCCCTAAGGTGATGAATGTGCTCATTCAAGTTTGAGAGGAGCTGCATCACAGTACATCCAACAGATGGACTACCCTGGCACTTTAAAATTTTTTCTTTTTTTTTTTTTTTTAGAAGTGGGTTCTTGCTGGGCATGGTGGCTCACGCCTGTAATCCTAGCACTTTGGGAGGCCGAGGCGGGTAGATCACGAGGTCAGGAGATGGAGACCATCCTGGCTAACACAGTGAAACCCCGTCTCTACTAAAAATACAAAAAATTAGCAGGGTGCGGTTGTGGGCGCCTGTAGTCCCAGCTACTCGGGAGGCTGAGGTAGGAGAATGGTGTGAACCTGGGCGGTGGAACTTGCAGTGAGCCGAGATTGTGCCACTGCACTCCAGTCTGGGAGACACAGCAAGACTCCATCTCA
>NW_012109903.1:0-1749 GCF_000951045.1 Mandrillus leucophaeus
CAAAATTAGCTGAGTGAGGTGGCACATGCCTCTAATCCCAGCTACTTGGGAGGCTGAGGCAGGAGAATCATTTGAAACCGGGAGGTAGAGGTTGCGGTGAGCTGAGATGGTGCCATTGCACTCCAGCCTGGGCAACAAGAGTGAAACTGCATCTTAAAAAAAAAGTTTGTGACCGTGGACAAATTACCCAACCTTTCTTTTTTGGGGGGTAGAGGGACAAAGTCTCAGTGTGTCGCCCAGGCTGGAGTGCAGGGGCAGGATCTCGGCTCACTGCAGCCTCCACCTCCAAAGTTCAAGCGATTGTCCCGCCCAAGTAGCTGGGACTACAAGCACATGCCACCACACCTGGCTAATTTTTGTATTTTTAATAGAGACAGGGTTTCACCGTGTTGCCCAGGCTAGTCCTGAACTCCACAGCTCAAGCAATCCACCCACCTCAGCCTCCCAAATCAACACTTCTTAACCTAACTCTTCAAATGAAAAAAAACTAAACTCATGTCTACTGCACAGGTTTACTAGAAGGAATAAAAGTGATAATGTACAGAAAGCAGATAGGGCACAGTACTTAGTACACTGTGAGCCCTTAGACATGGTAACTGATATTGTTCCCACCAAGTGGACCAACTGGCATTTTCAAAGGTACAGTAATAATTTTGCAGTTGCTAGAGGAATGCAGTAAGTAGATATAATTATATGATGATTTCAGTTAAGCATATACCCAAACATAAACCAGAGCATCACAGAAAGAAACACCTATTAAGCTAAATATTGAGAAATTAAACTTCAGAAAAGCCTTACTCACATCTTCCATTAAAAAAAAATTATTTGCATTAACTACACAATGGTAGGGAGGGTATTAAGTCAGTGTAAATCTCTTTAGGATAGGACCATACTGTAGACCTATTTGCACTTACTTCTAAAACAGTATTTTACACATAAAAAAACTCAGTAAAATATTAGTTGTTGAGTTGTCTACCACCAGATTTAGTGCCCTGAATTTTGTATTTTGAAGGTATTTTAAGAGAAAAGTAATTTATAATCCTAACAAGAATAAAAAGATTATTTCATTTTAATGTACTTTATTACACCTCATTACCAGTCCTTTGGTTTACTAAGCATATACTGAACAGCTGGACATAGAGAAAATGGTATAATTTAAGTGGAAAATTATTTGAAACATTATAATAATGATCTCTTGGCTAAAGAGAAACAAATGGTAAACTGACAGCCAGCCAACTCAAATATACCTCTCATTCCAAAGTAGTAATTTTGACGCTTGTACAAAACAAAAACACCACGGCGCTTGAGGTTCCAAGATGGCCGAATAGGAACAGCTCCAGTCTACAGCTCCAAGCGTGAGCGATGCACAAGACAGGTGATTTCTGGATTTCCAACTGAGGAACTCAGTTCATCTCACTGGGGCTTGTCAGACAATGGGTGTAGCCCATGGAGTGTGAGCCGAAGAGGCGTGGGGCATCGACTCACCCGGGAAGTGCAAGGGGTCAGGGAATTCCCTTTCCTAGCCAAGGAAGCTGTAACAGACGGTACCTGGAAAATCGGGACACTCCCACCCAAATACTGCACTTTTCCAACAGTCTCAGCAAATGGCACACCAGGAGATTATATCCCACACCTGGCTCAGAGGATCCCATGCCCACGGAGCCTCGCTCACTGCTAGCACAGCAGTCTGAGATCAAACTGCAAGGCACAGCAAGGCTGGGGGAGGGGCATCTGCCATTGCTGAGGCAT
>NW_012109904.1:0-1727 GCF_000951045.1 Mandrillus leucophaeus
AAAAAAAAAAAAAAAAAAAATTTAATACAAAAAAATTAAAGCTTACTAAAAGGAAGCTTGAAATTAAAAAGCTTCACTCAAACTAAAATGTGAGAGAAGAGGGAGACCAATAGTTATAAAAGCTTGGGCCAGGTGTGGGGGCTGCTCACGCCTATAATCCCAGAACTTTGGGAGGCTGAGGGAGGATCACTTGAGCCCAGGAGTTCCAGACTAGCTTGGGCAAAATAGTGAGACCCCCGTCTCAACCCAAAAAAAAAAAAAAAAAAAATTAGCCAGGTTGGTGGCACATGTCCGTGGTCCCAGCTACTTTGGAGGCTGAGGTGGGAGGCTTGCTTGGGCCTGGGAGGCCAAGGTTGCAGTGAGCTGTGATTGTGTCACTGCACTCCAGCCTGGGTGACAGAGCAAGACTCTGTCTCAAAAAAAAAAAAAAAAAAAAGTTATGAAAACTTGAGATAACAGGCAATTTTAATTTTAGAAGTCCAGAGTTTAGCACTGAACAGTCATGGCAAATTTCTACATGCTGGAAAATTTAAAAAGCAGTCCTACTCACCAGATGAGCCATAATGCTCAATTTGTGCAGTGAGGGCTGCCGGTTGAATAGCACCACATCTCCATCAATGAGGTGCCTCTCTACGATGTCACCATACTTGAGCTCTTGAGCCATTTTTTCTCGATTTCCATATTTCAAAAACCTGAATGTGCAACAATAAACATGATCTGTGAAAACAAAGCTCTCTCACCAAGTCTCTCCCTCTTTAGATCAGGATTCAATGTTTAACATGTTATTTCATCAAACCTAAGACGCCTCCGTTTTAATGTCACGTAGTTTTACATGCCAAGAAAAAAGCTCCCTATTAAACTATGACAGGGGGGGTGAGGTGACTCACTCTTGTAATCTCAGCACTTTGGGAGGCTGAGATGGGTGGACTGCTTGATCCCAAGAGATAGAGACCAGACTGGGCAATATGGTGAGACCTCGTCTCTACAAAAAATACAAAAATTAGCCAAGCGTGGTGGGGTGTGTGTGCCTGTAATCTCATCTAGTTGGGAGGCTAAGGTGGGAGAATCACCTGAGCACAGGAGGTGGAGACTGCAGTGAGCCATGATTGTGCCATTGCACTCCAGCCTGAGTGACAGAGTAAGACCTCATCAAAAAACAAAAACAAAAACAAAAACAAAAAGCTATGATAAATTGATCTTAAGGTATATCCAGCAGGGTGCGGTGGCTCATGCCTGTAATCCCAGCACTTTGGGAGGCTGAGGCAGGTGGATCACAAGGTCAGGAGTTTGAGACCAGCCTGGCCAACATGGTGAAACCCTGTCTCTACCAAAAATACAAAAATTAGCCAGGTGCAGTGGCAGGTGCCTGTAATCCCAGTCACCCGAGATACTGAGGCAGGAGAATTGCTTGAACCCAGGAGGCAGAAGCTGCAGTGAGTTGAGATTGCGCCACTGCACTCCAGCCTGGGTGACAGAGCAAGACTCCGTCTTGAAAAAAGAAAAAAGATATATCCTAATTTTAGAAATGCTAAAAGCCCTGAGAGCCTAGGTGACACAGGCAATGATCCACTTTATATATTTATTGTATTTCTGAGACAGAGTCTTGCTCTGTTGCCCAGGCTGGAGTGCAGTGGTGCGATCTCAGCTCACTGCAACCTCTGCCTCCTGGGTTCAAGCGATTCTTGTGCCTCAGCCTCCTGAGTAGCTGGGACTACATACGTGCGCCA
>NW_012109905.1:0-1123 GCF_000951045.1 Mandrillus leucophaeus
GTTTCACCATGTTAGCCAGGATGGTCTCGATCTCCTGACCTCGTGATCCACCCGCCTCAGCCTCCCAAAGTGCTGGGATTACAGGCGTGAGCCACCGTGCCCAGCTTAACCTTCGTGAGTTTAAAAAAGTCCACAGGTTTGAGTGAGAGAATTTGGAGAGCTGGAAGGTCACAACACAGCTCAGATGGTGGACGCGGGGAATGGAACAGCGGGCAACCACCCACATTCGCCTCTGGCATCTTCCCACCACCATGGGCTGAGCGCACTGAAAGGAGGTCGTGTTCTGTTCCTTAGGTGCAATAGGATTGAAGGATTCTCAGTCTCTTCTTCACCAAAATACTTCTTTTTCTGTTTAGATGCTTTCCTCTTCTTGTAAGATTATGACTGGTTTCTATTTCCACTTGGCTGTGATATTTTTGTGTAAGTCAAACATCAATATAGTGTTCTTGAGAAAAGCGCTATTAAAGATTGATACCCTGTTTCAGGCTGTATTAAGTATACAGTAGCAGTAGTAATTCGCTGGCTATGAAAGCACTTACAGACACAGATGTATTTAAGATACATCATTGTGTGTTATATTAGACATTTTATATTTCTGGGAAGATCTCAAATATTTAAAACAGTAAATATATTTTTTAGCTTCATCAGTAGGTACTGAATTAAATAGGTAAGGTTGAGGCTTGAAAATGCAACTTTAAACTTTTAAAATTAAATGTTTAATTTAAAAAAACATAATAGGAAACTTTTGAATTAAAAATAACTTAGGGTAGGTTGGGAGGATCGCTCACATCTGTAATCCCAGCAGTTTGGGAGGTTGAGGCAGGAGTATCACTTGAGGCCAGGTGTTTGAGACCAGCCTGGGCAACATGGGCAAACCTGGTTTCTACTAAAAATATAAAAATTAGCTGTGCACGATGGTGGCGCCTGTAACCCCAGCTACTTGGGAGGCTGAGGCAGGAGAATTGCTTGAACCCAGGAGGCAGAGTTGCAGCAGCAGAGATCACGCCACTGCACCCCAGCCTGGGTGACAGAGGGACTCTGTCTTTACAAAACAAAAACCAAAAAACAGTGTTATATGAACTTTTCTTTTCTTTTGTTTTTCTTTTTTTTGGACGGAATTTTT
>NW_012109906.1:0-1177 GCF_000951045.1 Mandrillus leucophaeus
TGGGAGGCGGAGCTTGCAGTGAGCTGAGATCCGGCCACTGCACTCCAGCCTGGGCAACAGAGCCAGACTCCGTCTCAAAAAAAAAAAAAAAAAAAGAAACATACAGAAATTTAGGCTGAGCGCGGATCACGCTTATAATCCCAGCACTTTGGGAGGCCAAGGCGAGTGGATCACGAGGTCAGGAGATCGAAACCATCCTGGCTAACACGGTGAAACCCCATCTCTAAAAAAAAAATTAGCTGGGTGTGGTGGTGGGCGTGCCTGTAGTCCCAGCTACTCGGGAGGCTGAGGCAGGGGAATGGCGTGAACTGGGGAGGTGGAGGTTGCAGTGAGCCAACATCGTGCCACTGCACTCCAGTCTGGGTGACAGAGCGAGACTCCGTCTCAAAAAAAAAAAAAAATAAGAAACATACATAAATTTCCTGCTTAGACTTGGGTCCCATCCCTAAGATATCTCATTATGTATATGCAGATATTCTAAAATCTGAAAAAAATTCAAAATCTGAAACACTTCTAGTCCGAAGTATTTTGGATAAGGAATACCCAACCTGTGTTATGAATGGTGCTGTTATGAACATTCTTAAACATGTTTTCTGGTGCATATGTGTAAGAGGGTCTCTAGGGGAGTGTTTCTCAACCTTTTTTCATTGTTGCCTCACTAAGGAACCTTTTTCAGTATTTTTTTCCCCTAATAATTCCTCTTCTAATGAAATTTAAATACCATAGATATACTGCATATCTCTATGTACTCTTTAAAATTTATTTATATTTTATTTATTTATTTTTTTTGCTCTTGTCGCCCAGGCTGGAGTGTGGTAGTGCAATGTCGGCTCACTGCCAACCTCCACCTCCTGGTTCAAGTGATTCTCCTGCCTCAGCCTCCTGAGTAGCTGGGATTATAGGCGCCCGCCACCACGCCTGGCCAATTTTTGTACTTTTGGTAGACATGGAGTTTCTCCACGTTGGCCAGGCTGGTCTCAAACTCCTGACCACCACCTCGGCCTCCCAAAGTGCTGGGATTATAGGTGTGAGCCACCACGCCCAGCCTAAATTTATGTATGTTTCATATACACCTTATACACATAAGTGTGCCTCAGCCTCCCAAAGTGCTGGGATTACAGGAGTGAGTCAGGGCACCCAGCCCATTCCACTTTTATGACTCAGAATGTTCCTGTGC
>NW_012109907.1:0-1288 GCF_000951045.1 Mandrillus leucophaeus
AAAAAAAAACCCAAGAAAACCAGAAAGTTATCCCTTTTTTAATCAGTAAGTATTTTTTTAAGGAGACAATTTAAACTATGTGAATATCCCATTATTCATCAAACTTTTGTTTTTGGTACACATTGATGTTTCTTGGCTGAATTGTTACTATGATGATTGCCAATTTTTAATTTTTGTATTTCCATCTTTTCTGCAGTCATCAGTTGACATTTTATTGCTAGTAAAAGCTTTCTCCTCCACTTATGTATTTATTGAGATCAGTGTGAGTTCATAGGTTGCTATCTTATTCAACAGATTGTAGTCTGTTTTTTTTTTTTGAAACAGAAGTTTACCTCTGTCACCTAGGCTGGAATGCAGTGGCTCAATCCCTGCTTACTGCAATCTCTGCCTCCGAGACTGAAACGATTCTCTTGCCTCAGCCTCCTGAGTAGCTGGGACTATAGGCATGTGCCACTATGCCTGCTAATTTTTGTATTTTTAGCAGAGACAGGAGTTCACCATATTGGCCAGGTTGGTCTCAAACTCCTGACCTCAAGTGATCTGCCCACCTCAGCCTCCCAAAGTGCTGGGATTACAGAAGTGAGCCACCATGCCTGGCCTCAGACTATAGTCTTTTATTATAATTTATTTTGATGTTCACATTTGGACAGTGTGGACCCACATGTGGACCCAGATTTGGACAGTGAGTGCTCCTTCACCTGCCCCACTATTTTGGTCCATCCCTACCCTTCTTTGACCACTTCCTTACTTTCTGGCACAACAAAGCATTTCAGGCTCATTTTGGACCTATGCTTTGCCAATCTTAGAATCAGTGATTTCTCCACAGAGCCCTGGTTCTTTTAGGTGACGAATGATACTTAGAAACCAACATCTGGGGCCAGGTGTGGTGGCTCATGCCTGTAATCCCAGCACTTTTTTGGGAGGCCAAGGCAGGTGTATCGCTTGAGGCCAGGAGTCCAAGACCAGCCTGGCCAACATGGCAAAACCCTAAAAACATTAAAATTAGCCAGGTGTGGTGGTGCACACTTGTAATCCCAGCTACTTGGGAAGCTGAGGCATGAGAATCACTTGAACCCAGGAAGCGGAGATTGCAGTGAACAGAGATCACACCACTGCACTCCAGCATGAGTGAGAGAGTGAGACTCAGTCTCAAAAAAAAAAAAAAAAAAAAAAAGACAAGAAAAGAACTCAAACTCTGGGTCAGGTATAGTGGTTCACGTCTGTAATCCCAGCACTTTGGAAGGGCAAGGTGGGCGGATCATCTGAGGTTTGGAGTTCAAGACCAGCC
>NW_012109908.1:0-612 GCF_000951045.1 Mandrillus leucophaeus
GAAACTGCTTGGTGTTCTGTTAATTCATCTCACAGAGTTACATCTGTATTTCGTGAATCTCTCTGCTAGTCTTATTTCTGTGGAATCTGAGAACAGATATTTCGGATCCCTTCGAGGACTATAGGGCCAAAGGAAATATCCTCCGATAACAAAGAGAAAGAAGCTTTCTGAGACACTTCTTTGTGTTCTGTGAAACCATGTCATAGAGTTACAGCTTTTCCCCCAAGAAGCCTTTCGCTAAGACAGTTCTTGTGGAATTGGCAAAGTGATATTTGGAAGACCATAGAGGGCTATGGTGAAAAAGGAAATATCCTCCGATAAAAAAGAGAAAGAAGCTTTCTGAGAAACTGCTTAGTGTTCTTTCTGAGAAACTTCTTTGTGTTCTGTGAAATCATCTCACAGAATTACAGCTTCCCCCTCAAGAAGCCTTTGGCTAAGACAGTTCTTGTGGAATTGACAAACTGATATTTGGAAGCCCATAGAGGGCTATGGTGAAGAACTAAATATACTCAGACGAAATATGGAAAGAAGCTTTCTGAGAGACTGCTGAGTGTTCCGTTAATTAATCTCACAGAGTTACATCTGTATTTCGTGGATCTCTTTGCTAGCCTT
>NW_012109908.1:7422-8080 GCF_000951045.1 Mandrillus leucophaeus
TTCGGATCCCTTTGAAGACTATAGGGCCAAAGGAAATATCCTCCGATAACAAAGAGAAAGAACCTTTCTGAGAAACTTCTCTGTGTTCTGTTGAATCATCTCACAGAGTTACAGCATTCCCCTCAAGAAGCCATTCTCTAAGAGAGTTCTTGTGGAATTGGCAAAGTGATATTTGGAAGCCCATAGTGGGCTATGTTGAAAAACTAAATATCCTCAGATGAAATGTGGAAGGAAGTTTTCTTAGAGAGTGCTGAGTGTTCTGTTAATTCATCTCAGAGAGTTACATCTGTATTTCGTGGATCTCTTTGCTAGCCTTATTTCTGTGAAGCGTGAGAACAGATATTTCGGATCCCTTTGAAGACTATAGGGACAAAGGAAACATCCTCCGATAACAAAGAGAAAGAAGCTTTCCGAGAAACTTCTTTGTACTCTGTGAAATCATCTCACAGAGTTACAGCTTTCCCCTGAAGAAGCCTTTCTCTAAGACAGTTCTTGTGGAATTGGTAAAGTGATATTTGGAAGCACATAGAGGACTATGATGAGAGGGAAACCTCCCCAGATAAAATCTGGAAAGAAGCTTTCCGAAAACTGCTCCGTGATGTGTGCTTTCCACTCACAGAGTTACATCTGTATTTCGTGGATCTCTTTGCTAGCCTTA
>NW_012109908.1:8241-9384 GCF_000951045.1 Mandrillus leucophaeus
TGGAAAGAAGCTTTCTGAGAAACTCCTAAGTGTTCTGTTAATTCATCTCACAGAGTTACATCTGTATTTCGTGTATCTGTTTGCTAGCCTTTTTTCTGTGGAATCTCAGAACAGATATTTCGGATCCCTATTAGGACATAGGGCCAAAGGAAATATCCTGGGATAACAAAGAGAAAGAAGCTTTCTGAGAAACTTCTTTGTGTTCTGTGAAATCATCTCAGAGAGTTACAGATTTTCCCTCAAATGGCCTATCGCAAAGACAGTTCTTGTGGAATTGACAAAGTGATATTTGGAAGCCCATAGAGGGCTGTGGTGTAAAAGGAAATATCCTTATATGAAATCTGGAAAGAAGCTTTCTGAGAAACTATTCTGTGATGTGTGACTTCCATTCACAGAGTTACATCTGTATTTCGTGGATCTCATTGCTAGACTTATTTCTGTGGAATCTGAGAACAGATATTCCGGATCCCTTTGATCACTCTGGGGCCAACGGAAATATCCTCCGTTAACAAAGAGAAAGAACCTTTCTGAGAAACTTCTTTGTATTCTGTGATATCATCTCACAGAGTTACAGTTCTCCACTAATGAAGCCTTTCGCTAGACAGTTCTTGTGGAGTTGGCAAAGTGATATTTCGAATCCCATAGAGGGCTATGATGAAAAAGGAAATATCTTCAGATGAAATGTGGAAAGAATTTTTCTGAGAGACTGCTGAGTGTTCTGTTAATTCATTTCACAGAGTTACATCTGTATTTCATGGATCTCTTTCCTAACCTTATTTCTGTGGAATCTGAGAACAGGTATTTCGGTTTCCTTTGAAGACTACAGGGCCCAAGGAAATATTCTCCGATAACAAGGAGAAAGAAGCTTTCTGAGAAACTTCTTTGTGTTCTGTCAAATCATCTCACAGAGTTACAGCTTTCCTCTCAAGAAGCTTTCGCTAAGACAGATCTTGTGGAATTGGCAAAGTGATATTTGGTAGCCCACAGAGGGCTATTGTGAAAAAGGAAATATCCTCAGATGAAATCTGGAAAGAAGCTTTCTGAGAAACTACTTAGTGTTCCGTTAATTCATCTCACAGAGTTACATCTGTATTTCGTGGATGTCTCTGCTAGCCTTATTTCTGTGGAATCTGAGAACGGATA
>NW_012109908.1:9434-10907 GCF_000951045.1 Mandrillus leucophaeus
CTTTCTGAGAAACTTCTTTGTGTTCTGTGAAATCATCTCACAGAGTTACAGCATTCCCCTCAAGAAGCCATTCTCTAAGAGAGTTCTTGTGGTATTGGCAAAGTGATATTTGGAAGCCCATAGGGGGCTATGGTGAAAAACTAAATATCCTCAGATGAAATGTGGAAGGAAGCTTTCTGAGAGACTGCTGAGTGTTCTGTTAATTCATCTCACAGAGTTACATCTGTATTTCGTGGAAGTCTTTGCTAGCCTTATCTCTGTGGAATCTGAGAACAGATATTTCGGATCCCTTTGAAGACTATAGGGCCAAAGGAAATATCCTCCTATAACAAAGAGAAAGAAGCTTTCAGAGAAACTTCTTTGTGTTCTGTGAAATCATCTCACAGAGTTACAATTTTCCCCTTAGGAAGCGTTTCGCTAAGACAGTTCCTGTGGAACTGGCAAAGTGATGTTTGGAAGCCCATAGCGGGCTACGGTGAAAAAGGAAATATCCTCAGATGAAATCTGGAAGGAAGCTTTCTTAGAAACTGCTTAGTGTTCTGTTAATTCATCTTTCACAGTTACATCTGTACTGCGTGGATCTCTTTGCTAGCCTTATTTCTGTGCAATCTGAGAACAGATATTTCGGATCCCTTTGAAGACTATAGGGGCATAGGAAATATCCTCCAATAACAAAGAGAAAGAAGCTTTCTGAGAAATTTCTTTGGGTTCTGTGAAATCATTTCACACAGTTACAGCTTTCCCCTCAAGAAGTCTTTCGCTAAGACAGTTCTTGTGGAATTAGAAAAGTGATACATGGAAGTCTATAGAGGGATATTGTGAAAAAGGAAATATCCTCAGATGAAATCTGGAAAGAAGCTTTCTGAGAAATTCCTTAGTGTTCTGTTAATTCATCTCACAGAGTTACATCTGTATTTCGTGGATCTCTTTGCTAGGCTTATTTGTGTGGAATCGGAGAACAGATTTTTCGGATCCCTTGGAAGACTATAGGGCCAAAAGAAACATCCTCCGATAACAAAGAGAAAGAAGGTTTTGTGAAACTTCTTTGTGTTCCGTGAAATCATCTCACAGAGATACACCTTTCCCCACAAGAACCTTTTCGGTAACACAGATCTTGTGGAATTGGCAAAGTGATATTTGGAAGCCCATAGAGGGCTATGGTGAAAAAGGAAATATCCTCAGATGAAATGTGGAAAGAAGTTTTCTGAGAAACTGCTTAGTGTTCTCATAATTCATCTCACAGAGTTACATCTGCATTTCGTGGATCTCTTTGCCAGTTTTATCTCTGTGGAATCTGAGAACAGATATTTCGGATCCCTTTGAAGACTATACGGCGAAAGGAAACATCCTCCGATAACAAAGAGAAAGAAGCTTTCTGAGAAACTTCTTTGTGTTCTGTGAAATCATCTCACAGAGTTACACTTTCCCCTCAAGAAGCCTTTCGCTAAGACAGTTCTTGTGGAATTGGCAAAG
>NW_012109908.1:11999-12572 GCF_000951045.1 Mandrillus leucophaeus
GTGATGTGTGACTTCCACTCACAGAGTTACAGCTGTCCCCTAAAGAAGCCGCTCGTTAAGCCTGTTCTTGTTGAATTCGCAACGTGATATTTGGAAGCCCATAAAGGGCTACGGTGAAAAGCAACATATGCTCAGAGAATAACTGGAAAGAAGCTTTCTGAGCAACTGCTTTCTGATGTGTGACTTCCACTCAACGGGTTACATCTGTGTTTCGTAGATCTGTTTCCTATCCTTATTTGTGTGGAATCTGAGAACACATATTTCGGATCCCTTTGAAGACTACAGGGTCAAAGGAAATATCCCCCGATAACCAAGAGAAAGAAGCTTTCTGAGAAACTTCTTTGTGTTCTGTGAAATTGTCTCACAGAGTTACAGCTGTCCCCTCAAGAAGCCTTTCGCTAAGACAGTTCTTGTGTAATTTTCAAAGTGATATTTGGAAGCCCATAGAGGGCTATGGTGAAAAAGGAAATATCCTCATAGGAAATCTGGAAAGAAGCTTTGTGCGAAACTGCTCATTGTTCTATTAATTTATCTCACAGAGTTACAGCTTTCCCCTCAAGAAGCCGGTCGCTA
>NW_012109908.1:12791-13332 GCF_000951045.1 Mandrillus leucophaeus
TGTGTTCTGTTAAATCATCTCACAGAGTTACAGCTTTCCCGTCACGAAGCCTTTCGCTAAGACAGTTCTTGTGGAATTTGAAAAGTGCTATTTGGAAGGCCATTGAGTGCTATGGTGATAAAGGAAATATCCTCAGATGAAAACTCGAAAAAAGCTTTCTGAGAAACTGCTTAGTGTTCTGTTAATTCACCTCACAGAGTTACAGCTTTCCCTTCAAGAAGCCGCTCTCTAAGCCTGTTTTGTGGAATTCTCATAGTGATATTTGTAAGCTCATAGAGGGCTATGGTTATAAAGAAAATATTCTCAGAGAAAAACTGGAAAGAGCCTTTCTGAGAAACTGCCCTGTGATGTGTGACTTCCACTCACAGAGTTACATCTGTATTTCGTGAACTCTTTGCTAGCCTTATTTCTGTGGAATATGAGAACAGATATTTCGGATCCCTTTCAAGACTATAGGGCCAAAGGAAATCTCCTCCGATAACAAAGAGAAAGAAGCTTTCTGAGAAACTTCTTTGTGTTCTGTGAAATCATCTCACAGAGT
>NW_012109908.1:13382-14466 GCF_000951045.1 Mandrillus leucophaeus
TGTGGAATTTGCGAAGTGATATTTGGAAGCACATAGAGGGCAATGGTGAAAAAGGAAATATCCTCAGATGAAAACTCGAAAGAAGCTTTCTGATAAACTGCTTTGTGATGTGTGACTTCCACTCACAGAGTTACAGCTTTTCTCTCAAGAAGCCGCTCGCTAAGCCTGTTCTTGTGGAATTCGCAAAGTGATGTTTGGATGCCCATAAAGGGCTACGGTGAAAAGCAAAATATCCTCAGAGAAAAACTGGAGAGAAGCTTTCTGAGAAACTTCTTTGTGATGTGTGACTTCCACTCACAGAGTTACATCTGTATTTCGTGGATCTCTTTGCTAGCCTTATGTCTGTGGAATCTGAGAACTGATATTTCTGATCCCTTTGAAGACTATAGGGCCAAAGAAAATATCCTCCGACAACAAAGAGAAAGAAGCTTTCTGAGAAATTTCTTTGTGTTCTGTGAAATCATCTCACAGAGTTACAGCTTTCGCCTCAAGAAGCCATTCGCTAAGACAGTTCTTGTGGTATTTTTAAAGTGATATTAGGAAGCCCATAGAGGGCTATGATGAAAAAGGAAATATCCTCAGATGAAAACTCGATAGAAGCTTACTGAGAAACTGCTTTCTGATGTGTGACTTCCACTCACAGAGTTACAGCTTTTCCTTCAAGAACCCTTTCGCTGAGCCTGTTCCTGTGGAATTTGCAAAGTGATATTTCGATGCCCATAGAGGGCAACTGTGAAAAGGGAAATATCCTCAGATGAAATGTTGAAAGTAGCTTTCTTTGAAACTTCTTTGTGATGTGTGACTTCCACTCACAGAGTTTCATCTGTATTTTGTGGATCTGTTTGCTAGCCTTATTTCTGTGGATACTGAGAACTGATATTTCGGATCCCGTTGAAGACTATAGCGACAAAGGAAATATCCTCCGATAACAAAGAGAAAGAAGCTTTCTGAGAAATTTCTTTGTTTTCTGTGGAATCATCTCACAGAGTTACATCTTTACTCTCAAGAATCCTTTCGCTAAGCCTATTCTTGTGGAATTTGCAAAGTGATATTTGGAACTCCATAGAGGACTATGGTGAAAAAG
>NW_012109908.1:14742-16539 GCF_000951045.1 Mandrillus leucophaeus
TTCTTTGTGTTCTGTGAAATCATCTCACAGAGTTACAGCTTTCCCCTCAAGAAGCCTTTCGCCAAGACTGTTCTTGTGGAATTCGCAAAGTGATATGTGGAAGACCGTGGAGGACTATGGTGAAAATTAAAATATGCTAAAATGAAAACTGAAAAGATGCTTTCTGAGAGCCTGCTTAGTGTTCTCTTAATTCATCTCACAGAATTACAGCTTTCCCCTAAAGAAGCCATTCGCTATGCCTGTTCTTGTGGAATTTGGAACGTGATATTTGGCAGCCCATAGAGGGCTATGGTGAAAAAGAAAATATCCTCAGAGAAAACTTGGAAAGAAGCTTTCTGAGATACTGCTTTGTGATGTGTGACTTCCACTCACAGAGTTACAGCTGTATTTTGTGTATCTGTTTGCTAGCCTTATTTCTGTGGAATCTGAGAACTGATATTTCGGATCCCTTTGAAGATTATAGGGCCCAAGGAAATATCCTCCGAAAACAAAGAGAAGGATGCTTTCTGAGAACCTTCTTTGTGTTCTGTGAAATCATTTCACAGAGTTACATCTTTCTCCTCAAGAACCCTTTCGCTAAGACTGTTCTTGTGGAATTTGAAAAGTGATATTTCGAACCCCATGGAGGACTATTTTGAAACAGGAAATATCCTCAGAAGAAAACTGGGAAGAAGCTTTCTGAGAAACTGCTTTGTGATGTGTGACTTCCACTCACAGAATTACAGCTGTATTTCGTGGATCTGTTTGCTAGCCTTATTTCTGTGGAATCTGAGAAGTGATATTTCGGAACCCTTTGAAGACTTTAGAACCAAAGTAAATATCCTCGGATAACACAGAGAAACAAGCCTTCTGGCAATCTTACTTGTGTTCTGTGAAATCATCTCACAGAGGTACAGCTTTCCCCTCAAGAAGCCTTTCGCTAAGACTATTTTGTGAAATTTACAAAGTGATATTTGGCAGCCAATGGAGAGCTACGGTGAAAAAGGAAATATCCTCAGATGAAAACTGGAAAGAAGCTTTCTGAGAAACTGCTTTGTCATGTGTGACTTCCACTCACAGAACTAAAGCTGTATTTCGTGGATAGGTTTGCTAGCCTTACTTCTGTGGAATCTGAGAACACATATTTCGGATCCCTTTGAAGACTATAGGGCCAAAGGAAATATCCTCCGGTAACGAGGATAAGGAAGCTTTCTGAGAAAATTCTTTGTGTTCTGTGAAATCATCTAACAGAGTTACAGCTTTCCCATCAAGAAGCCTTTCCTGAGAGTGTTCCTGTGGAATTTGCAAAGTGATATTTGGAAACCAATGGTGGGCTACGGTGAAAAAGGAAATATCCTCAGATGAAAACTGGAAAGAAGTTTTCTGAAAAACTGCTTAGTATTCTGTTAATTCATCTCACAGAGTTACAGGTTTCCCCTAAAGAAGCCATTCGCTAAGCGTGTTCTTGTGGAATTTGCAAAGTGATATTTGCAAGCCCGTAGAGGGCTACGGTGAAAAAGAAAATAAACTCAGAGAAAAACTGGAAAGAAGATTTCTGAGAAACTGCTTTGCGATGTGTCACTTCCACTCACAGAGTTACATCTGTATTTCGTGTATCTGCTTGGTAGCCTTATTTCTGTGCAATCTGAGAACAGATATTTCGAATCCCTTTGAAGACTCTGGGGCCAAAGGAAATCTACTCTGATAAAAAAGAGACAGAAACTTTCTGAGAAACTTCTTTGTGTTCTGTGAAATCATCTCACAGCGATACCGCTTTCCCCTCAAGAAGCCTTTCGCTAAGACAGTTCTTGTGGAATT
>NW_012109908.1:17749-20325 GCF_000951045.1 Mandrillus leucophaeus
CAAAGTGATATTTGGAAGCCCTTGGACGGCTATGGTGAAAAAGGAAATATCCTCATATGAAAAGTGGAAAGAAGGTTTCTGAGAGACTGCTTAGTGTTCGGTTAATTTATCTCACAGAGTTAGAGCTTTCCCCTCAAGAAACCGTTCGCTAAGCCTGTTCTCGTGGAATTTGCAAAGTGATATTTGGAAGCACATACAGGGCTATGGTGAAAAAGATATAACCTCAGAGAAAAACCGGAAAGAAGCTTTCTGAGAAACTGCTCTGTGATGTGTGACTCCCACTCACAGAGTTACAGCTGTATTTCGTGCATCTGTTTGCTAGCCTTATTTCTGTGGAATTTGGGAACTGATATTTCGGATCCCTTTGAAGACTCTAGATCCAAAGGAAATATCCTCCAATAACCAAGAGAAAGAAGTTTTCTGAGAAACTTCTTTGTGTTCTATCAAATCATCTCAAAGAGTTATAGCTTTCTCGTCAAGTAGCCTTTCGCTAAGACTGTTCTTGTGGAATTTACAAAGTGATATTTTAAAGCCCATGGAGGGCTACGGTGTAAAAGGAAAAATCCTCAGATGGAAACTGGAAAGAAACTTTCTGCGAAACTGCTTAGTGTTCTGTTAATTCCTCTCACAGAGTTACCGCTTTCCTGTCCAGAATCCGTTCGCTAAGTCTGTTCTTGTGGAATTTGCAAAGTGGTATCTGGAAGCCCATAGAGGGCTATGGTGAAAGAGAAATTATCCTCAGAGAAAAACTGGAAAGAAGTTTCTGAGGAACTGCTTTGTGATGTGTGACTTCCACTCACAGGGTTACAGCTGTGTTTCGTGGATCCGTTTGGTAGCCTTTTCTCTGTGGAATCAGAGAACTGATATTTTGGATCCCTTTGAAGACTATACAGCCAAAGGAAATATCCTCCGATAACAAAGAGAAAGAAGCTTTCTGAGAAACTTCTTTGTGTTCTGTAAAATAATCCCACAGAGTTACAGGTTTCCCCTCAAGAAGCCTTTCGTTGAGACTGTTCTTGTTGTATTTGCAAAGTGATATTTGGAAGCCGATGGAGGGCTGTGTTGAAAAAAATAAATATGCTCAGATGAAAACTGGAAAGAAGCTTTCTGAGAAACTGCTTAGTGTTCTGTGAATTCATCTCACAGACTTACAGCTTTCCCCTCAAGAGCCTTTCGCTAAGGCTGTACTTGTGGAATTTGCAAACTGATATTTGGAAGCCCATAGAGGCCAATGGGGAAAAAGAAAATATCCTCAGATAAAAACTGGATAGAAGTTTCTGAGAAAATGCTTTGCGATGTGTGACTTCCAATCACTGAGTTACAGTTCTGTTTCGTCGAGCTGTTTGCTAGCCTTATTTCTGTGGAATCTGAGAACTGATAATTCGGAATCCTTGAAAGACTACAGGGCCAAAGGAAATATCCTCCGATAGAAAAGAGAAGGAAGCTTTCTGAGAAACTTCTTTGTGATTTGTAAATTCATCTCACAGCGTTACAGCTTTCCTCTCAAGCAGTCTTTCACTAAGCCTGTTCTTGTGCAACTGGCAAAGTGATATTTGCAAACCCATGAAGCGCCACGGGGATAAAGAAAATATCCTCAGATAAAAACTGGAAAGAAGATTTCTGAGAAACTGCTTTGTGATGTGTGACTTCCACTCACAGAGTCACAGCTGTATTTCGCGGATCTGTTTGCTAGCCTTATTTGTGGGGAATCTGAGAACAGATATTTCGGATCCCTTTGAAGTCTAGAGCGCCAAAGGAAATATCCTCCGATAACAAAGAGAAAGAAGCTTTCTGAGAAACTTATTTGTGTTGTGTGAAATCATCCCACAGAGTTACAGCTCTCCCCTGAAGAAGCCTTTCGCAAAGACTGTTCTTGTGGAATTTGCAAAGTGATATTTGGAAGCCCATAGAGGACTATGGCGAAAAAGAAAATATCCTCAGAGAAGTACTGGAAAGAAGCTTTCTGAGAAACTGCTTTGTGATGTTTGACTTCCACTCACAGAGTTACAGCTGTATTTCGTGGATCTGTTGCTAACCTTATTTCTGTTGAATCTGAGAACTGATAATTTGGATCCCTTTGAAGACAATAGGGAGAAAGGAAATATCCTCCGATAACAAAGACAAAGAAACTTTCTGAGAAACTTCTTTGTGTTCTGTGAAATCATCTCACGGAGTTACAGCTTTACCCTCAAGAAGCCTTTCACTAAGACTGTTCTTGTGGAATTTAAAAAGTGATATGTGAACCCCATGGAAGGCAATGGTGAAAAAGGAAATATGCTCAGATGAAAACTGGAAAGAAGCTTTCTGAGAAACTGCTTATTGTTCTGTTAATTTATCTCACAGAGTGACCGCTTTTCGCTCAAGAAGCCGTTAACTAAGCCTGTTCTTGTGGAATTTGCAAAGTGATATTTGGAAGCCCATAGAGCGCTATGGTGAAAAAGGAAAATATCCTCAGAGAAAAACTGGAAAGAAGCTTTCTTAGAAACTGCTTTGTCATGTGTGACTTTCACTCACAGAGTTGCAGCTGTATTTCGTGGAGCTGTTTCCTAGCCTTATTTCTGTGGAATCTGAGAACT
>NW_012109908.1:21379-23816 GCF_000951045.1 Mandrillus leucophaeus
TTTCTGAGAAACTTTTTTGTGTTCTGTGAAATCATCTCACAGAGTTTCAACTTTCCCTTCAAGAAGGCTTTCACTAGACTGTTCTTTTGGAATTTACAAAGTGATATTTGGAAGCCAATGGACAGCCTTGGTGAAAAAGAAAATATCCTCAGATGAAAACTGGGAAGAAGTTTTCTGAGAAACTGCTTAGTGTTCTGTTAATTCATCTCACACAGTTACAGCTTTCCCCTCCAAACCGTTCGTAAAGCCTGTTCTTGTGGACTTTGCAAAGTGGTATTTGGAAGCCCATAGAGGGCTCTGGTGGAAAAGAGTATATCCTCAGAGAAAAACCGGAAAGAATCTTTCTGAGAAACTGCTTTGTGTTGTGTGACTTCCACTCACAGTGTTACAGCTGAATATCGTGGATCTCTTTGCTAGCCTTATTTCTGAGGATTCTGAGAACTGATATTTCAGATCCCTTGGAAGGCTATAGCGCCAAAGGATATATCCTCCGATAGAAAAGAGAAAGAAGCTTTCTGACAAGCTACTTTGTGTTCTATGAAATCACCTCACAGAGTTAGAGATTTCCCCTCAAGAAGCCTTTCGCTAAGACTGTTCCTGTGGAATTGTCAAAGTGATATTTGGAAGCCCATTGAAGGCTATGGTGAAAAAGAAAATAACCTCAGATAAAAACTGGAAAGAAGCTTTCTGAGAAACTGCTTTGTGATGTGTGACTTCCACTCACAGAGTTACAGCTGCATTTCGTGCAGGTGTTTACTACCCTTATTTCTGTGGAATCTGAGAACATATATTTCGGATCCCTTGAAAGACAATAGGGAAAAAGTAAATATCCTCCTTTGGAAAAGAGAAAGAATCTTTCTGAGAAGTTTTTTTGTATTCTGTGAAATCATCTTACATAGTTAGAGATTTCCCCTCAAGAAGCCTTTTGCTTAGACTGTTCTTGTGGAATTTGCGAAGTGATATTTGGCAGCCCATGGAGGGCTCTGGTGAAAAAGAAAATATTCTCAGAGAAAAACTAGAGAGAAGCATTATTAGAAACTGCTTAGTGTTCTGTTAATTCATCTCACAAATTTACAGATTTTCGTTCAAAGAAGCCGTTCGCTAATAGTGTTCTTGTGGAATTTGCAAAGTGACATTTGGAAACAATTAGAGGGCTATGGTGAAAAAGAAAATATCCTCAGAGAAAAACTGGAAAGAAAATTTCTGAGAACCTGCTTTGTGATGTGTGACTTCCACCGACGGAGTTACACCTGTATTTCTTGGAGCTGTTTGTTCGCCTTCTTTCTGTGGAAACTGAGAACTGATATTTCGGATCCCTTGGAAGACTATAGAGCCAAAGGAAGTATTCTCCGATAGAGAAGAGAAAGAAGCTTTCTGAGAAACTTCTTTGTGTTCTGTGAAATCATCTCACAGAGGTACAGCTTTCCCCTCAAGAAGCCTTTCGCTAAGACTGTTCTTGTAGAATTGCAAAAAAGCTATTTGGAAGCCCATGGAGGGCTAAGGTGAAAAAGGAATTATCCTCAGAGAAAAACTAGAAAGATGCTTTCTGAGAAACTGCTTAGTGTTCTGTTAATTCATCTCACAGAGTCACAGCTTTCCCCTCAAGAAGTCGTTCGCTAAGGCTGTTCTTCTGGAATATTCAAAGTGATATTTGGAAGCCCATAGAGGGCTATGGTGAAAAAGAACATATCCTCAGTGAAAAACTGGAAAGAAGATTTCTGAGAAACTGCTTTGTGATGTGTGACGTCCACTCAGAGAGACACAGCTGTATTTCGTGGAGGTGTTTGCTATCCTTATTTCTGTGCAATCTGAGAAGTGATATTTCGGATTCCATGGAAGACTATAAGGCCAAAGGAAATATCCACCGATAGAAAAGAGAAAGAAGCTTTCTGAGAAACTTCTTTGTGTTCTGTGAAATCATCTCACAGAGTTACAGCTTTCCCACTAAGAAGCTTTTCGCCAAGACTGTTCTTATGCACTTGGCAAAGTGATATTTGGAAGCCCATAGAGGGCTATGGTGAAAAAGAAAATGTCCTCCGAGAAAACCTGGAAAGAAACTTTCTCAGAAACTGCTTAGTGTTCTGTTAATTCATCTCACAGGGTTACAGCTTTCCCCTCAAGAAGCTGCTCGCTAAGCCTGTTCTTGTGGAATTCGCAAAGTGGTATTTGGAAGCCCGTAGAGGGCTATGGTGACAAAGAAAATATCCTCAGGAAAAAACTGGAAAGAAGCTTTCAGAGAAACTGCTTTGTGATGTGTGACTTCCACTCACAGAGTTACAGCTGTATTTCATGGATCTGTTTGCTAACCTTATATCTGTGGAGTTTGATTAGCGATAGTTCGGATCCCTTTGAAGACTATAGGGCCAAAGGAAATATTCTCCGGCAAAAAAGAGACAGAAGCTTTCTGAGAGACTTCTTTGTGTTCTGTGAAATCATC
>NW_012109908.1:26581-31140 GCF_000951045.1 Mandrillus leucophaeus
TTCTGGAATATTCAAAGTGATATTTGGAAGCCCATAGAGGGCTATGGTGAAAAAGAACATATCCTCAGTGAAAAACTGGAAAGAAGATTTCTGAGAAACTGCTTTGTGATGTGTGACGTCCACTCAGAGAGACACAGCTGTATTTCGTGGAGGTGTTTGCTATCCTTATTTCTGTGCAATCTGAGAAGTGATATTTCGGATTCCATGGAAGACTATAAGGCCAAAGGAAATATCCACCGATAGAAAAGAGAAAGAAGCTTTCTGAGAAACTTCTTTGTGTTCTGTGAAATCATCTCACAGAGTTACAGCTTTCCCACTAAGAAGCTTTTCGCCAAGACTGTTCTTATGCACTTGGCAAAGTGATATTTGGAAGCCCATAGAGGGCTATGGTGAAAAAGAAAATGTCCTCCGAGAAAACCTGGAAAGAAACTTTCTCAGAAACTGCTTAGTGTTCTGTTAATTCATCTCACAGGGTTACAGCTTTCCCCTCAAGAAGCTGCTCGCTAAGCCTGTTCTTGTGGAATTCGCAAAGTGGTATTTGGAAGCCCGTAGAGGGCTATGGTGACAAAGAAAATATCCTCAGGAAAAAACTGGAAAGAAGCTTTCAGAGAAACTGCTTTGTGATGTGTGACTTCCACTCACAGAGTTACAGCTGTATTTCATGGATCTGTTTGCTAACCTTATATCTGTGGAGTTTGATTAGCGATAGTTCGGATCCCTTTGAAGACTATAGGGCCAAAGGAAATATTCTCCGGCAAAAAAGAGACAGAAGCTTTCTGAGAGACTTCTTTGTGTTCTGTGAAATCATCTCACAGAGTTACAGCTTTCCCCTCAATCAGCCTTTCGCCGAGACAGTTCTTGTGGAATTTGCAAAGTGTTATTTGGAAGCCTATGGTGGGCCACGGTGCAAAACGAAATATCCTCAGATGAAATCTGCAAAGAAGCTTTCTGAGAAACAGCTTTGTGTTCTGTTAATTCACCTCACAGTGTTACAGCTTTCCCCACAGGAAGCCGTTCTCTAAGCCTTTTCTTGTGGAATTTTCAAAGTGATACTTGGAAGCCCATAGAGGGCTACGGTGAAAAAGAAAATATCCTGAGAGAAAAACAGGAAAGAAGCTTTCTGAGAAACTGCTTTGTGATGTGTGAATTCCACTCACGGAGGTACAGCTGTATTTCATGGATGTGTTTGCTAGCCTTCTTTCTGTGGAATCTGAGAACTGATATTTCGGATCCCTTTGAAGAGTACAGGACCAAAGGAAATACCCTCCGGTAACAAAGAGAGAGAACTTTTCTGAGAAACTTCTTCGTGATCTGTGAAATCATCTCACAGATATACAGCATTCCCTTCAAGAAGCTTTTCGCTAAGACTATTGTTGTGGAATTTACAAAGTCATATTTGAAAGCCCAAGGAGGGCTATGGTGAAAAAAGGAAATATCCTCAGATGAAAACTGTAAAGAAGCTTTCTGAGAAACTGCTTAGTGTTCTGTTAATTCACCTCACAGAGTTACCGATTTCCCCTCAAGAATCCGTTCGCTAAGCCTGTTCTTGTGGAATTTACAAAGTGATATTTGGAAGCCCCTAGAGGGCTATGGTGAAAAGGGAAATATCCTCAGATAAAAACTGGAAAGAAGCTTTCTGAGAAACTGCCTAGTGTTCTCTTAATTCATCTCACAGAGTTACCGATTTCCCCTCAAGAAGCCGTTCTCTAAGACTATTCTTGTGGAATTTACAAAGTGATATTTGGAAGCCCATAGAAGGATTTGGTGAAATAGAAAATATCCGCAGAGAAAAACTGGAAAGAAGCTTTCTGAGAAACTGCTTTGTGATGTGTGACTTCCACTCACAGAGTTACAGCAGTAGTTCGTCGATCTGTTGCTCGCCTGATTTCTGTGGAATCTGAGAACTGATATTTCAGATTCCTTTGAAGACTATAGGGCCAAAGTAAATATCCTCCAATAACAAAGAGAAAGAATTTTCTGAGAAAGTTCTTTGTTCTCTGTGAAATCATCTCAGAGAATTAGAACTTTCCCCTCAAGAAGCCTTTCGCTAAGACTGTTGTTTTGGAATTTAGAAAGTGATATTTGGAAGCCCATGGATGGCTGCGTTGAAAAAGGAAATATCCTCAGATGAATACTGGAAAGAAGCTTTCTGAGAAACTAGTTAGTGTTCTGTTAATTCATCTCACACACTTACAGCGTTCCTCTCAAGAAGCCGTTCGCTAAGTCTGTTCTTGTGGAATTTGCAAAGTGATATTTGTAAGCCCATAGAGGGCTATGATGAAAAAGAGAATATCCTCAGAGGAAAACTGGAAAGAAGCTTTCTGGGAAACTGCTTTGTGATGTGCGACTTCCACTCACAGAGTTACAGCTGCATTTCGTGGATCTGTTTGCTAGCCTTATTTCTGTGGAATCTTAAATCTGATATTCCGGATACCTTTGAAGTCTATAAGGCCAAAGGAAATATCCTCCGATAACAAAGAGAAAGAAGCTTTCTGAGAAACTTCTTTCTGTTCTGTGAAATCATTTCACAGAGTTACAGCTTTCTCCTCAAGAAGCCTTTCACTAAGATTGTTCTTGAGGAATTTGAAAAGTAATATTTGGAAGCCCATGGAGGGCTATGGTGAAAAAGGAAATATCCTCAGTTGAAAACTGGAAAGAAACTTTGTGAGAAACTGCTTAGTGTTCTGATAATTCATTTCACAGAGTTACATCTTTCCTCTCAAGAAGCTGTTCACTAAGCCGGTTCTTGTGGAATTTGCAAAGTGATATTTGGAAATCCATAGAGAGCTATGGTGAAAAAGAAAATATGCTCAGAGAAAAACTGCAAAGAGGCTTTCTGAGAAACTGCTTTGTGATGTGTGACTTCCACTCACAGAGTTACATCAGTATTTCGCGCATCTGTCTGCTAACCTTCTTTCTGTGGAATCTGAGAACTGATATTTTGGATCCCTGTGAAGACTTTATGGACAAAGGAAATATTCTCCGATAACAAAGGGAAAGAATCTTTCTGAGAAACTTCTTTGTGTTCAGTGAAATCATCTCACAGAGTTACAGCTTTCCCCTCAAGAAGCCTTTCGCTAAGTGTGTTCTTGTGGAATTTACAAAGTGATATTTAGAAGCCCATGGAGGGCTATGGTGAAAAAGGAAATATCCTCAGATGAAAAACTGCTTAGTGTTCTGTTAATTCATCTCACAGAGTTACATCTGTATTTCGTCGATCCCATTGCTAGCCTTATTTCTGTGGAGTCTTAGAACAGATATTTCGGATCCCTTTGAAGACTATAGGGCCAAAGGAAATATCCTCAGAGAAAAACTGGAAAGAAGCTTTCTGAGAAACTGCTTTGTGATGTGTGACTTCCACTCACAGAATTACAGCTGTATTTTGTGGAGCTGTTTCCTAGCCTTATTTGTGTGGAATCTGAGAACTGAGATTTTGGATCCCTTTGAAGACTATATGGACAAAGGAAATATTCTTTGATAACAAAGATTAAAAAGTTTTCTGACAAACTTCTTTGTGTTCTGTGAAATGATCTCACAGAGTTACAGTTTTCCCTCAGGAATCCTTTCGCAAGGACTATTCTTGTGGAATTTACAAAGTGATATTTGGAAGACCATGGAGGGCTATGGTGAAAAAGGAAATATCCTCAGATGAAAACTGGAAAGAAGCTTTCTGAGAAACTGCTTAGTGTTCTGTTAATTCACTTCACAGAGTTACAGCTTTCCTCTCAAGAAACCGCTCGCTATGCCTCTTCTTGTGGAATTCGCAAAGTGATATTTGGAAGTCCATAGAGGGCTATGGTGAAAAAGAAAACATCTTCACAGAATAACTGAAAAGAAGCTTTCTGAGAAACTGCTTTGTGATGTGTGACTTCCACTCACTGAGTTACAGCTGTATTTCGTGGATCTGTTCGCTAGCCTTATTTCTGTGGAATCTGAGAACTGATATTTCGTATCCCTTTGAAGAACATATCGGGAAAGGAAATATCCTCCGATAACAAAGAGAAAGAAACTTTCTGAGAAACTTCTTTTTGTTCCGTGAAATTATCTCACAGGGTTACAGGTTTCCCCTCAAGAAGCCTTTCGCTAAGACTGTTCTTGAGGAATTTTCAAAGTGATATTTGGAAGCCCATGGACGGCTATGATGAAAAAGGAAATATCCTCACAAAAAAACGAGAAAGAAGCTTTCTGTGTAACTGCTCAGTGTTCTGTTAATTCATCTCACAGAATTACAGCTTTCCCTTCAAGAAGCCGGACGCTAAGCCGGTTCTTGTGGAATTTGCAAAGTGGTATTTGGGAGCCCTTAGAGGGCTACGTTGAAAAAGAAAATATCCTCAGAGTAAAACTGGAAAGAAGCTTTCTGAGAAAATGCTTTGTGATTTGTGACTTCCACTCACAGAGTTAAAACTGTATTTCGTGGATCTGTTTGCCAGCTTTATTTCTGTGGAATCTGAGAACTCATATTTTGGATCCCATTGAAGACTATAGGGCCAAAGGAAATATCCTTCGATAACAAAGAGAAAGAAGCTTTTTGACAAACTTCTTTGTGTTCTGTGAAATCA
>NW_012109908.1:31266-33543 GCF_000951045.1 Mandrillus leucophaeus
AAACTGCTTTGTGATGTGTGACTTCCACTCACAGAGTTACAGCTCTATTTCGTGGAGCTGTTTGCTAGCCTTATTCCTGTGGAATCTGAGAACTGATATTTTGGATCCCTTTGAGGACACAATGGACAAAGGAAATATCCTCCGATAACAAAGAGAAAGAAGCTTTCTTAGAAATTTCTTGTGTTCTGTGAAATCATCTCACAGAGTTATAGCTTTCCCCTGAAGAAGGCTTTCGCTAAGACTGTTCTTTGGGAATTTACAAAGTGATATTTGGAATCCCATGGAGGGCTACGGTGAAAAAGGAAATATCCTCAGATGAAAACTGGAAAGAAGCTTTCTGAGAAACTGTTTAGTATTTTGTTAATACATCTCACAGAGTGACAGCTTTCCCCTCAAGAACCCGCTTGCTGAGCCTGCTCTTCTGTAATTTGCAAGGTGATATTTGGAAGCCCATACAGTGCTATGGTGAAAAAGAAAATATCCTCAGAGAAAAACAGGAAAGAAGCTTTCTGAGAAACTGTTTGTGATGTGTGACTTCCACTCACAGATTTCCAGCTGCATTTCGGGGATCTGTTTGCTAGCCTTTTTTCTGTGGAATCTGAGAACTGATATTTTCCATCCCTTTGAAGACAATACGGACAAAGGCAATATCCTCCGATAACAAATAGAAAGAATCTTTCTCAGAAACTTCTTTGTGTTCTGTGAAATCGTCTCACAGAGTTACAGCTTTCCCCTCAAGAAGGCGTTCTCTAAGCCTGTTCTTGTGTAACTTGCAAAGTAATATTTGGATGCCCATGGAGGGCTATGGTGAAAAAGAAAATATCCTCAGAGAAAAACTGGAAAGAAGCTTTCTGAGAAACTGCTTTGTGATGTGTGACTTCCACTCACATAGTTACAGCTGTATTTCATGGAGCTGTTTGCTAGCCTTATTTCTTTGAAATCTGAGAACTGATATTCGGATCCCTTTGAAGACTATAGGTAAAAACCAAATATCCTCCGGTAACAAAGAGAAAGAAACTTTCTGAGAAACTTCTTTGTGTTCTGTGAAATCATCTCACAGAATTACAGCTTTCCCCTCAAGAACCCTTTCGCTAAGACTGTTCTTGTGGAATGTACAAAGTGATATTTGGAAGCCCATGGAGGGCTATGTTAAAAAAGGAAATATCCTCAGATGAAAACTGGAAAGAAGCTTTCTGAGAAACTGCGTAGTGTTCTGTGAAATCATGTCACAGAATTACAGCTTTCCCCTCAAGATGCCGTTCGCCAATTCTCTTCTTGTGGAATTCCCAAAGTGATATTTGGAAGCCCATAGAGGGCTATGGTGAAAAAGAAAGTATCCTCAGAGAAAAACTGGAAAGAAGCTTTCTGAGAAACTGCTCTGTGATGTGTGACTTCTACTCAAAGAGTTTCAGCTGTATTTCGTGGATCTGTTTGCTATGCTTATTTCCGTGGAATCTGAGAACTAATATTTCAGATCCCTTTGAAGTCTAGAGGGCCAAAGTAAATATCGTACGTTAACAAAGAGAAAGAAGCTTTCTGAGAAACTTCTTTGTGTTCTGTGAAATCATCTCACAGAGTTACAGCTTTCCCCTCAAGAAGACTTTCGCTAAGACTGTTCTTGTTCAATTTACAAAGTGATATTTGGAAGCCCATAGAGGGCTGCGGTGAAAAAGGAAATATCCTCAGGTGAAAAGTGTAAAGAAGCATTCTGAGAAACTGCTCAGTGTTCTGTTAATTCATCTCACAGAGTATCCCGGCCTGCGGGATCGTCACTGCAGGCCCTGGAAGAGGGGATGGGAATTTGGGGAACAAGAGATACGAGAAATGGAGACAAGATAGTGCTCTGATCAAGTCCCTTTTAATGGCGGTAATGCAGTGCCTTATATACACTTGGAGGGGAAGGGGTTGGGCCAAGGCGAAGATGATCTCATCGCGGAAGGTGTGGCCAGGTAGGTATTGGTAGCGTGGTCGAACGTCATGTGGCGCCTGCGCTGTCTGGTAGCAATTTTCACGGGAGCGGGAAAAATGGGTGAAGAAGAAGCAGGAAGAGCGCCATCTTTTATGAGGTATTAATACAGGGGAAAAGGCAAAGATAGGGAGGAGGTGTAAGGTGGAAATGAATAGATCTCAGGCGTTTTTAATCGTCAATTATTATTCGCTATGGCCGGGGCGTGCAGCTCCGGACAGGTCCCTCTTTTAATTGTTTTATGACGAGAAAACGACCCCTCGGGAACTGCGCCTGTCTTAGGTTGGGTCAACTCATCCCCACCTTCTAGG
>NW_012109908.1:33992-35635 GCF_000951045.1 Mandrillus leucophaeus
ATGGTGAAAAAGGAAATATTCTCAGATGAAATATGGAAATAAGCTTTCTGAGAAATTCCTTAGTGTTCTCTTAATCCATCTCACAGAGTTACATCGGTATATCGTGGATCACTTTGCTAGCCTTATTTATGTGGAATCTGAGAACAGATATTTCTGATCCCTTTGAAGACTCTAGGGCCAAAGGAAATATCCTCCGATAACAAAGAGAAAGAAGCTTTCAGTGAAACTTCTTTGTGTTCTCTGAAATCATCTCACCCAGTTGCAGCATTCCCCTCAAGAAGCCTTTCGCTAAGACAGTTCTTGTCGAATTGGCAAAGTGATATTTGGAAGCCCATAGAGGGTTATGGTGAAAAAGGAAATATTCTCAGATGAAATCTGGAAAGAAGATGTCTCAGAAACTGCTGAGCGTTCTGTTAATTCATCTCACAGTGTTACATCTGCATTTTGTGGATCCCTTTGCTAGCCTTATTTCTGTAGAATCGGAGAAGAGATATTTCGGATCCCTTTGAAGACTATAGTGCCAAAGGAAATATCCTCCGATATCAAGGAGAAAGAAGCATTCTGAGAAACGTCTTAGTGTTCTGTGAAATCATCTCACAGAGTTACAGCATGCCCCTGAAGAAGCCTTTCGCAAAGAGAGTTCTTGTGCTATTCCCCAAGTGATATTTGGAAGCCCTTAGAGGGCTATGGTGAAAAAGGAAATATCCTCAGTTGAAATCTGGAAAGAAGCTTTCTGAGAAACTGCTTACTGTTCTGTTAATTCAACTCACAGAGTTACATCTGTATTTCGTAGATCTCTTTGCTAGCCTTATTTCTGTGGAATCTGATAACAGATATTTCGGATCCCTTTGAAGACTATTGGGCCAAAGGAAATATACTCCGATAGCAAAGAGAAAGAAGCTTTCTCAGAAACTTCTTTGTGTTCTGTGAAATCATCTCACAGAGTTACAGCCTTCCGGTCAAGAAGCCTTTCGCTAAGACAGTTCTTGCGGAATTGTCGAAGTGATATTTGGAAGCTCATAATGGGCTATGGTGAAAAAGGAAATATCCTCAGATGAAATCTGGAAAGAAGTCGTCAGAGAAACTGCTGAGTGTTCTGTTAATTCATATCACAGAGTTACGTCTCTATTTCGTGGATCTCTTTGCTAGCCTTCTTTCTGTGAAATCTGAGAACAGATATTTCGGATTCCTTTGAAGACTATAGGGCCAAAGGAAATATCCTCCGTTAACAAAGAGAAAGAAGCTTTCTGAGAAACTTCTTTGTGTTCTGTGAAATCATCTCACAGAGTTACAGCTTTCCGGTCAAGGAGCCTTTCGCTAAGACCGCTCTTGTGGAATTGGCAAAGTCATATTTGGAAGCCCATAGAGGGCTATGGTGAAAAAGGAAATATCCTCAGATCAAATCCGGAAAGAAGCTTTGAGAGAAACTGCTTAGTGTTCTGTTAATTCATCTCACAGAGTCACATATGTATTTCGTGGATCTTTTTGCTAGCCTTATTTCTGAGTAATCTGAGAACAGATATTTCGGATCCCTTTGAAGACCATAGGGCCAAAGGAAATATCCTCCGATAACAAAGAGAAAGAAGCTTTCTGAGAAACTTCTTTGTGTTCTGTGAAATCATCTCACAGAGTTACAGCTTTCC
>NW_012109908.1:37048-38267 GCF_000951045.1 Mandrillus leucophaeus
GTGAAATCATCTCACAGAGTTACAGCTTTCCCCTCAAGAAGCCTTTCGCTAAGACAGTTCTTGTGGAAGCGTCAAAGTGATATTTGGAAGCCCGTAGAGGGCTATGGTGAAAAAGAAAATATCCTCAGATGAAATCTGGAAAGAAGCTTTCTAAGAAACTGCTTAGTGTTCTGTTAATTCATCTCACAGAGTTATATCTGTATCTCGTGTATCTCTTTCCTAGCTTTATTTCTGTGGAATCTGAGAACAGACATTTCGGTTACCTATGTAAGATGATAGGGCCAAGGGAAATATCCTCCGATAACAAAGAGAAAGTAGCCTTGTGAGAAACTTCTTTGTGTTCTGTGAAATCTTCTCACAGAATTACAGCTTTCCCCTCAAGAAGCTTGTCGCTAAGACAGTTCTTGTGGAATTGGCAAAGTGGTATTTGGAAGCCCAAAGAGAGCTATGGTGAAAAAGAAATATCCTCAGATGAAATCTGGAAAGAAGTTTTCTGAGAAACTGCTTAGTGTTCTGAGAATTCATCTCACAAAATTATATTGGAATTTCGTGGATCTCTTTGCCAGCCTTATTTCTGTGGAATCTGAGAACAGATATTTCGGATCCCTTTGAAGACTGTAGGGATGAAGGAAATATCCTCCGATACCAAAGAGAAAGAAGCTTTCTGAGAAACTTGTTTGTGTTCTGTGAAATCATCTCACAGAGTTACACCTTTCCCCTCAAGAAGCCTTTCGCTAAGACAGTTTTTGTGGAATTGGAAAAGTGATATCTGGAAGCCCATAGAGTTCTTGGTGAAAAAGGAAATATCTTCAGATGAAATCTGGAAAGAAACTTTCAGGGAAACTGCTTAGTGTTCTGTTAATTCATCTGACAGTGTTACATCTGTATTTCGTGGATCTCTTTGCTAGCCTTATTACTGTGGAATCTAAGAACAGATATTTGGATCCCTTTGAAGAGTATAGGGACAAAGGAAATATCCTCCGATAACAAAGAGAAAGAAGCTTCTTGAGAAACTTCTTTGTTTTCTGTGAAATCATCCCACAGAGTTACAGCTTTTCCCTCAAGAAGCCTTTCGCTAAGACAGTTCTTTTGGAATTGGCAAAGTGATATTTGGAAGCCCACAGAGGGCTATGGTGAAACAGGAAATATCTTCAGATGAAATCTGGAAAGAAGCTTTCTGAGAAACTGCTTAGTGTTCCGTTAATTCATGTCACAGAGT
>NW_012109908.1:38630-39096 GCF_000951045.1 Mandrillus leucophaeus
GTTAATTCATCTCACAGAGTTACATCTGTATTTCGTGGACCTCTTTGCTAGCCTTATTTCTGTGGAATCTGAACACAGATATTTCGGATCCCTTTGAAAACTCTAGGGCCAAAGGAAATATCCTTCGAAAACAAAGAGAAAGAAGCTTTCTGAGAAACTTCTTTGTGTTCTGTGAAATGATCTCACAGAGCTACAGCTTTCCCCTGAAGAAGCCTTTCGCTAAGACAGTTCTTGTGGAATTGGCAAAGTGATATTTGGAAGCCCATAGAGGGCTTTGGTGAAAAAGGAAATATCATCAGGTGAAATCTGGAAAGAAGCTTTCTGAGAAACTGCTCTGTGATGTGTGACTTCCACTCACAGAGATACATCAGTATTTCGTGGATCTCTTTACTAGCCTTATTTCTGTGAAACCTGAGAACAGATATTTCGGATTCCCTTTGAAGACTACAGGGCCAAAGGAAATATC
>NW_012109908.1:41411-41669 GCF_000951045.1 Mandrillus leucophaeus
TTCGCTAAGACAGTTCTTGTGGAATTGGAAAAGTGATGTTTGGAAGCCCATAGAGGGCTATAGTGAAAGAGGAAATATCCTCACATGAAATCTGGAAAAAAGCTTGGAGATGCGGGCTCTTTTTTGGTTCCATATGAACTTTAAAGCAGTTTTTTCCAATTCTGTGAAGTAAGTCATTGGTAGCTTGATGGGGATGGCATTGAATCTATAAATTACCTTGGGCAGTATGGCCATTTTCACGATATTGATTCTTCCTAT
>NW_012109908.1:41719-42812 GCF_000951045.1 Mandrillus leucophaeus
TAGAGGGTTATGGTGAAAAAGGAAATATCCTCAGATGAAATCTGGAAAGAGGCTTTCTGAGAAACTGCTTAGTGTTCTGTTAATTCATCTCCCAGAGTTACATCTGTGTTTCGTGGATCTCTTTGATAGACTTATTTCTGTGAATTCTGAGAGCAGATATTTCGTATCCCTTAGAAGACTATAGGGACAAAGGAAATATCCTCCGAAAACAAAGAGAAAGAAGCTTTCTCAGAAACTTCTTTGTGTTCTGTGAAGTCATCTCAGAGAGTTACAGCTTTCCCCTCAAGAAGCCTTTCGCTAAGGCAGTTTTTGTGGAATTGGCAAGTGATATATGGAAGCCCATAGAGGGCTATGGTGAAAAAGGAAATATCCTCCGATGAAATCTGGAGAGAATCTTTCTGAGAAACTGCTAAGTGTTCTGTTAATTCATCTCACAGAGTTACATCTGTATTTCGTGGATCTCTTGGCTAGCCTTATTTCTGTGGAATCTGAGAACAGATATTTCAGATCCCAAGGAAGACAATAGAGCCAAAGGAAATATCCTCCGATACCACAGAGAAAGAAGCTTTCTGAGAAACTTCTTTGTGTTCTGTGAAATCATCTCGCACAGTTACAGCTTTCCCCTCTAGAAGCCTTTCCCTAAGACAGTTCTTGTGGAAATGGCAAAGTGATATTTGGAAGCCCATAGAGGGCTCTGTCTCTTATACACATCTAGATGTGTATAAGAGACAGCCCATAGAGGGCAATGGTGAAAAAGGAAATATCCTCAGATGAAATCTGGAAAGAAACTTTCTGAGAAACTGTTCTGTGATGTGTGACTTCCACTCACTGAGTTACATCTGTATTTCGTGGATCTCTTTGCTAGCCTTGTTTCTGTGGAAACTGAAAACAGATATTTCGGATCCCTTTGAAGACTATAAGGCCAAAGGAAATATCCTCCGATAAGAAAGAGAAGGAAGCTTTCTGAAAAACTTCTTTGTGTTCTGTGAAATCATCTCACAGAGTTACAGCTTTCCTCTTAAAAAGCCTTTCGCAAAGACAGTTCTTGTGGAATTTCAAAGTGATATTTGGAAGCCCGTAGAGGGGTATGGTG
>NW_012109908.1:42862-43792 GCF_000951045.1 Mandrillus leucophaeus
GATGAAATCTGGAAAGAAGCTTTCTGAGAAACTGCTTAGTGTTCTGTTAATTCATCTCACAGAGTTACATCTGTATTGCGTGGATCTCTTTTCTGGTCTAATTTCGGTGGAATCTGAGAACTGATATATCGGATCCCTTTGAAGACTGTAGGGCCAAAGAAAATATCCTCCTATAACAAAGAGAAAGAAGCCTTCTGAGAAACTTCTTTGTGCTCTGTGAAATCATCTCACAGAGTTACTGCTCTCCCCTTAAGAAGCCTTTCGCTAAGAGAGTTCTTGTGGAATTGGCAAAGTGATATTTGGAAGCCCCTAGACGGCTATGGTGAAAAAGGAAATATCCTCAGATGAAATCTGGAAAGAAGCTTTCTGAGAAACTGCTTAGTGTTCTGTAAATTCATCTCACAGAGTTACATCTGTATTTCGTGGATCTCTTTTCTAGCCTTATTTCTGTCGAATCTGAAAACAGATATTTCGAACCCCTTGGAAGAATATAGGGCCAAAGGAAATATCCTCCGATAACAAAGAGAAGAAGCTTCCTGAGAAACTTCTTTGTGTTCTGTAAAATCATCTCCCAGAGTTACAGCTTTCCCCTCCAGAAGCCTTTCGCTAAGACAGTTTTTGTGGAATTGGCAAAGTGGTATATGGAAGCCCATAAAGGGCTATGGTGAAAAAGGAAATACCCTCCGATGAAATCTGAAGAGAAGCTTTCTGAGAAACTGCTTAGTGTTCTGTTAATTCATCTCACAAAATTACATCTGAATTTCGTGGATCTATTTGCTAGCTTTATTTCTGTGGAATCTCAGAAGAGATATTTCGTATCCCCTTGACGACTATAGGGCCTAAGGAAATATCCTCGATAACAAAGAGTAAGAAGCTTTCTCAGAAACTTCTTTGTGTTCTGTGAAATCATCTCACAGAGTTACAGCTTTC
>NW_012109908.1:43929-44338 GCF_000951045.1 Mandrillus leucophaeus
CTCACAAAGTTACATCGGTATTTCAGGGATCTCTTTGCTAGCCTTATTTCTGTGGAATCTGAAACGGATATTTCGGATTCCTTTGAAGACTATAGGGCCCAAGGAACTATTCTCCGATAACAAAGGAAAAGAAGCTTTCTGGAAAACTTCTTTGTGTTCTGTGAAATCATCTCACAGAGTTACTGCTTTCCCCTCAAGAAGCCTTTCGCTAAGAGAGTTCTTGTGGAATTGGAAAAGTGATATTTGGAAGCCCATACAGGGCTATGGTGGAAAAGGAAATAGCCTCAGATGAAATCTGGAAAGAAGCTTTCTGAGAAACTGCTTAGTGTTCTGTTAATTAATCTCACAGTGGTACATCTGTGTTTCGTGGATTTCTTTGCTAGCCTTGTTTCTGTGGAATCTGAGAACA
>NW_012109908.1:44388-46834 GCF_000951045.1 Mandrillus leucophaeus
GTTACAGCTTTCCCCTCAAGAAGCCTTTCGCTAAGACAGTTTTTGTTGAATTGGCAAAGTGATATTTGGAAGCCCATAGAGGGAATGGTGAAAAAGGAAATAATCTCAGATGAAATCTGTAAAGACGGTTTCTGAGAAACAGCTCTGTGATGTGTGACTTCCACTCACAGTGTTACATTTCTATTTCTTGGATTTCTTTGTTAGCCCTATTTCTGTGGAATCTGAGAACAGATATTTCTGATCCCTTTGAAGCCTATATGATCAAAGGAAATATCCTCCGATAACAAAGAGAAAGAAGCTTTCTGAGAAACTTCTTTGTGTTCTGTGAAATCATCTCACAGGGTTACAGCTTTCCTCTCAAGAAGCCTTTCGCTAAGACAGTTCTCGTGGAATTGGCAAAGTGATATTTGGAAGCCCATAGAGGGCTCTGTTGAGAAAGGAAATATCCTCAGATGAAATCTGGAAAGAAGCTTTCTGAGAAACTGCTCTGTGATGTGTGACCTCCACACACAGGGTTACATCTGTATTTCGTGGATCTCTTTGCTTGCCTTATTTCTGTGGAGTCAGCAAACAGATATTTCGAATCCGTTTGAAGACTATAGAGCCAAAGGAAATATCCTCCGATAACAAAGAGAGAGAAACTTTCTGAGAAACTTCTTTGTGTTCTGTGAAATCATCACAAAGAATTACAGATATCCCCTTAAGAAGCCTTTCACTAAGACAGTTCTTGTGGAACTGGTAAAGTGATATTTGGAAGCCCATAGAGGGCTTTGGTGAAAAAGGAAATATCCTCAGATGAAATCTGGAAAGAAGCTTTCTGAGAAACTCCTTAGTGTTCTGTTATTTCATCTCACAGAGTTCCATCTGTATGTCGTGGAACTCTTTGCTAGTCTTATTTCTGTGGAATCTGAGAACAGATACTTCGGAACCCTTTGAAGACTATAGGACCCAGGGAAATATCCTCCGATAACAAAGAGAAAGAAGCTTTCTGAGAAACTGCTTAGTGTTCTGTTAATTCATCTCACAGAGTTACATCTGTAAGTCGTGAATTTCTTTGCTAGCCTTATTTCTGTGGAATCTGAGAACAGATATTTTGGATCCCTTTGAAGACTATAAGGCCAAAGGAAATATCCTAAGAAAACAAAGAGTAAGAAGCTTTCTGAGAAACTTCTTTGTGTTCTGTGAAAACATCTCACAGAGTTACAGCTTTCCACTCAAGAAGCCGTTCGCTGAGACAGTTGTTGTGGAATTGGCAAAGTGATATTTGGACGCCCAAAGAGGGCTATGGCGAAAGAGGAAATATCCTCAGATGAAATCTGGAAAAAAGCTTTCTGAGAAACTACTCTGTGATGTGTGACTTCCACTCACAGAGTTACATCTGTATATCGTGGATCTCTTTGTCAGCCTTATTTCTGTGGAATCTGACAACAAATATTTCGGATCCCTTTGAAGACGATAGGGCCATAGGAAATATCATCCGATAACAAAGAGAAAGAAGCTTTGTGAGAAACTTCTTTGTGTTCTGTGAAATCTTCTCACAGAGTTAGAGCTTCCCCCTCAAGATGCCTTTCGCTAAGGCAGTTCTTGTGGATTTGGCAAAGTGATATTTGGAAGCCCATAGAGGGCTACGGTGAAAAAGGAAATATACTCAGATGAAATCTGGAAAGAAGCTTTCTGAGAAACTGCTTAGTGTTCTCTTAATTCATGTAACAGAGTTACATCTGTATTTCGCGGATCTGCTTGCTAGCCTTTTTTCTGTAGAATCTGAGAACAGATATTTCGGATCCCTTTGAAGACTGTAAGGCCAAAGGATATATCCTCCGATAACAAAGAGAAAGAAGCTTTCTGAGAAACTTCTTCGTGTTCTGCGAAATCATTTCACAGAATTACAGCTTTCCTCTCAAGAAGCCTGTTGCTAAGACAGTTCTTGTGGAATTGGCAATGTGATATTTGGAAGCCCATAGAGGGCTATGGTGAAAAAGGAAATATCCTCAGATGAAATCTGGAAAGAAGCTTTCTGAGAAACTTCTTTGTGTCTGTCTCTTATACACATCTAGATGTGTATAAGAGACAGGTTCTTAGTGTTCTGTTAATTCATCTCACACAGTTACATCTGTATTTCGTGGATCTCTCTCCTAGCCTTATTTCCATGGAATCTGAGATCAAATATTTCGGATCCCTTTCAAGACTATAGGGCCAAAGAAAATATCCTCCGATAAGAAAGAGAAAGAAGCTTTCTGAGAAAGTTCTTTGTGTTCTGTGAAACCATCTCACAGAGTTACAGCTTTCCCCTCAAGAAGCCTTTCTCTTAGACAGTTGTTGTGGAATTGGAAAAGTGATATTTGGAAGCACATAGAGGGTTATGGTGAAAGAGGAAATATCCTCAGATGAATCTGGAAAGAAGGTTTCTGAGAAACTACTCTGTGATGTGTGATTTCCACTCACA
>NW_012109908.1:46904-47231 GCF_000951045.1 Mandrillus leucophaeus
AGCCTTATTTCTGTGGAATCTGAGAACAGATATTTCGGATCCCTTTGAAGACTATAGGGCCAAAGGAAATATCCTCCGATAAGAAAGAGAAGAAGCTTTATGAGAAACTTCTTTGTGTTCTGTGAAATCATCTCACAGAGTTATAGCTATCATCTCAAGAAGCCTTTCGCTAAGAGAGTTCTTGTGGAATTCCAACTGTGATATTTGGAAGCCCATAGAGGGCTGTGGTGAAAAAGGAAATAACCTCAGACGATATCTGGAAAAAAGCTTTGTGAGAAACTGCTTAGTGTTCTGTTAATTCATCTCACAGAGTTACATCTGTATTTC
>NW_012109908.1:47281-47735 GCF_000951045.1 Mandrillus leucophaeus
CTCACAGAGTTATAGCTTTCCCCTCAAGAAGCCTTTCGCTAAGAGTATTCTTGTGGAATTTACAAAGTGATATTTGGAGGCCTATGGAGGGCTATGGTGAAAAAGGAAATATCCTCAGATGAAAACTAGAAAGAAGCTTTCTGAGAAACTACTTAGTGTTCTCTTAACTCATCTCACAGACTTACAGCTTTCCTCTCAAGAAGCCGTTCACTAAGCCTGTTCTTGTGGAATTTGCAAAGTGATATTTGGAAACCCATAGAGGGCAATTGTGAAAAAGAAAATATTTTCAGAGAAAAACTGGAAAGAACCTTTGTGTGAAACTACTTTGTGATGTGTGACTTCCATTCCCAGAGTTACAGCTGTATTTCGTGGATCTGTTTGCTAGCATTATTTCTGTGGAATCTGAGAACAGATATTTCGGATCCCTTTGAAGACTATAGGGCCAAAGGAAATA
>NW_012109908.1:47785-48856 GCF_000951045.1 Mandrillus leucophaeus
TTCCCAGAGTTACAGCTGTATTTCGTGGATCTGTTTGCTAGCATTATTTCTGTGGAATCTGAGAACAGATATTTCGGATCCCTTTGAAGACTATAGGGCCAAAGGAAATATCCTCCGATAATAAAGAGAAAGAAGCCTTCTGAGAATCTTCCTTGTGTTCTGTGAAATCATCTCGCGGAGTTACAGCTTTCCCCTGGAGAAGCCTTTCGCTAAGACTGTTCTTGTGGAATTTACAAAGTGATATTTGGAAGCCCATGGAGGGCTATGGAGAAAAAGGAAATATCCTCAGATGAAAACTGGAAAGAAGCTTTCTGAGAAACTGTTTAGTGTTCTCTTAATTCATCTCACAGAGATACAGCTTTCCCCTCAAGAAGCCTTTCGCTAAGACTATTCTTGTGGAATTTTCAAAGTGATATTTGGAAGCCCATAGAAGGCTATCGTGAAAAGGAAAATATCCTCAGAGAAAAACTGGAAAGAAGCTTTTTCAGAAACTGCTTTGTGACATGGAACTTCCACTCACAGAGTTACAGCTGCATTTCGTGGATCTGTTTGCTAGCCTTATTTCTGTGAAATCTGAGATGTGATATTTCGGATGCCTTTGAAGACTGTAGGGCCAAAGGGAATATCCTCCGATAACAAAGAGAAAGAAGATTTCTGAGAAACTGCTTAGTGTTCTGTTAATCCATCTCTCAGAGTTACAGCTTTCTCTTCAAGAAGCCGTTCGCTAAGCCTGTTATTGTGGAATTTGCAAAGTGATATTTGGAAGCCCATAGAGGGCTATGGTGAAAAAGAAAATATCCTCAGAGAAAAACTGGATGGAAGCTTTCTGAGAAACTGCTGTGTGATGTGTGACTTCCACTCACAGAGTTACAGCTGTATTTCGTGGATTTGTTTGCTAGCCTTATTTCTGTGGAAACTGAGAACTCCTATTTCGGATACCTTTGAAGACTGTAGGGCCAAAGGAAATATCTTCCGATAACAAAGAGAAAGAAGCTTTCTGAGAAACTTCTTTGTGTTCTGTGAAATCATCTCACAGAGTTACAGCTTTCGATGAAGAAGCCTTTCGCTAAG
>NW_012109908.1:50880-52173 GCF_000951045.1 Mandrillus leucophaeus
CCGATAACAAAGAGAAAGAAGCTTTCTGAGAAACTTCTTTGTGTTCTTTGAAATCATCTCACAGAGTTACGGCTTTCCCCTTAAGAAGCCTTTCGCTAAGACAATTCTTGTGGAATTGACAAAGTAATACTTGGAAGCCCCTAGAATGCTATGGTGAAAAAGGACATATCCTCAGATGAAATCTGGAACGTAGCTTTCTGAGAAACTGCTTAGTGTTCTCTTAATTCATGTCACAGAGTTACATCTGTATTTCGTGGATCTCTTTGCTAGGCTTATATCTGTGGAATCTGAGAACAGATATTTCGGATCCCTTTGAAGACTACAGGGCCAAAGGAAATATCGTCCGATAACAAACACTAAGAAGCTTTCTGAGAAATTTCTTTGTGTTCTGTAAAATCTTCTCACAGAGTTACAGCTTTCCCCTCAAGAAGCCTTTAGCTAAGACAGTTCTTGTGGAATTGGCAAAGTGATATTTGGAAGCCCATAGGGGGCGATGGTGAAAAAGGACATATCCTCAGATGAAATCTGGAAAGAAGCTTTCTGAGAAACTGCTTAGTGTTCTGTTAATTCATCTCACAGAGTTACATCCTGTCTCTTATACACATCTAGATGTGTATAAGAGACAGGCCCATAGAGGGCTATGGTAAAAAAGGAAATATCCTCAGATGAAATCTGGAAAGAAGCTTTCTGAGAAACTGCTTAGTGTTCTGTTAATTCATCTCACAGAGTTACATCCTGTCTCTTATACACATCTGAATCTGAGAACAGATATTTCGGATCCCTTTGAAGACTATAGGTCAAAGGAAATATCCTCCGATAACAAAGAGAAAGAAGGTTTCTGAGAAACTTCTTTGTGTTCTGTGAAATCATCTCACAGAGTTACAGCTTTCCCCTCAAGAAGCTTTTCTGAAGACATTTCTTGTGAAATTGGCAAAATTATATTTGGAAGACCGTAGAGGGCTATGATGAAAAAGGAAATATCCTCACATGAAACCTGGAAAGAAGCTTTCTGAGAAACTGCTTAGTGTTCTGTTAATTCATCTGAAAGAATTACATCTGTATTTCGTGGATCTCTTTGCTAGCCTTATTTCTGTGGAATCTGACAACAGATATTTCCGATATCTTTGAAGACTATAGGGCCAAAGGAAATATCCGCTGATAACAAACAGAAAGAAGCTTTCAGAGAAACTTCTTTGTATTCTGTGAAATCATCTCACAGAGTTACAGCTTTCCCCTCAAGAAGCCTTTCGCTAGACACTTCTTGGGGAATTGGCAAAGTGATATTTGGAAGCC
>NW_012109908.1:52367-52608 GCF_000951045.1 Mandrillus leucophaeus
GTTCTGTGAAATCATCTCACAGAGTTACAGCTGTCCTCTCAAGAAGCCCTTCGCTAAGACACTTCTTTAGGAATTGGCAAAGTGATTTTTGGAAGTCCATGGAGGGCTATGGTGAAAAAGGAAATATCCTCAGATGAAATCTGGAAAGAAGCTTTCTGAGAAACTGCTTAGCGTTCTCTGAATTTATCTCACAGAGTTACATCTGTATTTCGTGGATCTCTTTGCTAGCCTTATTTCTGTG
>NW_012109908.1:52810-54091 GCF_000951045.1 Mandrillus leucophaeus
CCAAAGGAAATATCCTCCGATAACAAAGAGAAAGAAGCTTTCTGAGAAACTTCTTTGTGTTCTGTGAAATCTTCTCACAGATTTACAGCTTTCCCCTGGAGAAGCTTTTCGCTAACACAGTTCTTGTGGAATTGGCAAAGTGATATTTTGAAGCCCTTCGAGGGCTATGGTGAAAAAGAAAATATCCTCAGATGAAATCTGGAAAGAAACCTCCTGAAAAAGTGCTCTGTGATGTGTGACTTCCACTCACAGAGTTACATCTGCATTTCGTGGATCTCTTTTCTAGCCTTATTTCTGTGGAATCTGAGAACAGATATTTCGGATCGCTTTGAAGAGTATAAAGTCAAAGGAAATATCCTCCGATAACAAAGAGAAAGAAGCTTTCTGAGAAACTTCTTTGTGTTCTGTGAAACCATCTCACAGAGTTACAGCCTTCCCCTGAAGAAGCCTTTCGCTCAGACAGTTCTTGTGGAATTCGCAAAGTGATATTTGGAAGCCCATAGAGGACTATGGTTAAAAAAGGATATATCCTCAGATGAAATCTGGAAAGAAGCCTTCTGAGATACTGCTGAGTGTTCTGTTAATTCATCTCACAGAGTTACATCTGTATTTGGTGGACTTCTTTGCTAGCCATATTTCTGTGGAATCTGAGAACAGATGTTTCGGATTACTTTGAAAACTATAGGGCCAGAGGAAATATCCTCCGATAACAAAGAGAAAGAAGCTTTCTGAGAAATTTCTTTGTGTTCTTTGAAATCATCTAACAGAGTTTCAGCTTTCACCTCAAGAATCCTTTCTCTATGACAGTACTTGTGGAATTGGCAAAGTGATATTTGGAAGCCCATAGATGGCTATGGTGAAGAAGGAAATATCCTCAGCTGAAATCTGGAAAGAAGCTTTCTGAGAAACTGCTTTGTGATCTGTTAATTCATCTCACAGAGTTACATCTGTATGTCGTGGATCTTTTGCTAGCCTTTTTCTGTGGAATCTGAGAACAGATATTTCGGATCCCTTTGAAGACTATAGGGCCAAAGGAAATATCCTAAGATAGCAAAGAGAAAGAAGCTTTCTGAGAAACTCCTTTGTGTTCTGTGAAATCATCTCACAGAGTTACAGCTTTTCCCTGAAGAAGCCTTTTCCTAAGACACTTCTTGTGGAATTGGCAAAGTGATTTTTGGAAGCCCATAGATGTCGATGGTTAAAAAAGGAAATATCCTCAGGTGAAATCTGGAAAGAAGCTTTCTGAGAAACTGCTTAGTGTTCTGTTAATTCATCTCACAG
>NW_012109908.1:55348-55629 GCF_000951045.1 Mandrillus leucophaeus
GGAAGCCCATAGAGGGCTATGGTGAAAAAGGAAATCTCCTCAGATGAATTCTGGAAAGAAGCTTTCTGAGAAACTGCTGAGTGTTCAGTTAATTCTTCTCTCAGAGTTACAACTGTATTTCGCGGATTTATTTGCGAGCCTTATTTCCGTGGAATCTGAGAACAGATATTTCGGATCCCTTTGTAGACTATAAACCAAAGGAAATATCCTCCGATAACAAAGAGAAAGAAGCTTTCTGAGAAACTTCTTTGTGTTCTGTGAAATCATCTCACAGAGTTACA
>NW_012109908.1:55679-55904 GCF_000951045.1 Mandrillus leucophaeus
TGTTCTGTGAAATCATCTCACAGAGTTACACCGTTCCCCTGAAGAAGCCTTTCGCTAAGACAGTTCTTGTGGAATTGGCAAAGAGATATTTGGAAGGCCATAGAGGGCTATGGTTAAAAAAGGATATATCCTCAGATGAAATCTGGAAAGAAGTTTTCTGAGAAACTACTGAATGTTCTGTTAATTCATCTCTCAGAGTTACATCTGTATTTCGTGGATCTCTTT
>NW_012109908.1:55954-56239 GCF_000951045.1 Mandrillus leucophaeus
AGGAAATATCCTCCGATAACAAAGAGAAAGAAGCTTTCTGAGAAACTTCTTTTTGTTCTGTGAAATCATCTCGAAGAGTTAGAGCTCTCCCCTGAAGAAGCCTTTCGCTAAAATAGTTCTTGTGGAATTGGCAAAGTGATATTTGGAAGCCCATAGAGAGCTATGGTGAAAAAGGAAATATCCTCAGCTGAAATCTGGAAAGAAACTTTATCAGAAACTGCTCTGTCATGTGTGACTTCCACTCACAGAGTTACATCTGTATTTCATGAATCTCTTTCCTAGCCT
>NW_012109908.1:56289-57317 GCF_000951045.1 Mandrillus leucophaeus
GCTAAGACAGTTCTTGTGGTATTGCCAAAGTGATATTTAGAAGCCCGTAGAGGGCTATGGAGAAAAAGGAAATATCCTCAGATGAAATCTGGAAAGAAGCTTTCTGAGAAACTGCTCTGTGATGTGTGACGTCCACTCACAGAGTTAGATCTGAATTTCGTGGATCTCTTTGCTAGCCATATTTCTGTGGAATCTGAGAACAGATATTTCGGATCCCTTTGAAGACTATAGGGCCATATAGGGCCAAAGGAAATATCCTCCGATAACAAAGAGAAAGAAGCTTTCTGAGAAACTTCTTTGTGTTCTGTGAAATCATCTCACAGAGTTACAGCTGTCTCTTATACACATCTAGATGTGTATAAGAGAATCTCACAGAACACAAAGAAGTTTCTCAGAAAGCTTCTTTCTCTTTGTTATCGGAGGATATTTCCTTTGGCCCTGTCTCTTATACACATCTAGATGTGTATAAGAGACAGAGACAGTTCTTGTGGAATTGGCAAAGTGATATTTGGAAGCCCATAGAGGGCTAAGGAAATATCCTCAGATGAAATCTGGAAAGAAGCTTTCTGAGAAACTGCTCTGTCATGTGTGACTTCCACTCACAGAGCTACATCTGTATTTCGTGGATGTCTTTGCTAGCCTGATTTCTGTGGATTCTGAGAGCAGATATTTAGGATCCCTTTGAAGACTATAGGGCCAAAGGAAATATCCTCCGATAACAAAGAGAAAGAAGCTTTCTGAGAAACTTCTTTCTGTTATGTGAAATCATCTCACAGAGTTACAGCTTTCCCCTCAAGGAGCCTTTCGCTAAGACAGTACTTGTTGAATTGCCAAAGTGATATTTGGAAGCCCATGGAGGGCCATGGTGAAAAAAGAAATATCCTCAGATGAAATCTGGAAAGACGCTTTCTGAGAAACTGCTCTGTAATGTGTGCTTCCACTCACAAAGCTACATCTATATTTCGTGGATCTCTTTGCTAGCCTTATTTCTGTGGAATCTGAGAACAGATATTTCGGATCCCTTTGAA
>NW_012109908.1:59213-59519 GCF_000951045.1 Mandrillus leucophaeus
ATTTCGTGGATCTCTTTGCTAGCCTAATTTCTGTGAAATCTGAGAACAGATATTTCGGATCCCTTTGAAGACTATAAGGCCAAAGGAAATATCCTGCGATAACAAAGAGATAGAAGCTTTCTCAGAAACTTCTTTGTGTTCTGAGAAATCATGTCACAGAGTTACAGCTTTCCCCTCAAGAAGCCTTTCGCTAAGACAGTTTTTGTGGAATTGGCAAAATGATGTTTGGAAGCCCATAGAGGGCTATGGTGAAAAAGGAAATATCCTCAGATGAAATCTGGAAAGAAGCTTTCCGAGAAACTGCTT
>NW_012109908.1:59598-61352 GCF_000951045.1 Mandrillus leucophaeus
GGCCAAAGGAAATATCCTCCGATAACAAAGAGAAAGAAGCTTTCTGAGAAACTTCTTTGTGTTCTGTGAAATCATCTCACAGAGTTAGAGCTTTGTCCTCAAGAAATATTTCGATAAGACAGTTCTTGTGGTATTGGAAAAGTGATATGTGGAAGACCCTAAGGGCCTACGGAGAAAAAGTAAATATACTCAGATGAAATCTCGAAAGAAGCTTTCTGACCAACTGCGTAGTGTTCTGCTAATTCATTTCACAGAGTTACATCTGTATTTCGTGGATCTCTTTGCTAGCCTTATTACTGTGGAATCTGAAAACAGATATTTCGGATCCCTTTGAAGACTATAGGGTCATAGGAAATATCCTCCGATAACACAGAGAAAGAAGCTTTCTGAGAAACTTCTTTGTGTTCTGTGAAATCATATCTCAGAGTAACAGCTTTCCCCTCAAGAAGCCTTTCGCTAAGACAGTTCTTGTGGAATTGGCAAAGTGATATTTGGAAGCCCGTAGAGGGCTATGATGAAAAACGAAATATCCTCAGATGAAATCTGGAAAGTAGCTTTCTGAGAAACTGGTCTGGGATGTGTGACCTCCCCTCACAGAGCTACATCTGTATTTCGTGGATCTCTTTGCTTGCCTGATTTCTGTGAAGTTTGAGAACAGATATTTGGATCCCTTTGAAGACTCTACGGCCAAAGGAAATATCCTTCGCTAACAAAGATAAAGAAGCTTTCTGAGAAACTTCCTTATATTCTGTGAAATCATCTCACAGAGTTACAGCTTTCCCTTCAAGAAGACTTTCGCTAAGACAGTTCTTGTGGAATTGGCAAAGTAATATTTGGAAGCCCATAGAGGGCTATGGTGAAAAAGGAAATCTCCTCAGATGAAATCTTGAAATAAGCTTTCTGAGAAACTACTCTGTGATGCGTGTCTTCCATTCACAGAGCTACATCTGTATTTCGTGAATCTCTTTGCTAGTCTCTTCTCTGTGGAATCTGAAAACACATAATTCGGATCCCTTTGAAGACGATAAGGCCAAAGGAACTATCCTCCGATAACAAAGAGAAAGAAGCTTTCTGAGAAACTTCTTTTTGTTCTGAGAAATCATCTCACAGAGTTACAGCTTTCCCCTCAAGATGCCTTTCGCTAAGACAGTTCTTGAGGAATTGGAAAGTAATATTTGGAAGCCCAGAGAAGGCTGTGTTGAAAAAGGAAATACCATCAGATAAAATCTGGAAAGAAGCTTGATGACAAACTGCTTAGTGTTCTGTTAATTCATCTCACAGAGTTACATCTGTATTTCGTGGATCTCTTTGCTAGCCTTATTTCTGTGGAATCTAAGAACAGATATTTCAGATCCCTTTGAAGACTATAGGGCCAAAGGAAATATCCTCCGATAAGAAAGAAGCTTTCTGAGAAACTTCTTTTTGTTCTGTGAAATCATCTCGAAGAGTTAGAGCTCTCCCCTGAAGAAGCCTTTCTCTAAGACAGTTCTTGTGGCATTGGCAAAGTGATATTTGGAAGCCCGTAGAGGGTTATGGTGAAAAAGGAAATATCATCAGACGAAATCCTGAAAGAAGCTTTCTGAAAAACTGCTTAGTGTTCTGTTAATTCATTTCACAGAGTTATATCTGTATTTCGTGGATCTCTTTGCTAGCCTTGTTTCTGTGCAATCTCAGAACAGATATTTCGGATCCCGTTGAAGACTATAGGGCCAAAGGAAATATCCTCCGATAACAAAGAGAAAGAAGCTTTCTGA
>NW_012109908.1:61402-62621 GCF_000951045.1 Mandrillus leucophaeus
GAGAAAGAAGCTTTCTGAGAAACTTCTTTGTGTTCTGTGAAATCATCTCACAGAGTTACAGCTTTCCGTTCAAGAAGCCTTTCGCTAAGACAGTTCTTTTGGAATTGGCAAACAGATATTTGGAAACACATAGAGGGCTATGGTGAAAAAGGAAATATCCTCAGGTGAAATATGGAAAGAAGCCTTCTGAGAAACTGCTTAGTGTTCTGTTAATTCACCTCACAGAGTTACATCTGTATTCGTGGATCTCTTTACTAGTCTTATTTCTGTGGAATCCGAGAACAGATATTTCGGATCCCTTTGAAGACTGTAGGGCCAAAGGAAATATCGTCCGATAACAATGAGAAAGAAGCTTACTGAGAAATTTCTTTGTGTTCTGTTACATCATCTCACGGAGTTACAGCTTTCCTCTCAAGAAGCCTTTCGCTAAGACAGTTCTTGTGGAATTGGCGAAATGGTATTTGGAAGCCCATAGACGGCTATGGTGAAAAAGGAATTACCTAAGATTAAATCTATAAAGAAGCTTTCAGAGAAACTGCTTAGTGTTCTTTTAATTCATCTCACAGAGTTACATCTGTATTTCGTGGATCTCTTTGCTAGCCTTATTTCTGTGTAATCTGAGAACAGATATTTCGGATCCCTTTGAAGACTGTAGGACCAAAGGAAATATCGTCCGATAACAAAGAGAAAGAAGATTTCTGAGAAACTTCTTTGTGTTCTGTGAAATCTTATCACAGAGTTAGAGCTTTCCTTTCAAGAAGCCTTTCGCTAATACAGTTCTTGGGGAATTGGCAAAGTGATATTCGGAAGCCCATAGAGGGCTACGGTGAAAAAGGAAATACCTCAGATGAATTCTTCAAAGTAGTTTTCAGAGAAACTGCTTAGTGTTTTTTAATTCATCTCACAGAGTTACATCTGTATTTCGTGGGTCTCTTTGCTAGCCTTAATTCTGTGGAATCTGAGAACAGATATTTCGAATCCCTTTGAAGACTCCAGGGACAATGGAAATATCCTCCGATAAAAAAGAGAAAGAAGATTTCTGAGAAACTTCTTTGTGTTCTGTGAAATCATCTCACAGAGTTACAGCTTTCCCTCTAAGAAGTCTTTCGCTAAGACAGTTCTTGTGGATTTGGCAAATTGATATTCGGAAGCCCATAGAGGGCAAAGGTGAAAGGAAATATCCTCAGGTGAAATCTGGAAAGAAGCTTTCTGAGAAACT
>NW_012109908.1:64729-65682 GCF_000951045.1 Mandrillus leucophaeus
CTGGAAAGAAGCTTTCTGAGAAACTGCTTAGTGTTATTTCAATTCATCTCAGAGAGATACATCTCTATTTCGTGGATCTCTTTGGTAGCCGTATTTCTGTGGAATCTCAGAACAGATATTTGTGATCCCGTTGAAGACTATAGGGCCAAAGGAAATGTCCTCCGATAACAAAGAGAAAGAAGCTTTCTGAGAAACTTCTTTTTGTTCTTTGAAATCATCTCACAGAGTTACAGCTTTCTCCTCTAGAAGCCTTTCGCTAAGACAGTTGTTGTGGAATTGGCAAAGAGATATTTGGAAGCCCATACAGGATTATGGTGAAAAAGGAAATATCCTCAGATGAATACTGGAAAGAAGCTTTCTGAGAAACTGCTTAGTGCTCTGTTAATTCATCTCACAGAGTTACATCTGTATTTCGTGGATCTCTTTGCTGGCCTTAATTCTGTGGAATATGAGAACAGATATTTCGGATCCCTTTGAAGACTATAGGGCCAAAAAAAATATCCTCCCATAACAAAGAGGAGGAAGCTTTCTGCGAAACTTCTTTGTGTTCTGTGAAAGCATCTCACAGAACTACAGCTTTCCCCTCAAGATACCTTTCACTAAGACAGTTCTTGTGGAATTGGCAAAGTGATATTTAGAAGCCCATAGACGTCTATGGTTAAAAGGGAAATATCCTCAGATGAAATCTGAAAGGAAGGTTTCTGAGAATCTGCTTAGTGTTCTGTTAATTCATCTCACAGAGTTACATCTGTATTTCGTGGATCCCTTTCTTAGCGTTATTTCTGTGGAATCTGAGAACAGATATTTCGGATCCCTTTGAAGAATATAGGGGCAAAGGAAATATTCTTCGATAACATAGAGAAAGAAGCTTTCTGAGAAACTTTTTGTGTTCTGTGAAATGATCTCACAGAGTTACAGCTTTCCCCTCAAGAAGCCTTTCGCTAAGACAGTTC
>NW_012109908.1:67467-68622 GCF_000951045.1 Mandrillus leucophaeus
GAAGCTTTCTGAGAAACTGTTCTGTGATGTGTGACTTCCATTCACAGAGTTTTATCTGTGTTTCGTGGATCTCTTTTCTACCCTTATTTCTGTGGAATCTGAGAACAGATATTTCGGATCCCGTTGAAGAGTATAGGGCCAAAGGAAATATCCTCCGATAACAAAGACAAAGAAGCTTTCTGAGAAACTTCTTTGTCTTCTCTGAAATCATCTCACAGAGTTACAGCTTTCCCCTCAAGAAGCCTTTCGTTAAGAGAGTTCTTGTGGAATTGGCAAAGTGATATTTGGAAGTCCATAGAGGGCTATGACGAAAAAGGAAAATTCCTCAGTGAAATCTGGAAAGAAGCTTTCTGCGAAACTGCTTAGTGTTCTGTAAATTCATCTCACAGAGTTACATCTGTACTTCCTGGATCTCTTCGCTAGCCTTATCTCTGTGGAATCTGAGAACAGATATTTCGCATCCCTTTGAAGAGTGAAGGGGCAAAGGAAATATCCTCCGATAAGAAAGAGAAAGAAGCTTTCTGTGAAACTTCTTTGTGTTCTGTGAAATCATCTCACAGAGTTACAGCTTTTCCCTCAAGAAGCCTTTCGCTAAGACAGTTATTTTGGAATTGGCAAAGTGATATTTGGAAGCTCAAAGAGGGCTATGGTGAAAAAGCAAATATCCTCAGATGAAATCTGGAAAGAAGCTTTCTGAGAAACTGCTTAGTGTTCTGTTAATTCATCTCACAGAGTTACATGTGTATTTCGTGGATCTCTTTGCTAGCCTTATCTCTGTGGAATCTGTGAACAGATATTTCGGATCCCTTTGAAGACTACAGGGCCTGTCTCTTATACACATCTAGATGTGTATAAGAGACAGGAGTTACATCTGTATTTCGTGGATCTCTTTGTTTCTGTGGATTCTGAGAACAGATATTTCGGATCCCTTTGAAGACTATAGGGCCAATGGAAATATCTTCCGATAACAAAGGGAAAGAAGAATTCTGTGAAACTCCTTTGTGTTCTGTGAAATCATCTCAGAGAGTTACATCTTTACCTTCAAGAAGCCTTTCGCTAAAGCAGTTCTTGTGGAATTGACAAAGTGATATTAGGAAGTCCATTGAGGGCTATGGTGAAAAAGGAAATATTCTCAGATGAAATGTGGAAAGAAGC
>NW_012109908.1:70123-71604 GCF_000951045.1 Mandrillus leucophaeus
TGTTCTGTGAAATCATCTCACAGAGTTACAGCTTTCCCCTCAAGAAGCCTTTCGCCAAGACAGTTCTTGTGGAATTGGCAAAGTGATATTTCGAAGCCGACAGAGGGCTATGTTGAAAAAGGAAATATCCTTGGATGAAATCTAGAAAGAAACTTCCTGCGAAACTGCTCTGTGATGTGTGACTTCCACTCACACAGTTACATGTGTATTTCGTGGATCTCTTTGCTAGCCTTATTTCTGTGGAATCTGAGAACAAATATTTCGGATCCCTTTGAAGACTATAGGGCCAAAGGAAATATCCTCAAGTAACAAAGAGAAAGAAGCTTTCTGAGAAACTTCTTTGTGTTCTTGAAATCATCTCACACAGTTACAGCGTTCCCCTCAAGAAGCCTTTCGCTGAGACAGTTCTTGTGGCATTGGCAAAGTGATATTTGGAAACCCATAGAGGGCTATGTTGAAAAAGGAAATATTCTCAGATGAATCTTGAAACAAGCTTTCTGCGAAACTGCTTAGTGTTCTGTTAGTTCATCTCACAGAGTTATATCTGTATTTCATGGATCTCTTTGATAGCCTTATTTCTGTGGAATCTGGGAACAGATATTTCGGATTCCTTTGAAGACTATAGGGATAAAGGAGATATTCTCCGATAACAAAGAGAAAGAGGCTTTTGAGAATCTTCTTTGTGTTCTGTGAAATCACCTCACAGAGTTACAGCTTTCCCCTTAAGAATCGTTTGGCTAAGACAGTTCTTGTGTAATTGGCAAAATGATATTTGGAAACCCATAGAGGGCTATGGAGAAAAAGGAAATATCCTCAAATGAAATCTGGAAGGATGCTTTCTGAGAAACTGCTTAGTGTTCTGTTAATTCATCTCACAGACTTACATCTGTATCTCGCGGATCTCTTTGCTAGCCTTATTTCTGTGGAATCTGAGAACAGATATTCCAAATCCCTCTGAAGTCTACAGGGCCAAAGGAAATATCCTACGATATTAAAGACAAAGAAGCTTTCTGAGAAACTTCTTTGTGTTCTGTGAAATCATCTAACAGAGTTTCAGCTTTCCCTTCAAGAAGCCTTTCGCTAAGACACTTCTTGTGGAATTCGCCAAGTAATATTAGGAAGCCCACAGAGGGCTATGGTGAAAATGGAAATATCCTCAGATGAAATCTGCAAAGAAACTTTCTGAGAACCTGCTCTGTGATGTGTAACTTTCACTCACAGAGTTACATCTGTATTTCGTGGATCTCTTTGCTAGGTTTATTTCTGTGGAACCTGGGAACAGATATTTCGTATCCCGTTGAAAATTATAGGGCCTAAGGAAATATCCTTCGATAAAAAAGAGAACGAAGCTTTCTCAGAAACTTCTTTGTGTTCTGTGAAATCATCTCACAGAGGTACATCTTTCCCCTAAAGAAGAATTTCGCTAAGTCATTTCTTGTGGAATTCGAAAAGTGATATTTGGAAGCCCATAGAAGTCTATG
>NW_012109908.1:76152-76729 GCF_000951045.1 Mandrillus leucophaeus
TATTTCGGATCCCTTTGAAGACTATAGGTCCAATGGAAATATCCTCCGATACCAAAGAGAAGGAAGCTTTCTCAGAAACTTCTTTGTGTTCTGTGAAATCATCTCACAGAACTACAGCTTTCCCCTCAAGAAGACTTTCGCTAAGACAGTTCTTGTGGAATTGGAAAAGTGATATTTGGAAACCCTTAGAGGCCTATGGTGAAAAAGGAAATATCCTCTGATAAAATCCGGAAAGAAGCTTTCTGAGAAACTGCTTAGTGTTCTGTTAATTCAACTCACATAGTTACATCTGTATTTCGTGGATTTCTTTGCCTGCCTTATTTCTGTGGAATCTGAGAACAGATATTTATGATCCCTTTGAAGACTTTAGGGCCAAAGGAAATATTCTCCGGTAACAAAGAGAAAGCAGCTGACTGAGAAACTTCATTGTGTTCTGTGAAATCATCTCACAGAGTTACAGCTTTTCCCTCAAGAAACCATTTTCTAAGACAGTTCTTGTGGAATTGGCAAAGTGACATTTGGAAGCCCATAGAGGGCTATGGTGAAAAAGGAAATATCCTCAGATGAAATCTGGAAA
>NW_012109908.1:76779-77113 GCF_000951045.1 Mandrillus leucophaeus
GCTAGCCTTATTTCTGTGGAATCTGAGAACAGATATTTCAGATCCCTATGAAGACTATAGGGCCTAAGGAAGTATCCTCCGATAACTGAGAGAAAGAAGCTTCTTGGGTAACGTTTCTGTGTTCTGTGAAATCATCTCACAGATTTCCAGCTTTCCCCTCAAGAAGTCTTTCGCTAAGACAGTTCTTGTGGAATTGGATCAGTGATGTTTGGAAGCCCTTAAAGGGGTATGTTGAAAAAGGAAATATCCTCAGATGATATCTGCAAAGAAGCTTTCTGACAAACTGCTTGGTGTTCTTTTTATTCATCTCACAGAGTTACATCTGTATTTCGTG
>NW_012109908.1:77163-78233 GCF_000951045.1 Mandrillus leucophaeus
AAACTTCTTTGTGTTCTGTGAAATCATCTCACAGAGTTACAGCTTTCCCCTCAAGAAGCCTTTCGCTAAGAAAGTTCTTGTGGAATTGGCAAAGTTATATTTGGAAGCCCATAGAGGGATATGACGAAAAAGGAAATAAATTTAGATGAAATCTGGAAAGAAGCTTTTGAGAAACTGCTTAGTGTTCTGCTAATTCATCTCAGAGAGTTACATCTGTATTTCGTGGATCTCTTTGCTACCTTTATTTCTGTGGAATCTGAGAACAGATATTTCAAATCCCTTTGAAGACTGTAGGGCCAAAGAAAGTATCCTCCGATCGCAAAGAGAAAGAAGCTTTCTGAGAAACCTCTTTGTGTTGTGTGAAATCATCTCACAGAGTTACAGCTTTCCCGTCAAGAAGACTTTCGCTAAGACAGTTTTTGCTCAAATGGTAAAGTGATATTTGGAAGCCCATAGTGGGCTATGGTGAAAAAGAAAATATTCTCCGATGAAATCTGGAAGGAAGCTTTCTGCAAACTGCTCCGTGATGTGTGATTTGCACTCAAAGAGTTACATCTGTATTTCCTGGATCTCCTTTCTAGCCTTATTTCTGTGGAATCTGAGAACAGCTATTTCGGATCCCTTTGAAGTCTACAGGGCCAAAGGAAATATCCTCCGATAACAAGGAGAAAGAACCTTTCTGTGAAACTTCCTTGTGTTCTGTGAAATCATCTCACAGAGTTACAGCGTTACCCTCAAGAAGCCTTTCGCTAAGACAGTTCTTGTGGAATTGGCAAAGTGACATTTGGAAGCCCATAGATTTCTATGGTGATAAAGGAAATATTCTCAGGTGAAATCTGGAAAGAAGCTTTCTAAGAAACTGCTTAGTGTTCTGTTAATTCATCTCACAGCGTTACATCTGTATTTCGTGGATGTCTTTGCTAGCCTTATTTCTGTGGAATCTGAGAACAGATATTTCGGATCCCCTTAAAGACTACAGGGCCAAAGGAAATATCCTCCGAAAACAAGGAGAAAGAACATTTCTGAGAAACTTCTTTGTGTTCTGTGAAATCATCTCACAGAGTTACAGC
>NW_012109908.1:80619-81663 GCF_000951045.1 Mandrillus leucophaeus
TTTCTGTGGAATCTGAGAACAGATATTTCGGAACACTCTGAAGACTATAGGGCCAAAGGCAATATCCTCCGATAACAAAGAGAAAGAAGCTTTCTGAGAAACTTCTTTGTGTTTCTCTGAAATCATCTCACAGAGTTACAGCTTTCCCCTAGAGAAGCCTGTCGCTAAGACAGTTCTCGTGGAATTGACAAAGTGATATTTGGAAGCCCATAGAGGGTAATGGCGAAAAAGGAAAGATCCTCAGATGAAATCTGGAAAGAAGCTTTCTGAGAAACTACTTAGTGTTCTGTTAATTCATCTCACAGAGTTACATCTGTATTTCGTGGATCGCTTTGCTAGCCTTATTTCTGTGGAATCTGAGAACAGATATTTCGGATCCCTTTGAAGAATATAGGGCCAAAGGAAACATTCTCCGATCTCAAAGAGAAAGAAGCTGTCCTGGAAACTTCTTTGTGTTCTGTCAAATCATCTCTCAGAATTACAGCTTTCCCCTCAAGAAGCCTTTCACTAAGACAGTTCTTGTGGAATTGGCAAAGTGATATTTGGAAGAACATAGAGGGCTATGGTGAGAAAGGGAATATCCTCAGATGAAATCTGGAAACAAGATTTCTGAGAAACTGCTCTGTGATGTGTGACTTACACTCACAGAGTTACATCTGTATTTCGTGGATCTCTTTGCTCGCTTTATTTCTGTGGAATCTGAGAACAGATATTTCGGATCATTTTGAAGACTATAGGGCCAAAGGAAATATCCTCCGATAACAACGAGAAGGAAGCTTTCTGAGAAACTTCTTTGTGTTCTGTCAAATCATCTCACAGAGTTACAGCTTTCCACACAAGAAGCCTTTCGCTAAGACAGTTTTCGTGGAATTGGCAAAGTGATATTTGGAAGCCCATAGAGGGTTAAGGCGAAAAGGGAAATATTCTCAGATGAAATCTGGAAAGAAGCTTTCTGGAACCTGCTTAGTGTTCTGTTAATTCATCTCACAGGGTTACATCTGTATTTCGTGGCTCTCTTTGCTGGCCTTATTTCTGTGGAATCTG
>NW_012109908.1:82301-83400 GCF_000951045.1 Mandrillus leucophaeus
ACAAAGAGAAAGAAGCTTTCTGAGAAACTTCTACGTGTTCTCTGAAATCATCTCTCAGAGTTACAGCTCTCCCCGCAAGAAGCCTTTCGCTAAGACAGTTCTTGTGGAATTGGCAAAGTGATATTTGGGAGCCCATAAAGGGCTACGGTGAAAAGGGAAATATCCTCAGATGAAACCTGGAAAGAAGCTTTCTCAGAAACTGCTTAGTGTTCTTTTAATTCATCAAACAGAGTTACATCTGTATTTCGTGGATCTCTTTGCTGGCCTTATCTCTGTGGAATCTGAGAAGAAATATTTCTGATCCCTTTCAAGACTATAGGTCCAAAGGAAATATCCTCCGATAACAAAGAGAAAGAACCTTTCTGAGAAACTTCTTTGTGTTCTGTGAAATCATCTCACGGAGTTACAGGTTTCCCCTCAAGAAACCTTTGGCTAAGACAGTTCTTGTGGAATTGGCAAAGTGATATTTGGAAGCTCATAGAGAGCTATGTTGAAAAACTAAATATCCTCAGATGAAATGTGGAAAGAAGCTTTCTGAGAGACTGCTGAGTTTCCTGTTAATTCATCTCACAGAGTTACATCTGTATTTCGTGGATCTCTTTGCTAGTTTTATTTCTGTGGATATGAGAGCAGATATTTCGGATCCCATTGAAGACTATAGGACCAAAGGAAACATCCTCCGATAACAGAGAGATAGAAGCTTTCTGAGAAACTTCTTTTTGCTCTGCGAAATCATCTCACAGAGTTACAGCTTTTGCCTCAGGAAGCCTTTCTCTAAGACAATTCTTGTGGAATTGGTAAAGTGATATTTGGAAGCCCATAGAGGGCTATGAGGAAAAGGAAATATCCTCAGATGAAATCTGGAAAGAAGATTTCTGAGAAACTGCTCCGTCATGTGTGATTTCCACTCACAGAGTCACATCTGTATTTCGTGGATCTCTTTGCGAGTCTTATTTCTGTGGAATCTGAGAAGAGATATTTCGGATCCCTTTGAAGACTACAGGGCCAAAGAAAATATTCTCCGATAATCAGGAGAAAGAACCTTTCTGAAAAACTTCTTTGTGTTTTGTGAAATCATCTCACAGAGTTACAGCTTTCC
>NW_012109908.1:83791-84032 GCF_000951045.1 Mandrillus leucophaeus
CAGTTCTTGTGGAATTGTCAAAGTGATATTTGGAAGCACATAGAGGGCTATGGTGGAAAAGGAAATATTCTCAGATGAAATGTGGAAAGCAGCTTTCTGAGAAACTTCTTAGTGTGGTGTTAATTCACCTCACAGAGTTACATCTGTATTTCGTGCATCTCTTAGCTAGCCTTATCTCTGTGGAATCTGAGAAGAGAGATTTCGGATCCCTTTGAAGATTATAGGGCCAAAGGAAATATCC
>NW_012109908.1:84082-87978 GCF_000951045.1 Mandrillus leucophaeus
CTAAGACAGTTCTTGTGGAATTGGCAAAGTGATATTTGGAAGCCCGTTGAGGGCTAAGATGAAAGAGGAAATATCCTCAGAAGAAATCTTTAAAGAAGCTTTCTGGAAACTGCTCAGTGTTCTGTTAATTCATCTCACACAGTTACATCTGTATTTCGTGGATCTCCTTGCTAGCCTTATCTCTGTGGAATGTGAGAACAGATATTTCGTGTCCCTTTGAAGACTATAGGGCCAAAGGAAATATCCTCCGATAACAAAGAGAAAGTAGCTTTCTGTGAAACTTCTTTGTGTTCTGTGAAATCATTTCACAGAGTTACAGCTTTTCCCTCAGATGTGTATAAGAGACAGGTTCTCAGATTTCACAGAGATAAGCCTAGCAAAGAGATCCACGAAATACAGATGTAACTCTGTGAGATGAATTAACAGAACACCTGTCTCTTATACACATCTAGATGTGTATAAGAGTTACAGCTTTCCCCTCAAGAAGCCTTTCGCTAAGACAGTTCTTGTGGAATTGGCAAAGTGATATTTGGAAGCCCGTAGAGCGCAATTACGAAAGAGGAAAAATCCTTAGATGAAATCTGGAAAGAAGCTTTCTGCGAAACTGCTTACTGTTCTGTAAATTCATCTCACAGAGTTACATCTGTATTTCGTGGATCCTTTTGCTAGCCTTATCTCTGTGGAATCTGAGAACGGATATTTCGGATCCCTCTGAAGACTATAGGTCCAAAGAAAATATCCTCCGACAGCAAAGAGAAAGAAGCTTTGTGTGCAATTTCTTTGTGTTCTGTGAAATCATCTCACAGAGTTACAGCATTCCCCTCAAGAAGCCTTTCGCTAAGACGGTTCTTGTGGAATTGGCAAAGTGATATTTGGAGGCCCGTAGAGGGCTATGACGAAAAAGGAAATATTCTCAGATGAAATCTTGAAAGAAGCTTTCTGCGAAACTGCTTAGTGTTCTGTTAATTCATCTCACAGAGTTACATCTGTATCTGTCTCTTATACACATCTAGATGTGTATAAGAGACAGTTTCTGTGGAATCTGAGAACAGATATTTCGGATCCCTTTGAAGACTATAGGGCCAAAGGAAATATCCTCCGATGACAAAGAAAAAGAAGCTTTCTGAGAAACTTCTTTGTGTTGTCTGAAATCATCTCACAGAGTTACAGGTTTCCCCTTAAAAAGTCTTTCGCTAAGACAGTTCTTGTGGAATTGGCAAAGTGATATTTGGAAGCTCTTAGAGGTCTATGGTGAAAAAGGAAATATCCTTAGATGAAATCAGTAAGGAAGCCTTCTGAGAAACTGTTCTGTGATGTGTGACTTCCATTCACAGAATTACACCTGTGTTTCGTGGATTTCTTTTCCAGCCTTATTTCTGTGGAATCTGAGAACAGATATTTCGGATCCCGTTGAGGACTATGGGGTAAAAGGAAATAAACTCCGATGACAAAGAGAAAGAATCTTTCTGAGAAACTTCTTTATGTTCTCTGGAATCATCTCACAGAGTTACAGCTTTCCTCAAGCTGTCTCTTATACACATCTAGATGTGTATAAGAGACAGGATGTAAAAGGAAATATCCTCAGATGAAATCTGGAAAGAAGCTTTCTGAGAAACTGCTTAGTGTTCTGTTAATTCATCTCACAGAGTTACATCTGTATTTCGTGGATCTCTTTGCTAGCCTTATCTGTGTGGAATCTGAGAACAGATATTTCGAATCCCTTTGAAAACTATAGGGCCAAAGGAAATATCCTCAGATAATAAAGAGAAGGAATCTTTCTGAGAAACTTGTTTGTGTTCTGTGAAATCATCTCACAGAGTTACAGTTTTCGCCTTAAGAAGACTTTCGCTAAGACAGTTCTTGTGGAATTGGCAAGGTTATTTGGAAACCCATAGAGGGCTATGGTGAAAAAGGAAATATCCTCTGATGAAATCAGGAAAGAAGCTTTCTGAGAAACTGCTTAGTGTTCTGTGAATTCATCTCACAGAGTTACATCTGTATTTCGTGGATCTCTTTGCTAGGCTTATCTCTGTGGAATCTGAGAACAGATATTTCGGATCCCTAGATATTTCGGATCCCTTTGAAGACTACAGGGCCAAAGGAAATATCTTCTGATAACAAAGAGAAAGAAGCATTCTGTGAAACTTCTTTGTGTTCTGTGAAATCATCTCACAGAGTTACAGCTTTTCTCTCAAGAAGCCTTTCGATAAGACACTTCTTTTGAAACTGGCAAAGTGATATTTGGAAGCCCATAGAGGGCTACGACTAAAAAGGAAAAATCCTCAGATGAAATCTGGAAAGAAGCTTTCTGCGAAACTGCTTAGTGTTTTGTTTATTCATCTCACAGAGTTACATCTGTATTTCCTGGATCTCTTTGCTAGCCTTATCTCTTTGCAATCTGAGAACAGATATTTCGGATCCCTTTGAAGACTATAGGGCCAAAGGAAATATCCTCCGATAACAAAGAGAAAGAAGCTTTCTGAGAAACGTCTTTGTGTTCTGTGAAATCATCTCACGGAGTAACAGCTTTCCTCTCAAGAAGCCTTTCGCTAAGACAGTTCTTGTGGAATCGGCAAAGTGATATTTGGAAGCCCATAGAGGGCTATGGTGAAAAAGGAAATATCCTCTGATGAAATCTGGAAAGAAGCTTTCTGAGAAACTGCTTAGTGTTCTGTTAATTCATCTCACAGAGTTACACCTGTATTTCGTGAATCTCTTTGCCTGTCTCTTATACACATCTAGATGTGTATAAGAGACAGCCTTAATTCTGTGGAATCTGAGAACAGATATTTCGGATCCCTTTGAAGACTATAGGCTGTCTCTTATACACATCTAGATGTGTATAAGAGACAGGAAAGAAACTTTCTGAGAAACTTCTTTGTGTTCTGTGAAGTCATCTCACAGAGTTACAGCTTTCCCCTCAAGAAGTCTTTCGCTAAGACAGTTCTTTTGGAATTGGCAAAGAGATATTTGGAAGCCCATAGACTGTCTCTTATACACATCTAGATGTGTATAAGAGACAGCCCATAGAGGGCTATGGTGAAAAAGGAAATATCCTCAGATGAAATCTGGAAAGAAGCTTTCTGAGAAACTGCTTAGTGTTCTGTTAATTCATCTCACAGAGTTACATCTGTCTCTTATACACATCTAGATGTGTATAAGAGACAGGTATTTCGTGGATTTCTTTGCTAGCCTTATTTCTGTGGAATCCGAGAACAGATATTTCGGATTCCTTTGAAGACCTGTCTCTTATACACATCTAGATGTGTATAAGAGACAGCAGTTACATGTGTATTTGGTGGATCTCTTTGCTAGCCTTATTTCTGTGGAATCTGAGAAGAGATATTTCGGATGCCTTAGAAGACTATAGGGCCAAAGGAAATATCCTCCGATAACAAAGAAAAAGAAGCTTTCTGAGAAACTGCTTAGTGTTCTGTGAAATCATCTCACAGAGTTACAGCTTTCCTTTCAAGAAGCCTTTCGCTAAGACAGTTCTTCTGGAATTGGCAAAATGATATTTGGAGGCCCATAGAGGGCTATGGTGAAAAAGGAAATATCCTCCGATGAAATCTGGAAAGAAGCTTTCTGAGAATCTGCTTAGTGTTCTGTTAATTCATCTCACAGAGTTACATCTGTATTTCGTGGATCTCTTTGCTAGCCTTTCTCTGTGCAATCTGAGAATAGATATTTCGGATCCCTTTCAAGACTATAGGGCCAAAGGAAATATTCTCCGATAGCAAAGAGAAAGAAGCTTTCTGTGAAACTTCTTTGTGTTCTGTGAAATCATCTCACGGAGTTACAGCATTCCCCTCAAGAAGGCTTCGCTAAGACAGTTCTTGTGGAATTGGCAAAGTGATATTGGGAAGCCCGTAGAGGGCTAAGATGAAAGAGGAAAT
>NW_012109908.1:88430-89724 GCF_000951045.1 Mandrillus leucophaeus
CTCAGATGAAATCTGGAAAGAAGCTTTCTGAGAAACTGCTTAGTGTTCTGTTAATTCATCTCACAGAGTTACATCTGTATTTCGTGGATCTCTTTGCGAGCCTTATTTCTGTGGAAACTGAGAACAGATATTTCGAATCCTTTTGAAGACTACAGGGCCAAAGTATATATCCTCCGATGGGAAAGAAAAAGAAGCTTTCTGAGAAACTTCTTTGTGTTCTGTGAAATCATCTCACAGAGTTACAGTTTTCCCCTAAGAAACCTTTCGCTAAGACAGTTCTTGTGGAATTGGCAAAGTGATATTTGGAAGACCATAGAGGGCTATGTTGAAAAAGGAAATATCCTTAGATGAAATCTGGAAGGAAGCTTTCTGAGAAACTTTTCTGTGATGTGTGACTTCCATTCACAGAATTACATCTGTATTTCGAGGGTCTCTTTGCTGGCATTATTTCTGTGGAATCTGAGATCAGATATATCATATCCCTTTGAAGACTACTGGGTCAAAGGAAATATCCTCCGATAGGAAAGAGAAAGAAGCTTTCTGAGAAACTCCTTTGTGTTCTGTGAAATCATCTCACAGAGTTACAGTATTCCCCTTAAGAAGCCTTTCGCTAAGAGAGTTCTTTTGAAATTGGCAAAGTGATATTTGGAAGCCCATAGAGGACTATGGGGAAAAAGGAAATATACTTACATGAAATCTGGAAGGAAGCTTTCTGAGAAACTGTTCTGTGATGTGTGACTTCCATTCACAGAGTTACATCTGTATTTCGTGGATCTCTTTGCTAGCCTGATTTCTGTGGAATCTGAGAACAGATAATTCGGATCCCTTTGAAGACCATAGGGCCAAAGGAAATATTCTCCGATAACAAAGAGGAAGAAGCTTTCTGAGAAACTTTTTTGTGTTCTGTGAAATCATCTCAGAGAGTTACAGCTTTTCCCTCAAAAGTCTATCGCTAACACAGTTCTTGTGGAATTGGCAAACTGATATTTCGAAGCCCATAGAGGGCTATGGTGAAAAAGGAAATATCCTTAGATGAAATCTGGAAAGAAGCTTTCTGAGAAACTATTCTGTGATGTGTGATTTCCATTCACTGAGTTACATCTGTATTTCGTGGATGTCTTTGCTAGCCTTATTTCTGTGGAATCTTAGAAGAGATATTTGGGATCCCTTTGAAGAATATAGGGCCAACGGAAATATCCTCCGATAACAAAGCGAAAGAAGCTTTCTGAGAAACTTCTTTGTGTTCTGTGAAATCATCTCACAGAGTTACAGCTTTCCCCTCAAGAAGCCTTTC
>NW_012109908.1:91462-91725 GCF_000951045.1 Mandrillus leucophaeus
AGAGGGCTATGGTGAAAAAGGAACTATCCTCCGATGAAATCCGGAAAGAATCTTTCTGAGAAACTGCTCAGTGTTCTGTGAATTCATCTCACAGAGTTACAGCTTACCGCTCAAGAAGCCGCCTTCTAAGCCTGTTCTTTTGGAATTCTCATAGTGATATTTGGAAGCCCATAGAGGTCTATGGTGAAAAAGGAAACATCCTCAGAGAAAACCTGGAAAGAAGTTTTCTGAGAAACTGCTTTGTGATGTGTGACTTCCACACA
>NW_012109908.1:91775-92896 GCF_000951045.1 Mandrillus leucophaeus
CACAGAGTTACATCTGTATTTCGTGGATCTCTTTGCTAGCCTTATTTCTGTGGAATCTGAGAACAGATATGTCGGATCCCTTTGAAGACTATAGGGGCAAAGGAAATATCCTTCGATAACAAAGACAAAGAAGCTTTTTCAGAAACTTCTTTGTGTTCTGTGAAATTATCTCAGAGATTTACAGCTTTCCCCTCAAGAAGCTTTTCGCTAAGACAGTTCTTGTGGAATTTTCGAAGTGATATTTGCAAGCCCATAGAGGGCTATGGTGAAAAACGAAATATCCTCCAATGAAATCTGGAAAGAAGCTTTCTGAGAAACTGCTTAGTGTTCTGTGAGTTCATCTCACAGAATTACTGCTTTCCCCTCAAGAAGCTGCTCGCCAAGCCTGTTCTTGTGGAATTCGAAAAGTGATATTTGGAAGCCCATAGAGGGCTGTGGTGAAAAAGGAAATATCCTCAGAGAAAAACTGGAAAAGAACTTTCTGAGAAACTGCTTTGTGATATGTGACTTCCAGTCAGAGAGTTACATCTGTATTTCGTGGATCACTTTGCTAACTTTATTTCTATGGAATCTGAGAACAGATATTTCGGATCCCTTTGAAGACTATAGGGCCAAAGGAAATATCTTCCGATAACAAAAAGAAAGAATCTTTCTGAGAAACTTCTCTGTGTTCTGTGAAATCATCTCACAGATTTACAGCTTTCTGCTCAAGAAGCCTTTCGATAAGACAATTCTTGTGGAATTTGAAAAGTGATATTTGGAAGCCCATGGAGGGCTATGTTGAAAAAGGTAATATCCTGCAATGAAATCTGGAAGGAAGCTTTCTGAAAAAGTGCTTAGTGTTCTGTGAATTCATCTCACAGAGTTACAGCTTTCCCCTCAAGAAGCCGCTGGCCAAGCCTGTTCTTCTGGAATTGGCAAAGTGATATTTGGAAACCTCTAGAGGGCTATGGTGAAAAAGGAAATATCCTCAAAGAAAAACTGTAAAGAAGCTTTCTGAGAAACTGGTTTGTGATGTGTGACTTCCCCTCACAGAGTTATATCTGCATTTCGTGGATCTCTTTTCTAGTCTTATTTCTGTGGAATCTGAGAACAGATATTTCGGATCCCTTTGAAGACTA
>NW_012109908.1:94019-95001 GCF_000951045.1 Mandrillus leucophaeus
TCGCTAAGACAGTTCTTCTGGAATTGGCAAAATGATATTTGGAGGCCCATGGAGGGCAAAGGTGAAAAAGGAAATATCCTCCGATGAAACCTACAAAGAAGCTTTCTGAGAAACTGCTTAGTGTTCTTTTAATTCATCTCAGAGAGTTACATCTGTATTTCGTGGATTTCTTTGCTAGCCTTAATTCTGCGTTATCTGAGAACAGATATTTCGGATCCCTTTGAAGACTATAGGGCCAAAGGAAATATCCCTCGATAACAAAGAGAAAGAAACTTTCTGAGAAACTTCACTGTGTTCTTGAAATCATCTCACAGAGTTACAGCTTTTTTTTCAAGAAGTCTTTCGCTAAGACAGTTGTTCTGGAATTGGCAAATTGATATTCGGAAGCCCATAGAGGGCAAAAGTGGAGAAGGAAATATCCTCCGATGAAACCTACAAAGAAGCTTTCGGGGAAACTGCTTAATGTTCTGTTAATTCATCTCACAGAGTTACATCTGTATTTCGTGGATCTCTTTGCTAGCCTTATTTCGGTGGAATCTGAGAACAGATAATTCGGATTCCTTTGAAGACTATAGGGCCAAAGGAAATATCGTCCGATAACAAAGAGAAAAGAAGCTTTCTGAGAAACTGCTTAGTGTTCTGTGAAATCATCTCACAGAGTTACAGCTTTCCTTTCAAGAAGCCTTTCGCTAAGACAGTTCTTGTGGAATTGGCAAAGAGATATATGGAAGCCCATAGAGGGCTATGGTGAAAAAGGAAATATCCTCAGGTGAAATATGGAAAGAAGCTTTCTGAGAAACTGCTTAGTGTTCTGTTAACTCATCTCAGAGAGTTACATCTGTATTTTGTGGATCTCTTTGATAGCCTTATTACTGTGGAATCCGAGAGAGATATTTCTGATCCCTTTGAAGACTATAGGGCCAAAGGAAATATCGTCCGAAAACAAAGAGAAAGAAGCTTTCTGAGAAACTTCTTTGTGTTC
>NW_012109908.1:95051-95325 GCF_000951045.1 Mandrillus leucophaeus
CCTCAAGAAGCCGCTCGCTAAGCCTGTTCTTGTGAAACTTCCACTCACAGAGCTACAGCTGTAATTCGTGGATCTCTTTGCTAGCCTTATTTCTGTGAAATCTGAGAACTGATATTTCGGATCCCTTTGAAGACTATAGGGCCAAAGGAAATATCCACCGATAACACAGAGAAAGAAGCCTTCTGAGAAACTCCTTTGTGTTCTGTGAAATCCTCTCACAGAGTTACAGCTTTCCCCTCAATAAGCCTTTTGCTAAGACAGTTCTTGTGGAATT
>NW_012109908.1:95390-96193 GCF_000951045.1 Mandrillus leucophaeus
TGAAAAAGGAAATATCCTCAGATGAAATCTGGAAAGAAGCTTTCTGAGAAACTGCTTTGTGATGTGTGACTTCCACTGTCAGAGTTACTGCTGTATTTCGTGGAGCTGTTGCTGGTCTTATTTCTGTGGAATCTCAAAACTGATATTTCGGATCCCTTTGAAGACTTTGGGAAGAAATGAAATAATCTCTGTTAACAAAGAGAAAGAAGCTTTCTGAGAAACTTCTTTGTGTTCTGTGAAATCCTCTCACAGAGTTGCAGCTTTCCCCTCAAGAAGCCTATCGCTAAGACAGTTCTTGTGGAATTTGCAAAGTGATATATGGAAGCCCATGGAGGGCTATGGTGAAAAAGGAAGTACCCTCAGATGAGAACTGGAAAGAAACTTTCGGAGAAACTGCTTAGTGTTCTGTTAATTCATCTCACAGAATTTCAGATTTCCTGTCAAGAAGCCGTTCATAAGTCTGTTCCTGTGGAATTTGCAAAGTGGTATTTGGAAGCCCATAGAGGGCTATGGTGAAAAAGAAAATATCTTCCGAGAAAAACCGGAAAGAAGCTTTCTGAGAAACTGCTTTGTGATGTGTGACTTCCACTCACAGAGTTACATCTGTATTTCTTGGATCTCATTGCTAGCCTTATTTCTTTGGAATCTGAGAACAGATATTTCGGATCCCTTTGAAGACTATAGGGCCAAAGGAAATATCCTCCGATAAGAAAGAGGAAGAAGCTCTCTGAGAAACTTCTTTGTGTTCTGTGAAATCATCTCACAGAGTTACAGCTTTCCCCTCAAGAAGCCTTTCGCTAAGA
>NW_012109908.1:96243-96737 GCF_000951045.1 Mandrillus leucophaeus
TCTCACAGAGTTACAGCTTTCCCCTCAAGAATCCTTTCGTTAAGACAGTTCTTGTGGAATTTGCAAAGTGATATTTGGAAGCCCATAGAGGGCTATGGTGAAAAAGAAATTATTCTCAGAGAAAAACCTGAAGGAAGCTTTCTGAGAAACTGCTTTGTGATGTGTGACTTCCACTCACAGAGTTATATCTGTATTTCTTGGATCTCTTTGCTAGACTTATTTCTGTGGAATCTGAGAACAGATAGTTCGGATCCATTTGAAGACTATAGGGTCAAAGGAAATATCCTCCCATAACAAAGAGAAAGAAGCTTTCTGAGAAACTTCTTTGTGTTCTGTGAAATCATCTCACAGAGTTACAACTTTCCCCTCAAGAAGCCTTTCGTTAAGACAGTTCTTGTGGAATTTGCGAAGTGATACTTGGAAGCCCATAGGGGGTTTGGTGAAAAAGGAAATATCCTCAGATGAAATCTGGAAAGAAGCTTTCTGAGAAACTG
>NW_012109908.1:96989-97520 GCF_000951045.1 Mandrillus leucophaeus
TCTGTATTTCGTGGATCTCTTTGCTAGCCTTATTTCTGTGGAATCTGAGAACAGATATTTCGGATCCCTTTGGAAACTACAGGCCAAAGGAAATATCCCCCGATAACAAAGAGAAAGAAGCTTTCTGAGAAACTTCTTTGTGTTCTGTCAAATCCTCTCACAGAGTTGCAGTTTTCCCCTCAGAAGCCTTTCGCTAAGACAATTCTTTTGGAATATGCAAAGTGATATTTGGAAGCCCTTAGAGGGCTACGGTGAAAAAGGAAATATCCTAAGATACAATCTGGAAAGAAGCTTTCCGAGAAACTGCTTAGTGTTGTGCTAATTCCTCTCAGAGAGTTACAGCTTTTACCTAAAGTAGCCGCTCGCTAAGCCTGTTCTTGTGGAATTTGCAAAGTGATATTTGGAAGCCCATAGAGGGCTTTGGTGAAAAAGGAAACATCCTCAGATGAAATCTGGAAAGAGGCTTTCTCAGACACTGCTTTGTGATGTGTGACTCCCACTCACAGACTTACATCGGTATTTCGTGGATCT
>NW_012109908.1:98388-100365 GCF_000951045.1 Mandrillus leucophaeus
GAGCAACTGCTTTGTGATGTGAGACTTCCACTCACATTGTTACATCTATATTTCGTGGATCTCTCTGCTAGCCTTATTTCTGTGGAATCTGAAAAGAGATATTTCGGATCCCTTTGAAGACTATCGGGTTAAAGGAAATATCCTCTGATAACAAAGAGAAAGAAGCTTTCTGAGAAACTTCTTTGCGTTCTGTGAAATCGTCTCACAGAGTTACAGCCATCCCCTCAAGAAGCCGCTCGATAAGCCTGTTCTCCTGGAATTCGCAAAGTAATATTTGGAAGCCCATAGGGGGCTATGGTGAAAAAGAAAATATAACCACAGAAAAACCGGAAAGAAGCTTTCAAAGAAAATGTTTTGTGATATTTGACTTCCACTCACAGTGTTACATCTGTATTTCGTGGATCTCTTTGCTAGCCTTATTTCTGTGGAATCTGAGAACAGATATTTCGGATCCCTTTGAAGACTATAGGGCCTGTCTCTTATACACATCTAGATGTGTATAAGATCTGTATTTCGTGGATCTCTTTGCTAGCCTTATTTCTGTGGAATCTGAGAACAGATATTTCGGATCCCTTTGAAGACTATAGGGCCAAAGGAAATATCATCCGATAACAAAGAGAAAGAAGCTTTCTGAGAAACTCCTTTGTGTTCTGTGAAATCATCTCACAGTGTTACAGTTTTCCCCTCAGGAAGCCTTTCGCTAAGACAGTTCTTGTGGAATTTGCAAAGAGATATTTGGAAGCCCTTAGAGGGCTATGGTGAAAAAGGAAATCTCCTCAGATGAAATATGTAAAGAAGCTTTCTGAGAAACTGCTTAGAGTTCTGTTAATTCATCTCACAGAGTTCCAGCTTTCGGATCAAGAGGCCGCTCGCTAAGCCTGTTCTTGAGGAATTCGGAAAGTGATATTTGGAAGCCCATAGAGGACTATGGTGAAAAAGAAAATATTCTCACAGAAAAACCGGAAAGAAGCTTTCAGAGAAACTACTTTGTGTTGTGTGACTTCTACTCACAGAGTTACATCAGTATTTCGTGGATCTCTTTGCTGGCCTTATTTCTGTGGAATCTGAGAACAGATATTTCGTCTCCCTTTGAAGAATATAGGGCCAAAGGAAATATCCTCCGATATCAAAAAGAAAGAAGCTTTCCAAGAAACTTCTTTGTGTTCTGTGAAATCATCTCACAGAGTTACAGCTTTCGCTTCAAGAAGCCTTTCGGTAAGACAGTTCTTGTGGAATTTGCAAAGTGATATATGGAAGCCCATTGAGGTCTACCGTGAAAAAGGAAATATCCTCAGATGAAATCTGGAAAGAAGCTTTCCGAGAAACTGCTTACTGTTCTATTAATTCATCTCACAGAGTTACCTCTGTATCTCGTGGATCTCTTTGCTAGTCTTATTTTTGTGCAATCTGAGAACAGATATTTCGGATCCCTTTTAAGACTATAGGGCCAAAGGAAATATCCTCCCATAACAATGAGAAAGAAGCTTTCTGATAAACTTCTTTTGTTCTGTGAAATCATCTCACAGAGTTACAGCTTTCCCCTCAAGAAGCCTTTCGTTAAGAGAATTCTTGTGGAATTTGCAAAGTGATATTTGGAAGCTCATACAAGGCTATGGTGACAACGGAAATATTCTCAGATGAAATCTGGAAAGAAGCTTTCTGAGAAACTTCTTAGTGTTCGGTTAATCCATCTCAAAGAGTTACAGCTTTCCCCTCAAGAAACCGCTCGCTAAGCCTGTTCTTGTGAAATTCGCAAAGTGATATTTGGAAGCCCATAGAGGGCTATGGTGAAAAAGAAAATATCCTCAGAGAAAAAGTGGAAAGAAGTTTCTGAGATACTGCTTTGTGATGTGTGACTTCCACTCACAGAGTTACATCTGTATTTCGTGGTTCTCTTTGCTAGCCTTATTTCTGTGGAATCTGAAAACAGGTATTTTGGATCCCTTTGAAGGCTATAGGGCCAAAGGAAATATCCTC
>NW_012109908.1:102722-103044 GCF_000951045.1 Mandrillus leucophaeus
CTTTGAAGACTATGGGGCCAAAGGTATTATACTCCGATAGCAAAAAGAAAGAAGCTTTCTGAGAAACTTCCCTCTTTTTGTAAAATCCTCTCACAGAGTTACAGCTTTCCCCTTAAGAAGCCTTTCGCTAAGACAGTTCTTGTGGAATTTTCAAAGTGATATTTGGAAGCCCATAGAGGGAGATGGTGAAAAAGTAAATATCCTCAGATGAAATCTGGAAAGAAGCTTTCTGAGAAACTTCTTAGGGTTCTGTTAATTCGTCTCACAGAGTTACAGCTTTCCCCTCCATAGGCCGCTCCCTAAGCCTGTTCTTTTGGAATTC
>NW_012109908.1:108300-109907 GCF_000951045.1 Mandrillus leucophaeus
AGAAGCTTTCTGAGCAACTGCTTTGTGATGTGAGACTTCCACTCACATTGTTACATCTATATTTCGTGGATCTCTCTGCTAGCCTTATTTCTGTGGAATCTGAAAACAGATATTTCGGATCCCTTTGAAGACTTTCGGGTTAAAGGAAATATCCTCTCATAACAAAGAGAAAGAAGCTTTCTGAGAAACTTCTTTGCGTTGTGTGAAATCGTCTCACAGAGTTACAGCCTTCCCCTCAAGAAGCTGCTCGCTAAGCCTGTTCTCCTGGAATTTGCAAAGTAATATTTGGAAGCCCATAGAGGGCTATGGTGAAAAAGGCAATATCCTTAGATGATTTTTGGAAAGGAGCTTTCTGAGAAACTGTTTAGTGTTCTGTTAATTCGTCTCACAGAGTTACATCTGTATTTCTTGGATCTCTTTGGTAGCCTTATTTCTGTGTAATCTGAGAACACATATTTCAGATCCCTTCGAAAACTATAGGCGAAAGGAAATATCCCCCAATAACAAAGAGAAAGAAGCTTTCTGAGAAACTTCTTTGTGTTCTGTGAAATACTTTCACAGAGTTACAGCTTCCTCTCAAGAAGCCTTTCGCTAAGACAGTTGTTGTGGAATTTACAAAGTGATATTTGGAAGCCCATAGAGGGCTATGGTGAAAAAGGAAATATCCTCAGATGAAATCTGGAAAGAAGCATTCCGAGAAACTGCTTAGTGTTGTGCTAATTCACCTCACAGAGTTACAGCTTTCCCCTAAAGATGCCGCTCGCTAAGCCTGTTCTTGTGGAATTCGCAAAGTGTTATTTGGAAGCCCATACAGGGCTATGGTGAAAAAGGAAATATTCTCAAATGAAATCTGGAAAGAAGCTTCCCGAGAAACTACTTAGTGTTCGGTTAATTCATCGCGCACAGTTACATCTGTATTTCGTGGAAATTTTTGCTAGCCTGATTTCTGTGGAATCTGAGAACAGATATTTCGGATCCCTTTGAAGACTATAGGGCCAAATTAAATATCCTCCGATAGCAGAGAGAAAGAAGCTTTCTGAGAAACTTCTTTGTGTTCTGTGAAATTCTCTCACAGAGTTACAGCTTTCCCCTCAAGAAGCCTTTCGCTAAGACAGTTCTTGTGGAATTTGCTAAGTGATATTTGGAAGCCTTCAGAGGGCTATGGTGATAAAGAAAATATCCTCAGAGAAAAACTGGAAAGAAGCTTTCTGAGAAACTTCATTGTGATGTGTGACTTCCACTCACAGAGTTACATCTGTATTTCGTGGATCTCTTTGCTAGCCTTATTTCTGTGGATTCTGAGAACAGATATTTCGGATCCCTTTGAAGACAATGGGGCCAAAGGAAATATCCTCGGATAACAAAGAGAAAGAAGCTTTCCGAGAAACTTCTTTGTGTTCTGTGAAATTATCTCACAGAGTTACATCTTTCACCTCAAGAAGACTTTCGCTAAGACAGTTCTTGTGGAATTTGCAAAGTGATATTTGTTAGCCTATAGAGGGCTATGGTGAGAAAGGAAATATCCTCAGATGAAATCTGGAAAGAAGCTTTCCGAGAAACTGATTAGTGTTCTGTTAATTCATCTCACAGAGTTACATCTGTATTTC
>NW_012109908.1:110900-111348 GCF_000951045.1 Mandrillus leucophaeus
TGGAAAGAAGCTTTCCGAGAAACTGCATAGTGTTGTGCTAATTCCTCTCAGAGAGTTACAGCTTTCACGTAAAGAAGCCGCTCGCTAAGCCTGTTCTTGTGGAATTCGCAAAGTGATATTTGGAAGCGCATAGAGGGCTATGGTGAAAAAGGAAGTATCCTCAAATGAAATCTGGAAAGAAGCTTTCTGATAAACTCCATTGTGATGTGTGACTTCCACTCACAGTGTTACATCTGTATTTCGTGGATCTGCTTGCTAGCCTTATTTCTGTGGAATCTGAGAACAGATATTTCGGATCCCTTTGAAGACTATAGGGCCAAGGAAAATATCCACCGATAACTAAGAGAAAGATGCTTTTTGAGAATCTTCTTTGTGTTCTATGAAATCATCTCACAGAGCTACAGCTTTCCCCTCAAGAAGCCTACGCTAAGACAGTTCTTGTGGAATT
>NW_012109908.1:111619-111834 GCF_000951045.1 Mandrillus leucophaeus
GATCCCTTTGAAGACTATAGGGCCAAAGGAAATATCCTCCGATAACAAATAGAAAGAAGCTTTCTGAGAAACTTCTTTATGTTCTGTGAAATCCTCTCACAGAGTTACAGCTTTCCCCTCAAGAAGTCTTTCTCTAAGCCTGTTCTTGTGGAATTTGCAAAGTGATATTTGGAAGCGCATGGAGGGCTATGGTGAAAAAGGAAATATCCTCAAAT
>NW_012109908.1:111884-113066 GCF_000951045.1 Mandrillus leucophaeus
TGAGAACAGATATTTCGGATCCCTTTGAAGACTATAGGGCCAACGGAAATATCCCTCGATAAAAAAGAGAAAGAAGCTTTCTGAGAAACTTCTTTGTGTTCTGTGAAATCATCTCACAGAGTTACAGCTTTAGCCTCAAGAAGCCTTTTGTTAAGAGAGTTCTTGTGGAATTAGCAAAGTGATATTTGGAAGCCCATGGAGGGCTATGGTGAAAAAGGAAATATCCTCAGATGAAATGTGGAAAGAAGCTTTCTGAGAAACTGCTTAGTGTTCTGTTAATTCATCTCACAGGGTTACATCCGTGTTTCATGGAACTCTTTGCTAGCCTTATTTCTGTGGAATCTGAGAACAGATATTTCGGATCCCTTTAAAGACTATTGGGCCAAAGGAAAAAACCTCCGATAACAAAGAGAAAGAAGCTTTCTGAGAAACTTCTTTGTGTTCTGTGAAATCATCTCACAGAGTTACAGCTTTCCACTCAAGACGCCTTTCGCTAAGACAGTTTTTTAGAATTGGCAAAGTGATATTTTGAAGCCAATAGAGGGCTATGGTGAAACAGGAAATATCTTCAGATGAAATCTGGAAAGAAGCTTTCTGAGAAACTTCTTAGCGTTCTGTTAATTCATCTCACAGAGTTACATTTGTATTTCTTGTATCTCTTTCCTAGCCTTATTTCTGTGGAATCTGAGAACAGATATTTCGGATCCAAGACTATAGGGCCAAAGGAAATATCCTCCGAAAACAAAGAGAAAGAAGCTTTCTGAGAAAGAATCCGTTCGCTAAGCCTGTTCTTGTGGAATTCGAAAAGTGATTTGGAAGCCCATAGAGGGCTACGCTGAAAAAGGAAATATTCTCAGAGGAAATCTGGAAAGCAGCTTTCTCAGAAACTGTTCTGTGATGTGTGACTTCCACTCACAGAGTTACATCTGCATTTCGTGGATCTCTTTGCTAGCCTTACTTCTGTGGAATCTGAGAAGAGATATTTCGAATCCATTTGAAGACTATAGGGCCAAAGGAAATATTCTCCGATAACAAAGAGAAAAAAGCTTTCTGAGAAATTTCTTTGAGTTCTGTGAAATCATATCACAGAGTACAGCTTTCCCCTCAAAAATCCTTTCGCTAAGACAGTTCTTGTGGAATTGGCAAAGTGATATTTGGAAGCCCATAGAGGGCTATGGTGAA
>NW_012109908.1:114549-115596 GCF_000951045.1 Mandrillus leucophaeus
GAAGAAGCTTTCTGGGAAACTTCTTTGTGTTCTGTGAAATCATCTCACAGAGTTACAGCTTTCCCCTCAAGAAGCCTTTCGCTTAGACAGTTATGTGGAATTTGCATACTGATATTTGGAAGGCCATAGAGGGCTATGGTGAAAAAGGAAATATCCTCGGATGAAATCTGGAAACAAGCTTTCTGAGAAACTACTTAGTGTTCTGGTAATTCATCTCCCAGAGTTACAGCTTTCCCCTCAAGAGGCCGCTCGCTAAGCCTGTTCTTGTGGAATTCGAAAAGTGATATTTGCAAGCCCGTAGAGGGCTATGCTGAAAAAGAAAACATGCTCCGAGAAAAACTGGAAAGAAGCTTTCTGAGAAACTGCTTTGTGATATGTGACTTCCATTCAAAGAGTTACATCTGTATTTCGTGGATCTCCTTGCTAGCCTTATTTCTGTGGAATCTGAGAACAGATATTTCGGATCCCTTTGAAGACTATAAGGCCAAAGGAAATGTCCTCCGATAACAAAGAGAAAGAAGCTTTCTGAGAAACTTCTTTGTGTTCTGTGAAATCATCTAACAGACTTACAGCGTTCCCTTCAAGAAACCTTTCGATAAGACAGTTCTTCTGGCAATTGCAAAGTGATATATGGAAGCCCATAGAGGGCCGTGGAGGAAAAGGAAATATCCTCGGATGAAATCTGGAAAGAAGCTTTCTGAGAAACTTGTTAGTGTTCTGTTAATTGCTCTCACAGAGTTACAGCTTTCCGCTCAAGAAGCCGCTTGCTAAGCCTGTTTTTATTGAATTTGCAGAGTGATATTTGGAAGCCCATAGAGGGATATGGTGAAAAGGAAAATATCCTCCGAGAACAACTAGAAAGAAGCCCTCTGAGAAACTCCTTTGTGATGTGTAACTTTCATTCACAGAGTTACATCTGTATTTCGTGGATTTCTTCGCTAGGGCTATTTCTTTGGAATCTGAGAACAGATATTTCGGATTCCTTTGAAGAATATAGGGCCAAAGGAAATATCCTCCGATAACAAAGAGAAAAAAGCATTCTGAGAA
>NW_012109908.1:118379-118645 GCF_000951045.1 Mandrillus leucophaeus
TCGCTAAGCCTGTTCTTGTGGAATTCGCAGAGTGACATTTGGATGCCCATAGAGTGCTAGGATGAAAAAGAAAATATCCTCCGAGAACAACTGGAAGGAAGAGTTCTGAGAAACTGCTTAGTGATGTGTGACTTCCACTCACAGAGTTACATCTGTATTTCGTGGATCTCTTTGCTAGAGTTATTTCTGTGGAATCTGAGAACAGATGTTTCGGATCCCTTTGAAGACTATAGGGCCAAAGGAAATATCCTCCGATAACAAAGAGA
>NW_012109908.1:122045-122587 GCF_000951045.1 Mandrillus leucophaeus
TTAATTCATCTCACAGAGTTACAGCTTTGCCCTCCAGAAGCCGCTCGCTAAGCCTGTTCTTGTGGAATTTGCAGAGTGATACTTGGATGCCCAGAGAGGGTTATGGTGAAAAAGAAAATATTCTCCGAGAACAACTGGAATGAAGCTTTCTGAGAAACTGCTTTGTGATGTGTGTCTTCCACTCACAGAGTTACATCTGTTTTTCGTGGATCTCTTTCCTAGAGTTATTTCTGTGGAATCCGAGAAGAGATATTTCGGATCCCTTTGAAGACTATAGGTCCAAAGGAAATATCCTCCGATAACAAAGAGATAGAAGCTTTCTGAGAAACTTACTGTGTGTTTTGTGGAATGGTCTCACAGAGTTACAGCTTTCCCCTCAAGAAGCCTTTCGCTAAGACAGTTCTTGTGGAATATGCAAAGTTATATTTGGAAGCCCTTAGAGGGCTATGGTGAAAAAGAAAATATCCTCCGAGAACAGCTGGAAAGATCCTTTCTGAGGAACTGCTTAGTGTTCTGTTAATTCGTCTCACAGAGTTACAGCT
>NW_012109908.1:122637-122906 GCF_000951045.1 Mandrillus leucophaeus
AAAAGGAAATATCCTCAGATAAAATCTGGAAAGAAGGTTTCTGAGAAACTGCTTAGTGTTCTGTTAATTCATTTCCCAGAGTTACAGCTTTCCCCTCCAGAGGCCACTCGCTAAGCCTGTTCGTGTTGAATTCGGAAAGTGATATTTGGAAGCCCATAGAGGGGCATGGTGAAAAAGAAAATATTCTCTGAGAAAAACTGGAAAGAATCTTCCTGAGAAACTGCTTTGTGATGTGTGAATTCCCCTCACAGAGTTACATCTGTATTTCG
>NW_012109908.1:124119-124392 GCF_000951045.1 Mandrillus leucophaeus
AAGAAGCCGCTCGCTAAACCTGTTCTTGTGGAATTTCCAAATTGATAAATAACGACCATAGAGTGCTATTTTGAAAAAGAAAATATCCTCCGAGAACAAATGGAAAGAAGCTGCTGAGAAACTGCTTTGTGATGTGAGTCTTCCACTCGCAGAGTTACATGTGTATTTCGTGGATCTCTTGGCTAGCCTTATTTCTGTGGAATCTGAGAACAGATATTTCGGATCACTTAGAAAATTCTAGGGCCAAAGGAAATATCCTCCGATAACAAAGAG
>NW_012109908.1:124582-124974 GCF_000951045.1 Mandrillus leucophaeus
TAGAGGGCTATGGTGAAAAAGGAAATATCCTCAGATGAAATCTGGAAAGAAGCTTTCTGAGAAACTACTTAGTGTTCTGGTAATTCATCTCCCAGAGTTACAGCTTTCCCCTCAAGAGGCCGCTCGCTAAACCTGTTCTTGTGGAATTCGAAAAGTGATATTTGGAAGCCAATAGAGGGCTATGGTGAAAAAGAAAACATGCTCCGAGAAAAACTGGAAAGAAGTTTTCTGATAAACTGCTCTGTGATATGTGACTTCCACTCACAGAGTTACATCTGTATTTCGTGGATCTCCTTGGAAGCCTTATTTCTGTGGAATCTGAGAACAGATATTTCGGATCCCTTTGAAGACTATAGGGCCAAAGGAAATATCCTCCGATAACAAAGAGAAAG
>NW_012109909.1:0-1033 GCF_000951045.1 Mandrillus leucophaeus
GGATCATCTGAGGTCAAGAGTTCCAGACCAGCCTGACCAACATGGAGAAACCCCACCTCTACTAAAAATAAAAAATTAGCTGGCCGTGGTAGCATGTGCCTGTAATCCCAGCTACACGGGAGGCTGAGGCAGGAGAATCACTTGAACCTGGAGGGCAGAGGCTGCAGTGTGCTGAGATCATGCCACTGCACTCCAGTCTGAGCAACAAGAGTGAAACTTTGTCTCAAAAAAAAAAAAAAAACTTACTATAAAGCTCCAGTAATCAAGAAAGTGTGGTGCCAGTGAAAAAATAGACAAAAAAAAAAAAAAAAAAAAATCAATAGAACAAAATGGAGAGCCCAGAAAAAGACCCACATAAATGTAGTCAACTGATTTTTGACAAAGGAGCAAAGGCAATAAAATGGAGCAGAGATAGCCTTTTCAACAAATAGTGCTGGAACAACTGGACATTCACATGCAAAAAACTAAATCTAGACACACAGACCTTACTCTTTACAAAAATTAACTCAAAATGAATCATGGACCTAAAGGTAAAACACAAAACTATAAAAATCCTGGAAGATAAAACAGGAGAAAACCTAGATGGGCTTGAGTTTGGCGATGACTTTTTTTATAGATACAACACCAAAGACATGATCCACAAAAGAAAGAATTGATAAGCTGACCTGCATGAAAATTAAAAACTTCTCTACGAAAAACTGTCAAGAGAATGAGAAGACAAGCTACAGACTGGGAGAAAATATTTGCAAAGGACATATCTGATAAAGAACATTTCTGACTGTTATCCAAAATATGCAAAGAACTTAAAACTCAAAAATAAAAAAATGAACAACCCAATTAAATGTCTTGAGGATAAGCCGGGCGCGGTGGCTCAAGCCTGTAATCCCAGCACTTTGGGAGGCCAAGACGCGCGGATCACGAGGTCAGGAGATCGAGACCATCCTGGCTAACACGGCGAAACCCCGCCTCTACTAAAAAAACAGAAAAAAAAACTAGCCGGGCGTGGTGGCGGGCGCCTGTAGTCCCAGCTACT
>NW_012109910.1:0-1379 GCF_000951045.1 Mandrillus leucophaeus
TAATTCATTCCTTTTTATGACTGAATAGTATTCCATCTCATATATATATATGTATGCATATATATATATGTGTGTGTCCGTGTATATCATATACATATATATATATGACAGTTTATCCGCTCATTGATTGATGGGCATTTGGGTTGGTTCCACATTTTTGCAATTGTGAATTGTGCTGCTATAAACATGTGTGCAAGTATCTTTTTCGTATAATAACTTCTTTTCCTCTGGGCAGATACCCATTATGGGATTGTGGGATTGCTGGATCAAATGGTAGTTCAACTTTTAGTTCTTTAAAAAAAATTCCACCTTGTTTTCCATAGTGGTTGTACTAGTTTACATTCCCATCAGCAGTGTAAAAGTGTTCCCTGTTCACCGCATCCATGCCAACATTTATTATTTTTTGATTTTTTGATTATGGCTATTCTTACAGATGTAAGGTGGTATCACATTGTAGTTTTGATTTGCATTTCCCTGATCATTAGTGATGTTGAGCATTTTTTCATATGTTTCTTGGCCAGCTGTGTATCTTCTTTTGACAATTGTCTATTCATGTCCTTAGCCCACTTTTTGATGAGATTGTTTTTTTTTTCTTGCTAATTTGTTTGAGTTTGTTGTAGATTCTGAATATTAGTCCTTTGTCAGATGCATAGATTGTGAAGATTTTTTCCCACTCTATGGGTTGTCTGTTTACTCTGTTGACTGTTTTCTTTTTTTTTTTTTTGAGACAGAGTCTCGCTCTGTTGCCCAGGCTGGAGTGCAGTGGCATGATCTCAGCTCACTGCATGCTCTGCCTCGCAGGTTCACACCATTCTCCTGTCTCAGCCTCCCAAGTAGCTGGGACTACAGGTGCCCGCCACCACTCCTGGCTAATTTTTTGTATTTTTAGTAGAGATAGGGTTTCACCGTGTTAGCCAGGATGGTCTCGATCTCCTGACCTTGTGATCCTCCCACCTTGACCTCCCAAAGTGCTGGGATTACAGACTTGAGCCACCACACCCGGCCTGCTGATTGTTCTTTTGCCATGCAAAAGCTCTTTAGTTTCACTGGGTCCCAGCTATTTATCTTTGTTTTTATTGCATTTTGCTTTTGGGTTCTTGGTCATGAAATCCTTGCCTAAGCCAATGTCTAAGAGGTTTTTTTCGATGTCATCTTCTAGAATTTTTATAGTTTCAGGTCTTAGATTTAAGTCCTTGATCCATCTTGGTTGATTTTTGTGTAAGGTGGGAGATGAGGATTCAGTTTCATTGTCCTACATGTGACTAGCCAATTATCCCAGCACCATTTGTTGAATAAGGTGTCCTTTCCCCACTTTATGTTTTTGTTTGCATTGTTGAAGATCAGTTGGCTGTAAGTATTTGGGTTTATTTCTGGGTTCT
>NW_012109911.1:0-2716 GCF_000951045.1 Mandrillus leucophaeus
AGATATGGTACTAGCATTGGAGTGTCAGCATCTTCCCTTATGGTTTCAAAACCTGATGACATATTTTAATTTCCCAAGTCCCTTTCCTTGCTGCAAGGCCTCTTTTTCCAAATCCCTTTCTGGGGGTAAAATAATGGCATTCACATATGCTTTATCAGGTGAGTGCGGTGTTTCAAACTCATGGGATTGACTTTGAGGATTTATTTAATTTGCACGCTTGAAACAACTGCGGTCCTTCCCCAACCAGGGCATCTCATGGATGGAACAAAGAGTGAGGTTGGAATTCTTGGTTGCTCTTAATTTCACAGCCATGGTGGCCTCATTCTCCACATGCCAAGGGCAGCAATGGGGCATCAATTTGGAATCACTGACATGATCAGTGACCTTGGAGTCTTAAAAGAGACCCAAGTCCGGACCCCAGATTTGTTCCCAACTTATGGGACTGCTTAAGTTCTACCTGCTCAGGTTCCATACCTATAAATTAAAAAGATGATGCTTATTCTATTTGACGTTGGGAGTCACAAAAAGAGCCAATGAACTCAGGTGTGTAGTCAAAAATAAGCACCTGCTAACGTCAATCATCTCCTACTTGAACCCAAGGTATCCTCCCGGGCTTGTGGTTCCTGGGATTATGAGGTCTACAGAGCAGACAGAACTCAGTCTCAGCACTGCTGCAACCTCACTGGGATAGGAAGCCCCATGGGTGGGATGCACCAGCGAAGAAAACATGAAGAACGATTACATAACTGACATTTTCCATTGTCCAATGTCACCTCCAATCTTTCCATTCTGCCTGCACCTAACACGTTGAACTTATAGCTATGGGGAAGGCCAATCATCCATGCGTCAATCATCCTGAGTGCCCCCGTGCATTCTTCCTGGGCATTCTGAGACTGTAAGGCCCAAATGCTTTCAGTTCAAGCCATCTCTCAGGCTTGTGTTTTCAGTGAGTCACCTTGAGAGATGAGGCAATTTCTTCTTCTACAGAAGAAGCAGACTTCTTTACTGCTCACTGTAAAAGTAGTTGGTTTCCCAAGTCCATGTTCCTCAGCTGGGACACAAACGACTGCATGAGCATCACCTGCCTGGGAACTGACCTCTGTGCGGTCCCAGGTAGCCCTGGAGGCATTGGAAACTGACAAAACTTTATGAAGGTCAAAGCTGCCTTTTGTACTGTGAACAACAAAATCCTTTGCCTCTCACTCTGGAGTCACATGTCTTCTGCTGGAATCCATGACTCCATTAATAGCTTATTTTATTAGCTTACAAGTGGTGTAAAATTCCAGACGCCTCATGGTTCTTCATAGTAGCTTGTTATGAATACATAATTTAAATTTTGTCTCCCAATATTAACCACTGCCTGACTGATTGAGACAGGGCCTTGCTGAGTTGCCCAGTCTGGAGTGTAGTGGTGTGATCACGGCTCACTGCGGCTTCAACCTCCAGGACTCAAGCAATCATCGCAATCCTCAACCTTCTAAGTAGCTGGAACTGTGTCCAGAATTGGTGGGTTCTTCATCTCGCCGACTTTAAGAATGAAGCCCCAGACCCTAGTGGTGAAGTGTTACCATTCTTAAAGATAGTACTCCAGAGTTTGTTCCTTCAGATGTTCAGACGTATCTGGAGCTTTTCCCTTCTGGTGGGTTCGTGGCCTGACTGACTTCAGGAGTGACGCTGCAGACCTTCATCGTGAGTATTACAGCTCATAAACGTGGCGTGGACCCAAGTAGGGAGCAACAGCAGCAAGATTTATTATAATCAGCAAAAGAACAATTCTTCCACCTTCTGAAAGGCGCCCCGAACGGGTTGCCGCTAACTGGCTCGGGCAGCCTGCTTTTATTCCTTTATCTGGCCCCACCCACATCCTGCTGATTGGTCCATTTTACAGAGAGCTGATTGGTCTATTTTACAGAGAGCTGATTGGTTCATTTTACAGAGAACTGATTGGTCCGTTTTGACAGAGTGCTGATTGAGCTAGACGCAGAGTGTTGATTGGTGCATTTACAATCCTATAGCTAGACATAGAAGTTCTCCAAGTCTCCACTAGATTAGCTAGGCAAACCTTGAGCTAGACACAGAGTGCTGATTGGTGCATTTACAATCCTTTAGCGAGACACAGAGTACTGATTAGTGCATTTTTACAGAGTGCTGATTGGTGCATTTACAATCCTTTAGCTAGACACAGAGTTCTAGACAGAAACTTTCTCCAGATCTCCACTAGGTTAGCTAGTTAGAGAGTACTGATTGGTGTATTTACAAACCTTGAGCTAAACACAGAATGCTAATTGGTGCATTTACAATCCTTTAGCTAGAGGCAAAGTGCTAGACAGAAAAGTTCTTCAAGTCCCCACTAGGTTAGCTAGATACAGAGTCCTGATTGGTGTATTTACAAACCTTGAGCTAGACACAGGGTGCTCACTGGTGTATTTGCAAACCCTGAGCTAGACACAGAGTGCTGATTGGTGTGTTTACGATCCCTTAGCTAGACATAAAAGTTCTCCAAGTCCTCACTAGACCCAGGAGCTCAGCTGGCTTCACCTAGTGGATGCCGCACAGGGGCTGCAGGCGAAGCTGCCCTGCTGTGAATCCCGTGCCAAAGCGCCCCCACTCCTCAGCCCTTGGGCAGTCAATGGGACCCCGTGCTGTGGGGCAGGGGGTGGCACTCCTCGGGGAGGCTTGGGCCACCCAGGGGGCCACACAGGAGCCCACGGCAGGG
>NW_012109912.1:0-2218 GCF_000951045.1 Mandrillus leucophaeus
GGTGGGTGGATCACAAAGTTAGGAGATCGAGACCATCCAGGCTAACACGGTGAAACCCCATCTCTACTCAAAATACAAAAAATTAGCCGGGCGTGGTGGCAGGCGCCTGTAGTCCCAGCTACTCGGGAGGCTGAGGCAGGAGAATGGCGTGAACCTGGGAGGCGGAGCTTGCAGTGAGCTGAGATGGCACCACTGCGCTCCAGCCTGGGCGACAGAGCCAGACTCCGTCTCAAAAAAAAAAAAAAAAAAAAAAAAAAAAAAAAAAAAAAAAAAAAAAAAAAAAAAAAAAAAAAAAATTTTTTTTTTTTTTAAAAAAAAAAAGAAATGAAGAAAAATTTTGAGTTCCTTCAAGGGAAATTCCAGGCACCTCGCTAGTAATTCCAGGCACCTCGCTGAGAAGTAAATGAGTGACTTGATAAGCAAGAAGGTAATAGTAGCTCAAAACACTAGCAAGAAAGTTAGAATGATGGGATGTCTGGTTCGCTTACAGAAACTAAGGATAGTGTCTTAACATATGTCTGTGGGTTGTTTTTCAGGACCCCGGACCCCCACCAAACAGACCCACTGGCCGTAGACCTCATATTAAGAGAAACAGAGGACTGAACTCTGACCACTGTTTTTTGTTCTAAATTTCTTCCTGTGAGGTCTAAAGGAGATCACAGCCACCAGACAGAGCTAACATTCTTTACTGCTAATCTCAATTTTTTAGACAAAGCTTCGCCTCCTTAATTAATCACAACTCAAAAAATCTTTGAATCCAGGGCCAGGCGTAGTGGCTCACACCTGAAATCCCAGCACTTTGGGAAGCCGAGACGGGCGGCCCACAAGGTCAAGAGATCGAGACCATCCTGAACAACATGGTGAAACCCCGTCTCTACTAAAACTACAAAAAATTAGCTGGGTGTGGTAGCTTGAGCCTGTAGTCCCAGCTACTCAGGAGACTGAGGCAGGAGAATCACTTGAACCCAGGAGGCAGAGGTTGCAGTGAGCTCAAATCGTGCCACTGCACTCCAGCCTGGTGACAAAGTGAGGCTCCATTTCAAAAAAAAAAACCTTTGAATCCACCTATGACCTGTGGGCCTCTGTTTCCAAATGTCCTGCCTTTTTAGGTCAAACCAATGGATAGCCTGCATGTAATTGATTTATGGCTTTCCCTGTAAACCTCTGTCTCCTTGCCTTTAAAAACTCTTACCTGTGGCCAGGTGCAGTGGCTCACTCTTGTAATCCCAGCACTTTGGGAGGCCGAGGCAGGTGGATCACCTGAGCTCAGGAGTTCAAGACCAGCCTGGCCAACATGGTGAAACTCCGTCTCTACTAAAAATACAAAAATTAGTTGGGTGTGGTGGCGCATGCTTGTAATCCCAGCTACTCAGGAGGCTGAGGCAGGAGAATTGCTTGAACCCAGGAGGTGGAGGTTGCAGTGAGCCAAGATCACACCACTGAACTTCAGCCTGGGCAACAAGAGTGAAAGTCCATCTCAAAAAATAAAATAAAATAGCCAGGCATGGTGGCACACACGTATGGTCCCAGTTACTTGGGAGGCTGAGCCAGGAGGATGGCTTGATCCCAGGAGTTCAAGGCTGCAGTGAGCTATCACTGCTCCACTGCACTCCAGTCTGGTCAACAGCACAAGACCCTGTCTCCAAAACAAAAAGAGAAAGAGAGAATGGGCATACAAATGTATGAACATGCACACGGAAGAGACCCACTGAAAGATTACTCACCTCCCTGCTGCCATAGAGCTTGGAAATTTATTAACATCTTGAGATTACAGAAAGAATGGGAGCTTGGATCTTGGCAAAACAGGTGTGAATGGTGTTGAAGGGAGTTCAAATGGTATCTGCAGCTAGATTGTGGAGATTTCATTGGAAAGGGGTGTTGACCTCACCAGCCAAAAATAACCAGAAATTCATCTGTAACCCAACAAAGATAAGTGTATTACCTTGCTGCAGCAAGGGAGAGTCCACCCTAGAGGACCACTGGGAAACCAGGGAGGAGGGATCCCAGAAGGGCTTATTCTAGGATTTGAGTTTGTGCAGGGTGATTTTAGCAGGGACTGTGGGATGGAGCAGGAACTCCTCTTAGGGGCTTGCAGGCCCCCCCAAGCATAGAAATGAAGAAAAATAGGCCAGGCGCGGTGGCTCAAGCCTGTAATCCCAGCACTTTGGGAGGCCGAGACGGGTGGATCACGAGGTCAGGAGATCGAGACCATCCTGGC
>NW_012109913.1:0-1438 GCF_000951045.1 Mandrillus leucophaeus
GGCGTCGGAACTGTCGACTTTGCTCCCTTGGATGTTGACTTTGCCATCGGATGGCCTCCATCGGGAGAGCAGGAATCCAGAACCATGTCCCTGTGCCCTAGTAGGCTTGGTGTTTTAATGTCCTCCCTGGGAGTCCTTTTAAATATTCATGGGTTCAGAAATATAATATGGGTAAGGGGAAAGAAGCTATGGACTGGGAGAACCAGTCGATTTCAACCCCTAGGTTAACTTCAACAAATCAGTTGGTAGTGAGGCCTGAGTCCTGGATCAAGAAGGATCCCAAAAGCATGAGAAGGCTGGGCAGTAGGGCGGGTGGCTCAGTCCGTGGCGTGCACTGCTGGTGGGCTGGGCAGTGGGGTGGGTGGTTCAGTCCGTGGTGTGCACTGCTGGTGGGCTGGGCAGTGGGCACGTGGCCACATTTTCCCCACTTGATGTGCCATGTCGGGTGAAAAGCAGGAGAGACGATTGTGTCTTTAAAAAACTTGAAGGCTGGCCAAACGTGGTGGCTCATGCCTGTAATTCCAGTACTTTGGGAGGCCAAGGCAGGTGGATCACCTGAGGTCAGGAGTTCAAGACCAGCCTGGCTAACATGGTGAAACCTCATCTCTACCAAAAACACAAAAATTAGCCAGGCATGGTGGCATGCACCTGTAATCCCAGCTACTTGGGAGGCCGAGACCGAATTGCTTCAACCTGGGAGGCAGAGGTTGCAGTGAGCAGAGATCGTGCCACTGCACTATAGCCTGGGCGACAGAGCAAGACTCCATCTCAAAAAAAAAGAAAAAAGAAAACTTGAAGGCTGAAGGATATTCCCCTTTCCTTTTAGAGTAAGGGGGCTTTCCATATGGCATCAATGCCTGCCCTTGTCTTCAGTGGGTCATATCCCTGTCATGGGCATACTGGCTGCTACCTTACCTCATGGGAGAGCCCATATTCTGTTATGAGTCAAGTTTAGAGGACTTAGCACGGAAGCAAACGGGTTAAACAATAAATCAAGCCAAGGGCCTGCACATTGGTGAGGGGAGTGGAATGACAGAAATTGCTAACATTTATTAAAACACTGTATGACGATCTCTGGTCTAGGCATTTTTGTATGTTTTAATTCATTTATTTTTCTATTTCTATTTATTTATTTTGAGACAGAGTCTCTCTCTGTTGCCCAGGCTGGAGTGCAGTGGCATGACCTCCGCTCACTGCAACCTCCGCCTTCCAGGTTCAAGAGATTGTCTTGCCTCAGCCTCCTAAGTAGCTAGGACTACAGCCATGCAGCATTTAGTTAATTTTTAGTAGCAATGGGTTTTCGCCATGTTGGCTAGGCTAGTCTCGAATTCCTGACCTCAGGTGATCCGCCCACCTTAGCCTCTCAAAGTGCTGGGATTACAGGTGGAGTCACCAGGCCTGACCCCTATGTTTTAATGCATTTCATTCACACAAAAAG
>NW_012109914.1:0-1925 GCF_000951045.1 Mandrillus leucophaeus
AAACTATTCTGAAAGACTAAGTTTATTAAGCCTCGGCAACATAGGGAGACCCCATCTCTACAAAAAAATAAAATAAAAAATCGGCTGGGCACAGTGGCTCACGCCTGTAATCCCAGCACTTTGGGAGGCCAAGGCAGGCGGACCACAAGGTCAAGAGATCAAGACCATCCTGGCCAACATGGTGAAACCCTGTCTCTACTAAAAATATAAACATTAGCTGGGTATGGTGGCGCATACCTGTAATCCCAGCTACTCAGGAGGCTGAGGCAGAAGAATCACTTGAACCCAGGAGGCAGAGGTTGCAGTGAGCCAAGATGGCGTCACCACACTCCAGCCTGGCAACAGAGCGAGACTCCATCTCAAAAAAAAAAAAAAAAAAAAAAAAAGACCAGCCTCAAGGCGAGCAGAGGATATCCAAGTACTGCAGGCACAGAACCAGGGAATGTTAAAGACCCCATCTGTGGAATACACATGTGAGGGCTGCTCATAGCACTGGTCGGAACAGCTGCTGCCACCACTTTCTTAAGCCACCTTCATTCAGGAACGAGCCTTGTGCAGACATGCAGAATAGCATCTACAGGCAGAGTGAAATTCGCTTCCACTGATCCTTGCTAAGTACTGGTCTGGGGTCGGGGCTGCCTCACCACACACAACTGTAGAAGCACAGTCGTTTTGTCCTGCCATCAGATACACACACAGCAGAAGCCAGTCAGCAGGACTGTGGCTCGTCAGGCCGCGCCCTCATTGTCCCATTAAACCCTTCACCAGAAATGGAGATTTGGAGAGTCTTAACTTCTGGAAATTGAGTTTGTGACCTGCTTCCCATCGTCTCTACTGTAACATTGATTCTACTGACCTGTTTGCTCTCCCATTTGTCTATGAGCAACGTTCTGGGAGATGGACCAAAGATATGGCTCAAGCTTTGGGATCAGATGGATGTTAAGTTTGAATCCTAGGTTCATGACATCCAAAGTGTGTGAAGAAAGGAAGGGAAGTGTGTGTTAAAAGAAGTCAGTGAGGGACGGGCACGGTGGCTCACGTCTGTAATCCCAGCACTTTGGGAGGCCGAAGCGGGTGGATCATCTGAGGTCAGGAGTTTGAGATCAGCCTGACCAACATGGAGCAACCCCATCTCTACTAAAAATACAAAAAATTAGCCGGCTGTGGTGTCACATGCCTGTAATCCCAGCTACTCGGGAGGCTGAGGCAGGAGAATTTCTTTAACTTGGGAGGCGGAGGTTGCAGTGAGCTGAGATTGCGCCATTGCACTCCAGCCTGGGCAACAAGAGCAAAACTCTGTCTCAAAAAAAAAAAAAAAGAAGTGGGCGAGGCTGGGCACAGTGGCTCATGCCTATAATCCCAGCACTTTGGGAGGCCAAAGCGGGCAGACCATGAGGTCAGGAGTTTGAGATCAGCCTGACCAACATGGTGAAACCCGTCTCTACTAAAAATACAAAACTAGACAGGCATGGTGGTGCACACCTGTAATCCCAGCTACTCAGGAGGCTGAGGCAGGAGAATCACTCGAACCTAGGAGGCAGAGGTTGCAGTGAGCCTGGGCGACAGAATGAGACTGTCTCAAAAAAAAAAAAAAGAACCTTCAAACCCTTACCTACCAATCAGAGGCAACTGCTGTTTTGTGGGGCTCTAGTCTGTGCCAGCACTCGACTAGCTCCTTTCTTTGTTTCTAACTCTGCAAGGTGTTTAGCATCGCCATTTTACCAGAAGAAACATAGGCTCAGTGAGGTCAAGTAACAAGCCCAAGGTCACACAACTGGTAAGTGGGGAAATCAGGATTAGAACTCAGGTCCAATTGCCTCTGAAGTTCTAGTGCCTTCCACCCGACCACACGGCCTGTTTACTGGGCAAGGGCTAGAAGCAGAAGGTCTGGCTGGGTGCAGTGGCTCACACCTGTAATCCCAGCA
>NW_012109915.1:0-1529 GCF_000951045.1 Mandrillus leucophaeus
CCCAGCTAACTTTTTGTATTTTTTGTCAAGATCAGGTTTCACCATGTTGGCCAGGCTGGTCGCAAAAAAAAGCGATCCATCCACCTCAGCCTCCCAAAGTGCTAGGATTACAGGTGTGAGCCACTATGCCCGACCATGCCAATTCTTCCTAAAGATATATTTATTTCACTTTTTGAGCTTTTTAAAAATGAAAAAAATTTTTTGTGTGTGGGGATCGGGTCTCACTATGTTGTCCAGGCTGGTCTCAAACCGCTGGGCTCAAGTAATCTTTCCACCTCAGCCTCCCAAAGTGCTGGGATTACAGGCATAAGCCACCATGCCCAACTGAAATATCTTTCATATAGCCAGTAAATATTGCTGTTTTCCTATTATGAACATATTTATTGGCTGTATATACCAAATTTACAAATCCTTTTTAAGAATATATTTTAATGTAATTTTCATGAAAAGGTGGTATATACATTTAAACATATATTCAGTGAATATATGTATTAATTATAACCTGTTAAAAATATAACTCCAAATTCAGCATTTTATATGGAAATTCTGTAGTTATTAATAATGATATTTTGAAAATTATTTTAAAAGTCATTTTCTGTTTTGTCAACATTTTTCATTTTTTGAATTCTTTGGACAAATTTTTGAGTAACATCAATGTTTGTTAATTTCTCAGCTGTCTATGAGGTTTATGGCATTTTTTATTGGTTGGGATGGTATTCACAGCTGTTGAAGATTTATGTGAAGTTTTAGATACTGGTTTTCATTTTGACTTTATGGTAGCATTTCATAGAATGTTCATTTTGTCAAAATTAGGCTCAAAGGGTCACATAATTTTTATATTGATATCACATTTAGAAAAGAATGTTGTATAACTATTAATAGTAACTAAAAGTTTAGTTTGGACAAATCTGAAATCTACATCAGTATGGAATGCTGGAATACTGGTTACTAATTGATAGAAGCACAAAATTAAGGCCAGAATGCCATTTGAGGCTTTAATCAAAGAATAATAACACTGCCTAAAGATTAGAAAAATGAGAAAAATTTAAAAAGTCAGCAAGTGGCAGAAACATTTTTGCCAGAAATGCTAAGATGCAGAATTTCAATGATCAGGAATACAAAATTAAGGCTAACATGAATGAGTATATTTATAAGAAGGCATACCCCTATTCAATGAGGACCTTCAAGAATATATTCACGGGGATATCACAAGAAGAACGGATAGGATTGCATGTGTTGGCCACCCGGTGCACTTTCTCTGGCCGCCCCATTTCTACCGTGGGCAGGGATGGGGGCACTCGGGCTCAGGGCTAGCTCACTGCTCCTGAGCTCTGGCGCTCATTGGCCCCTACAGAAGGGGTGTGTGGTAGCCAATGGCCAGGAAAGGGGTCCTTCTTGGGAGGGGGCATTCTGGAATCACTATGGTGCGGCTCTTTTCGTTTTCTTTTTTTTGAAACAAAGTCTTGCTCTGTTGTCCAGGCTGGAGTGCAGTGGCACAATCTTGGCTCACTGCAACCTCTGCCTCCCAG
>NW_012109916.1:0-1079 GCF_000951045.1 Mandrillus leucophaeus
CTCCAGCCTGGGCGACAGAGCGAGACTCCGTCTCCAAAAAAAAAAAAAAGAAGAGAAATTACTGGCCAAGCGCTGTAATTCCAGCACTTTGGGAGGCCAAGGCAGACAGATACCTGAAGTCAGGAGTTCAAGACTAACCTGGCCAACACAGTGAAACCCCGTCTCTAGTAAAAATACAAAAAAATTAGCTGGGTGTGGTGGCATGTGCCTGTAATCCCAGCTACACAGGAGGCTGAAGCAGGAGAATAGCTTGAACCAGGGAGTCCAAAGTTGCAGTGAGCAGATTGTGCCACTGTACTCTAGCCTGGTGACAGAGCAAGACTCCGTCTCAAAAAAAAAAAAAAAAAAAAAAAGGAGAAAGAAGAGAAATTACTGGACATGCACATTTTTCTAGAAACAATTCATTAGTATTCCACCCCAAATCTAAACATTGTTAATTCTGTTCTATACCTAAAGAGTGATCATTTTTAAGTTATTTATAATTTCAAACATAGATAACAGCAGACCTTTTGTAAAGCTAATAATTATTCAGTAATTTTTTTATTATTTATTTATTTATTTTTTGAGATGGACTCTCGCTCTGTCACCCAGGCTGGAATGCAGTGGCACAATCTCAGCTCACTGCAACCTCTGCCTCCCAGATTCAAGTGATTGTCCTGCCCCAGCCTCCCGAGTAGCCAGGATTACAGGTGCCCGCCACCACGCCCAGCTAATTTTTTGTACCTTTAGTAGAGATGGGGTTTCACCATGTTGACCAGGCTGGTCTTGAACTCCTGACCTCGTGATCCACCTGCCTTGGCCTCCCAAAGTGTTGGGATTACAGGCATGAGCCACTGTGCCCAGCCATTCACTAATTTATATAGTGAATAGTATAATAATCCCCCGTGTACCCATTATCCAGCTTGAACAATCATCCACTCATGGCCATTATTATTTTATCTGCACTCCAGCTGACTTCCTCCATCCTGTGCTGTTTTTTTGTTTTGTTTTGTTTTGTTTTGTTTTGTTTTGTTTTTGAGACGGAGTCTTGCTCTGCCGCCCAGGCTGGAGTGCAGTGGCCGGATCTCAGCTCACTGCAA
>NW_012109918.1:0-1040 GCF_000951045.1 Mandrillus leucophaeus
AAAGGCAATATCCTCAGATAAAAAGTGGAAAAAAGCTTGTTCAGAAACTGCTTTGTGATGTGTTAATTCATTTTAGAGAGTTACACCTTTCTTATCATGGAGCAGTTTGCTAACACTGATTTCATGGAATCTACAAAGGGCTATCTGGGAGCGGTTTAAGGCCTATAGTGAAAAAAGAAATATTCTCAGATAAAAACTAGAAAGAAGATTCTGAGTAACTGGTTTCTGATGTGTGAATTCATCTCACAGAGTTACACTGTTCTTTTCATTGAGCAGTTTGATAACATTGTTTTTGTGGAATTTGCAGTAGGATATTTTGGAGCATATTGAAGCTTATGGTGACAAAGGAAATATCATCCAATAAAAATCAAACAAAAGTTTTCTGAGAAACTGGTTTGTGATGTGTGAATTCAGCTAACAGAATTACACCTTTATTTTTATGGAGTAGTTTGATAGCACTATTTTCGTTGAATCTGCAAAGGGCTTTTTGCGGGCACATTGAGGTAAATGCGGTAATTGTAATATCCTCAGATAAAAACTAGAAAGGAGCTTCCTGAGAAAGTTCTTTGTGATGTGTGAATTCATCTCACAGAGTTACATCTTTCTTTTCAGGGAGCAGTTTGCTAACACAGATTTCATGGATTCTACAAAGGGATATTTGGGAGAGCAGTTAGGCCTGTGGTGAAAAGAGAAATATTCTCAGATAAAAACTAGTAAGAAGATTTCTGAGAACCTGCTTTGTGATGTGTGAATTCATCTCACAGAGGTACACTGTTCTTTTCATTGAGCAATAGGTTAACACTGTTTTCATGGAATCTGCAAAGGGATATTTTGAATCACATTGAAGTCTATGGTGACAAAGGAAATATCCTCAGATAAAAACTAGAAAGAAGTTTTCTAAGAAACTTCTTTGTGATGTGTGAATTCATCTCACAGAGGTTCATTTTCTTTTCATGTAGCAGTTTGCTAACACTGTTTTCGTGGAATCTGCAAAGGGATATTTGGGAGCACATTGAGGACTACAGTGAAAAAGGAAATAT
>NW_012109919.1:0-2843 GCF_000951045.1 Mandrillus leucophaeus
TTGTTTTCCATTTGCTTGGTAGATCTTCCTCCATCCCTTTATTTTGAGCCTATGTGTGTCTCTGCATGTGAGATCGGTCTCCTGAATACAGCAAATTGATGGGTCTTGACTCTATCCAATTTGCCAGTCTGTGTCTTTTAATTGTACCATTTAGTCTATTTACATTTAAGGTTAATCTTGTTATGTGTGAACTTGATCCTATCATTATGATATTAACTGGTTATTTTCCTTGTTAGTTGATGCAGTTTCTTCCTAGCATCGATGGTCTTTACATTTTGGCATGTTTTTGCAATGGCTGGTACTGGTTATTCCTTTCCATGTTTACTGCTTCCACCAGGATCTCTTGTAGGGCAGGCCTGGTGGTGACAAAATCTCTAAGCATTTGCTTATCTGTAAAGGATTTTATTTCTCCTTCACTTATGAAACTTAGTTTGGCTGGATATGAAATTCTGGGTTGAAAATTCTTTTCTTTAAGAATGTTGAATATTGGCCCCCACTTTCTTCTGGCTTGAAGAGTTTCTGCCGAGAGATCTGCTGTTAGTCTGATGGGCTTCCCTTTGTGGGTAATCCGACCTTTCTCTCTGGTTGCCCTTAACATTTTTTTTCCTTTAGTTCAACTTTGGTGAATCTGACAATTATGTGTCTTGGAGCTGCTCTTCTCGAGGAGTATCTTTGTGGCGTTCTCTGTATTTCCTGAATTTGAATGTTGACCTGCCTTGCTAGGTTGGGGAAGCTCTACTGACTTATATCCTGCAGAGTGTTTTCCAACTTGGTTCCATTCTCCCCGTCACTTTCAGGCACACCAATCAGACATAGATTTAGTCTTTTCATATAATCCCATCTTTCTTGGAGACTTTATTCATTTCTTTTTACTCTTTTTTCTCTAAACCTCTCTTCTCGCTTCATTTCATTCATTTGATCTTCAATCACTGATACTCTTTCTTCCAGTTGATCGAGTCGGTTACTGAAGCTTGTGCATTTGTCACGTAGTTCTCGTGTCATGGTTTTCATCTCTATTAGTTCGTTTATGGATTTCTCTGCATTGGTTATTCTAGTTATCCATTCTTCCATTCTTTTTTCAAGGTTTTTAGTTTCTTTGTGCTGGGTACATAGTTCCTCCTTTAGCTCTGAGAAGTTTGATCGACTGAAGCCTTCTTCTCTCAATTCGTCAAAGTCCTTCTCCGTCCAGCATTGTTCCATTGCTGGCGATGAGCTGCATTCCTTTGGAGGGGGAGATGCGCTCTGATTTTTTGAATTTCCAGTTTTTCTGCACTCCTTTTTCTCAACTTTGTGGTTTTATCTGCCTTTGATCTTTGATGATGGTGATGTACTGATGGGATTTTCGTGTGGGTGTCCTTTCTGTTTGTTAATTTTCCTTCTAACAATCAGGACCCTCAGCTGCAGGTCTGTTGGAGTTTGTGTGAGGTCCACTCCAGACACTGTTTGCCTGGGTATCAGCAGCAGAGGCTGCAGAAGATAGAATATTGCTGAACAGCAAGTGTTGCTGTCTGATTCTTGTTCTGGAAGCTTCGTCTCAGAGGTGTACCCAGCCGTGTGAGGTGTGAGGTGTCAGTCTGCACCTAGTGGGGGATGTCTCCCAGTTAGGCTACTCAGGGATCAAGGACCCACTTGAGCAAGCAGTCTGTCCATTCTTAGATCTCAACCTCCATGCTGGGAGAACTACTGCTCTCTTCAAAGCTGTCAGACAGGGACATTTTGGTATGGGATTTCTTTTTGGGGAGATGAAAATGTTCTGAAATTAGTTAGTGGTAATGGTTGCATAATTCTGAATATACTAAAAACCACTAAACTGTACACTTGAAGGCTGAGGCTTATCATATAAACACTGTATCACAATAAAGCTGTCAGTTTGAAAAATGTTTGGCTATGTCAAGAAATAAAGAAATAGGATCATAGCTAGAAGATATGGGATATAAAACACATGGAACAATACTGCTCAATAATCTATCTAGAATCACACAATGCTTAAGCTTTACCCTGACTAAAATTGCAAGCTTTGTGTCTTATTGGTATTTCACATTTTTTACTTCTTCCTAAGTCAGCCAATAATTCTTCCTCCTCACTTAATAGTTGACTACAAAGACCAAGCCATTTTGATTCTGCCACCAATGAGCCTTCAAATTTCATTCCTCTTTCCATTTCTATGACTACCAAGCCATTGTAGGTTCTCCTCACTTCACTCTAAGACAACAGCATGACCCTCAACTACTATCACACTTTTCTAGGCTCTGTGAGGACAATGTGTCTCATATCCTCTTCTGCTGTCACCAGATTTATTCCAAAATGGTTTATTTACTGCTACTCCCTTGTTTCTCAACCGGATACATAGAAAGATAAATATCCAGGGGTACTAGTTTATTACTAGAAAAAAGAGAGATATGTCACCAATCCACAGAACTGTTTGAGCACAAGATATTACGTCAGCACTATTTCCTACAAATCTTCTACATGAATCCTACCCTCCTTGTGTTATAGCTCAAACTGGTCTCGTACACTCTGAATCCCTCATTCTCTTTCCTAGATACCTGATTGTGTTTACCTGTCACCTACATAAATAATTTTCCTTCAGCCTCCACCAGCTGACCAAACCCCACTCAAATTTCACTGCCCAGCTGGGATCCCACCTACTTCATGAAGAACAACTCTTTGCAGCTTTAAACCTCAGAGAAATTAAGTCCATGCTTAGCTTTTCTTTTTCTTTCTTTTTAGATGGAGTTTATCTTTGTCACCCAGGCTGGAGTGCAGTGGTGCAATCTTGACTCGCTGCAACCTCTGCCTCCCGAGTTCAAGCAATTCTCCTGTCCCAGCCTCCCGAGTAGCTG
>NW_012109919.1:4318-5776 GCF_000951045.1 Mandrillus leucophaeus
AGATATGACAAAGATTAGGCTGCAGGTGTCAGGTAAGTGAACTCTTTAAAAACAATATTGAGAAAAATAGAGATTTAAAAATTAAAAGACAAACAGAAAAGCAAAAGATAAGTAAATAAATAAAAAAATTTTAACAAACAATATTGGGTCGGGTAAAGTTGCTGAGACCCGTAATCCTAATACATTGTGAGTCTGAGTGGGATGGATCGCTTTAGCCCAGGAATTCGAGACCAACATGGGCAACATGGTAAAACCCTGTCTCTATCAAAAATACAAAAATTAGCTGGGCACGGTGGCACATGCCTGTGGTCCCAGCTACTCAGGAGGAGGAGGTGGGAGGATGGCTTGGGCCTGGGAGGCAGAGGTTCCAGTGAGCTGTGATTGTACCACTCACTTCAGCCTGGGCAACACAGCAAGACTCTGCCTCAATGAATGAATGAACGAATGAATGAATGAATGAATAAAACAATATTACTTTACTGTGTGGTAGAACTCAAAATGAACTCAGCACATCCATATGTAATACTAAGGGTTTAAAAAAGAAAAACAAAATACTTTTTGTCTCTCTGAGCTTTTACAGATGGATATAATATCCAGATAACTATTCTGTAGTATCAACACCACAGTTAATACATATTCTGATTACACAGAAATGATTCTTGATGTCAGCCCCCAAAACACATATATAAGCATGTAAAGTAAATACAACTAAAAATAACTGTGGGAACAAAGCTCTTCTGGAGAAAGTTCTGAAGTCTGAAATAGTCACTAATATTTTTACCATAAATGCAACTATTACTATCTCAACCATAGAAATCATCAAAAAGTAAGGGCTGGATATATTTAGATTTTAATCACCATAATGTAGATTATGTCACATAATAGAATTAGTCAACTGAGTGTTTCAAAATCCTCAAGTTACTTTAAATTGCTCATACTTTGAGGGTCTACAGAACATTTCATAACTAACCTAGCAAACTGTGATCTTTTCCCCACTTCCGTAAGACTTCCAACCACAAAAAAGAAGCAATACAAACTTCACTAAAACTGCAAGACAATTACCATTGGATTCTACTAAACTGCAACTATCACCTCTAGAAGTAATTAGCCAGCTCCTTACATCTATGAGATTTCCCATAATGATTCCTAGAAGAATAATTAGGATCACAGGCATGTGGGGACCACTCTGTAATCATAACATTCTCTAAACCCCCAATCACAATTTACATTTGAAAAACACTCGGTTTTTATGACAAAAAAAGTATGTGTTTATATATACGTATGTGTGTGTGTATGTATATGTGTGTGTGTGTGTGTGTATATATATGAGTCACTAAAAACTCTACCTATCAGCAACATAATGCTTTATAATGGTTCCAGATGTGGGCCCCAGATCAATAGCATCAACTTCACCTGGTAACTTCTAAAAAATGTAAATGGTCAGGTCCCACCACAGAC
>NW_012109919.1:5826-10178 GCF_000951045.1 Mandrillus leucophaeus
CACATAATAGAATTAGTCAACTGAGTGTTTCAAAATCCTCAAGTTACTTTAAATTGCTCATACTTTGAGGGTCTACAGAACATTTCATAACTAACCTAGCAAACTGTGATCTTTTCCCCACTTCCGTAAGACTTCCAACCACAAAAAAGAAGCAATACAAACTTCAGTAAAACTGCAAGACAATTACCATTGGATTCTACTAAACTGCAACTATCACCTCTAGAAGTAATTAGCCAGCTCCTTACATCTATGAGATTTCCCATAATGATTCCTAGAAGAATAATTAGGATCACAGGCATGTGGGGACCACTCTGTAATCATAACATTCTCTAAACCCCCAATCACAATTTACATTTGAAAAACACTCGGTTTTTATGACAAAAAAAGTATGTGTTTATATATACGTATGTGTGTGTGTATGTATATGTGTGTGTGTGTGTGTGTATATATATGAGTCACTAAAAACTCTACCTATCAGCAACATAATGCTTTATAATGGTTCCAGATGTGGGCCCCAGATCAATAGCATCAACTTCACCTGGTAACTTCTAAAAAATGTAAATGGTCAGGTCCCACCACAGACCTACTGAATCAGAAACCCTGGGACTAGCTCTCCAAATGAATTCTGGTGTACACTATGTTAAAAAATAATAATAAGTAAACCAGGCACAGCAGCCCACGCCTGTCATCCCAGCGCTTTGGGAGGGCAAGGTGGGAGGATCGCTTGAGCCCAGCAGTTCAAGAACAGCCACGGCAACATAGTGAGACCTCATCTCTATAAAAAAAAAAAATAAATAAATAAATAAAAATAATCACTTACACTTACCCTCCTGAGAGAACAGGTAACACCACTCAAACAAATGGAGGATCAACTGGAAAGTTATCCTAAAAAGCAAATAAGTAAGTTTAATTAATTTTAAGAACATCCTTAATATTATACTATTTAGAAGATTTTAAAAGAATCTATAAAAGAATATGTACATTTATTATCAGATAAAGGGTGAGAGTCATAAAAGTACACTTAGTACCAGAAACCAAATGAAATGAAAACCAAAGCAAATAAAAATGAAGTTAAAATCAGGCCCAAACAGAACAGTGTTATTGTAAACTTATGAAACACATGAAGGGGTTCCACTTCAATAGAACTATATAAAGGAACCATTCCAATAAGGATAGACTAGGTAATTTAGATCAATCTTCTGACTAAGAACTAGAGAGGTGGACAAAACATAATGATTACATGGCTGAGAAAAGGAAACACCGGAGAACAAGGTCTTCTTTTTCCCCCTTGGGTTTTCTTCCAATGACAGAAGAGACAAGGAAGAGGTTAAAAAGTTGAGCTAGAACACACAGCCTCACAGAGCTCACAGGGAGGTAAACACTGGAGCTCAGCGTCCACCGAGGAGGGGCCCTGCTAAGTCTCCCGCTCCTTAGGATGGGATCCTGAAGAACCAACTGCAAATTGCCCTAACAGGGAATGATGGCCAGCTTTAATCATCTCAATCCCTGATTGGATGAGACAATCCCGGGTTGCTAATTTCCAAGCCCCTGGCAGGGGCAAATGTAAATCCTCTCTGGAGAAGAATATCATCCAAGGCTTCAAATCAGTTCTACAATTTTTCATACATAATGTCTATCACTAAAAATGAAAAGCCACATGAGACTGAAAGATGACATAACAGAAAACAAGAGAAGTAAACAACAGACACAAAACCACAAGGAATTGAGATAACAGACTTTGCAGACACACTTTAAAATAACTCTGCTGAACATGATCAAGGAAAGACAGGACAAGACTGAAAACGTGGCAGAGAAATGCAAATTATAAAAATGAACCGTATGAGATTCTGCAATTTAGAACTATCACAACTGAAATTAATAACTTAATGGATAAGTTTAACCACAGCAGTAACCTAGCAGAAGAGAGATTCAATAAACTAGAAAAAGGTCAGAAAGACAAAAAGGTAGAAAATAGAGAAAACAAAAGGCAACATATTGAAAAGTTTATAACATACGTAGAGCCCTGGAAGAAAAAAAAGAATGGGACAGAAGCAATAGCTGAAGATACGGTTGTGGAGAATCTTCCGAAACTGATCAATGACTTCACAAGATTTAACCACCATAAACACTTCAAGAGAAACAACGGAAGCTAACATAAGAGAATGATATTTTCAAGGTGCTGATAAAGGAAACTGCCAACCTAGAAACTTACACTTAATGAAAACACTCTTCAATAATAAAAAATAAAGGAATTTTTCTATCTGCAGACTCACACTAAAGGAAGTATTAAAGGATAGTTTCAGAGGAGAAAGAGGATCCTCGATGAAAATGTGAAGACTAAAGAGCATGAAAAAGAGCAAATATGCATGTAGATCTCAGTGAATATTGACTAATTATATAATTACGTGTAGGGTTTTAGATAGTATAGACTTGAAATGTATGAAAACAGTAGCACATATTTGGGAGGAAGGACATGAACTCAGTGTGCTAAGGTCCTTGTATTGACAAGGAAAAGGAAAAATAATATGAATCTACACGTTTATGTTAGACTTTGACACATCAAGGACATATTGTAACTATAGGGTAATGAAGAAGAATAAGAACTATGCTGACAGAGGTAGAAAACCAGAGTCATCAAAAAGTCTAAAAGAAAGACAACATGGAGCACAAAGCAAGAAAAACTAATAGGAATGACTCATCGATAAGATGGTAGACTCGAATCCAAGTATCAGCAATAACTAATTGGCCCAATTGAAAGACAAACATCATCAGACTTGATAAAAGTATATGAAGAGAGGAAGATGAGACAGTAAATGAAAGAGGAAATCTTTTTCTAACTTACAATAGAAATGTAAGATTATCCACAACATACCAACTTAATGACACAAGATACCAACTTAATGATCGCTACTATAGTCTACTTTCAAATAAAATAGCTCACCTTTTATCTATAATTTAACAGACATAATGAAAAGTATAGAGGTTGATGTAAAGCTTGGTAAAGTACAACTTCATTTAACCTCCTATTATGTAGATCTTTAAATATGTGAATCCCTAAAGAGTGACTATAAAACCCCTTAATTGATTATGGGTGATTGAATTCATTTTAAACAGTTCAGAATAACTCTTCTACATCAAAACCTGGAGACTCTATTCCATAAACTGTATCCTGGACCTCAGGAATCCAGATCTTATAGGGAAAACAAAAGTTGAGGGTGACTGTTCAAATGAAGTTTGAGTTACCTTAGTATATATTAACTCTGAACCAGACTCTCAGGCTCTACAAAAATCTCATGAAGTTATCTGACTTCCCATTTAACATCTCAGCCTTCTAAGTTAATCTTAAGGATGAAGAACATTCTCTTTTTCAAAGACTACATCACTAGATGGGTCTAAATAGTTACAAGTCACTTCCTTATATTGAGTTGAAAATCACCTCTTTGTAATCTGACTTACTAGTTCTTGTTTTATGCCCTGTCTTCACCAAAAACAAATAAAAACTAATGCTTCCATATACATACTCTTTCAAATAGTTGAAGACGAGCTATCATGAACCCCCATATTTTCCTCTCCAAACCCACAATTTCACCAGCTATCCTAGGACGTGGAATAGAATGAATTTCTTCCCAATCCTGGCTGCTATTCTCTAAATAAACCTAAACTTATCTAAATAGACCCTTCTTAAAGTACTACCTTAAAATTCAATTCAGTAATTCTGATGTTGCCTGTAACATCAGAAGACAACTTCCTTAAAAACACAGCAAGTTGGATTTACCAAGTTGCTGACCAGGTCACATTCCCTCCTGCCCTCACTGCCATCTTTGTGTTATAGTTTATCTCCAGTTCCATTTTGCTTAGTATTCATGATGCTCAAGTTGTCACTGTGGACATCAGAGACTATAAATATATATTGTTCTGGCTCCTTCCTGTACATCTTTCTGAGTCATACCTGCTATTCTCCAAAGTCTGTGAATCCCGATACTAATAACTTGGCAATTCAGTTTAAGGTCCTCTTCAGAAGGTCAGTTAGCTCAAGGCAATCACATTCTTCCCGGGACTCTTAAGAAATACTCCAACCCCAGAAAAAGGCATTTCTTTCTGGTATCAGGAGCCATGGGCCACAAACACAAATCCAATAGAATTTCAGCCATTTACCTCCCAGATCGTCCTCTCCCTGAAGTCCTAGCTAGAGCAGGAAAAAATAATGAAAACACCACCTGCAATCATCAATCCTCCAGTTTCCTGGTCAAGATTTCATATTCCCTTCAAGATACCTCCCAAAGAGGGCATGACAAGGGAGGGGCACACACGGTGCTACAGGTACTGATAAAGATCTATTTCATATATATATA
>NW_012109919.1:14108-14585 GCF_000951045.1 Mandrillus leucophaeus
AAAAAAAAAAAAAAGTCCAATTAAATGAAGTATTATGAAGTTTCAAGAAAATATAAAACCAGATACAAGTCTGGTTGTTTTCCTATTTCTTATAATCTGAAAAACTCTAACCAACATGCTCCGACCGCCATGGATTCACGATAGGATAGAAGTCAGTATGAGTCTATTCCAAACCCCAGCAATTTTTGAAAATAATAGAAGACACTCAAGGCGATACATTACTAACTAAAAGAGACTTCCATTCATAAGACTATGAGCAAGAATATTACACAGTCTAGTTCACACATTGAGACACTAAGAAACGTGTGCCTACATGCTACTTGTTTCCGCTTTTCAGTGTGGGGACTTCTCTAAAGATGAAAACACATCGGTATCTTATCCTAAGACTAAATAGAAACGGAACTACTTGTTAGTAATATGAAACTAAAGGTTTTAAAGACTGTACTATTCTTTGAAAAAGAAAAAAAAACAAGTTTA
>NW_012109919.1:16137-19528 GCF_000951045.1 Mandrillus leucophaeus
AGGCTGGAGTGTAATGGTGCAACCTTGGCCCACTGTAACCTCTGCCTCCTGGGTTCAACTGATTCTCCCACCTCAGACTCCCACGGAGCAGGGCTTACATTACAGGCACCCATCAACATGCCTGGCTAATTTTTTTTTGTATTTTAAGTAGAGATGGGGTTTCACCATGTTGGCCAGGCTGCTCTCGATCTCCTGACCTCAAGTGATCTGTCTGCCTTGGCCTCCCAAAGTGCTAGGATTACAGGCATAAGCCACCACGCCCAGCCAAAGGTTCTATTTCTTCAGTTTGGTGTTGGGCATATGGACGTATGATTTAATGTTTTAAAAAAGAAAGATAGCTTCCTGGTTTTTTTGTGTTTTGTTTTTTGTTTTAGGCCTGCATGTTTCATTCACTCCCCCATATGAATCCGTAAAGAAGTAGCCATTAGCAACTTCAGTCAATATATACCGGATTCATACTTTAGGAAGACAACCAGTTGACAACCACAACAGTTTCTATGATAATAAAAGTGAGAGAAAATACTGACATTAGGGTCATTTCAAGAAAGTTCAATCATAAGATATAATCCCAAGAAAAAATATACACACAAAAAGGGAAGTACAAAGGTTTTATAAAACTACTATTATCCTTAAAGTAAGAACAATAAAGTATTGTTTTATGTCTGTTTTTTTCATCAAAATACCTCAATATAGCCATAGATTTTAAACCATTACATCCTATCTAGATTCCCTATTAGATCATTAACATTTCTTCTAAATTCCATTGTTATTCCTTTGTAACATTGATTTTTAGTATCTTAAAAATGCCTTATTAAATATAACACATACATTCAGAAAAGTACAGAAAATATAACTTAAGGTATACCTTAACATGTTATCGTAAATTATTTGCCCACGTAACAACCAACCTGCTCCAGAAATATATTCCAGCCAGTATCCAAGAAGCTCACAGATATCCCTTTCAGGTCACACCTCCCTACCTCTCGCCTGGATGGACTCCTTACCCCAACCTCTATGGAATCACCTCTTTGTTCTTGATAGTTTTACTGCCCAAGTATGGATCCAGAAATAAGTGTTTCTGTGTTTTCTTTTCATTTTTTTAACCCTAAGAAGCCTTTTTAGAAGTTTTCTTCCTAATTCTACCCCCATCCCCCTGTGGTGGAATTTCAACACCACAGAGAAGTTGTATGTCGGTTTATGTTATATGACCCTTTGGAGGGCAGCAGACCATTATAATAGGTAACGTTTTCTTTTACTCTAAAGACCAATTTTCACTCCACTGCAGGTGACACTGCCTCCACTAAGAATGAATGTCCTAACCAACCTTAGTTTTGCCTATTTTTGAGCTCTATACAAAGGAAATTGTACAAAATAGGTTTTGGGGGTCTGGTTTCTTTTGCTTAATATAGTGTTTAAGGTTTGCCCAGCTGGTCCCACTTAGCTGTAAGCCTTTTTATGAATACCACAGTTCTTCATTTTCTTGGAACGACCACTTGGGTTATTTTCTGTTTGGGGCTATTATAAATGATGCTGCTCTGAACATTCCTGTCTCCTCATGCCTACGTACTCCTTTCTTGTGGAGTGTATATCCACACGATTCCTGAACCATAGTGTATAAGTATCTTCCATTTTACCAAATTGTTTTCCAAAACACTTGTACATACACCCCCATTCAAAAACTAGAGAGTCCCATAACAATTTTCTTACCTTAAAAGATAAGTTCAGCAAAATATCTCCTATGCCTTCTTTTTCTTTTAAGATCTGAAGATCACTGTGCAAAGGACTATCAGGGTCAACCCTAAGAATCACAAAACAAAAAACCGTTCAAACAAAAAGGTAATTTTTTTTCAACTAACTCAAAAATGAACCAATCTGAAAGCTAAAATAGAGCACCTAGGGTAAGTTCCAGAAGGAGGAGATCTTAAGCTGCTCTATATCCCCAGGAAAAATAAAGGTCACTATAGCTTCCAGGTCCTTCAGAATAAATGTCCAAAAGAGATCATAATAGCCTAAATCTAATCTAATAAGGAGGTTCAGAGTTTGCAGTCATTCTAAAGGAAAACAGTCACATGTATATAATTTTCTCAAAAATTCAAAAGAAGTTTAATATGCCTTCCTAAACTTGTATTATTAGCCAAGGGGTTCAAGGAGAACAATTTGCCATGGATGGAACTATGAAAAGTTAAATCACTAAAAAATCGGTATTTTTCTACAACTGTCGTATATATACATGTCCAATATGACTTCCACTCCCCACTCCCCTGGCCTGTTTTTTTTATTTTTTTATTTTTTTAATTTTTATTTTTTAAGAGACAGGGTGTCTTGCTTTGTCACCCAGGCTGGAATATAATGGTGCAATCACAGCGCATTGCAGCCTTGACCTCTCAAAGCTCAAAACCTCTTCCTGTCTTAGCCTCCCACCACCCCCAGTAGCTGGGACTACAGGTGTACTCCACCCATACATTTTAAAAGTAATAACATAACTATCTCTACAATAAGAGTTGATTATGTTGCTTTCAAAACTGGGGGAAAAGTCATAAAAATCAACTTGGCAATCATTCTCTGTATAATGAAACGTATTACTCTTATTTACTTTCCAAGCAATATTGCTCAAGCTTGAGCTTTTTGCTAGAAGATAAAAAATATGTAAGAGTTCACTCTATCAGGAAAATGACAAAAAGTTTCTGACGGACCTATAAAAACAATTTCTCTAAATCCAAAAAACAAGTAAACTCATCCTATCTTACCCCTATATCTTTTGGAACTTGGTTGCCTTTGAATTTCACAAAATAAAGCTAGTAAACATTTCCATTTTGGTCCACTTTTAAGAAAGGACATTTATAATCTGACAACAGAAAAGAGCAAAAGAACAATAAGAAGAGCAGGGATTTCGAGATCCTTCCCTGTCATGTAACTCTGTGATCTGTATATGTCCCTGAGCTCTTTCATAAGTCTATCTGAAGCTTGCACTGACCCAGACACTGCAGCCTGAAACACAAAAGCCGCTTTTTACCAGGGTCTACTGAGCCAACTAATCTAAAGATTTAAGGTATTTCAACCTGATCTATAAGATTACAGTAGCCAGGCATGGTGGCTCACACCTGCAATCCCAGCAGTTTGGGAAGCCGAGGAGGGTGGATCACTTGAGGCCAGGAGTTTGAAACCAGCCTCGACAACAAGATAAAACCCCATCTCTACCAAAAAAATACAAAGTTAGCCGGGCGTGGTTGCACGTGTCTGTAGTCCCAGCCACTTGGGAGGCTGAGGCAAGAGAATCACTTGAACCTGGGAGGTGGAGGTAGCAATGAGCTGAGATGGCACCACTGCACTCTGGCCTGGGTCACAGAGCGAGACGCCATCTCAAAAGAAAAAAAAGAAAAAGATTGCAATA
>NW_012109919.1:20301-23118 GCF_000951045.1 Mandrillus leucophaeus
TAACCATGAGCTCATTTCCTATCTATAAAATATGAGAAGTTTCTCCTCTCTAAAATATGAAGAGCACCTATTTCACACTGCGGCTATGAAGACTAAATCAGAAGATATATAAAGTATAAAGTACTTAGCATAGTATCGGTCATGCTAAAGTGTTCAATAATTTATACTTGTTTTGAAGATAACTCAAACTGGAATCGATCACAAGACATGGAAAGTACATTAATTCAAATGCTACAAACTTAGTTTTATAAATAATCAAGATATGAGAAATTGACTAAATGTCTTTCGTCTATGAAAAATTACTAATTAAATTAATATATAACTAAGACTGAATGACGGCGAGTAATCTTTCTGGTTTCAACACTTGGCATCTACTTCCCTAACAATTCATTGCCTGTTTTGGAGAACCTGTGCCCAAGACAAAGTAACTTGTCCTCGGATTTTGTGGAGTTGGTAAATAGCTCTAATGGAATGCAGGAAGTAGTAAGTGTTCAGACTATCATCTGACGTTTCTCTACTCTGTCCGAGCATTTCATGTATATACACACAATATTCTCATTTATTTTTCATAGTAGTTATCCAAAAGGTATGTACTGTTTATTAATATTTTAGAGTTGAGCAAAGTGAAACCAAAAAGGTGTGTTTGTCACCAAACTCAATGTTCCTTTCATATCCTGCCGCTTCACATAAAAGAGATGTTAAGTGAAAAGAGAAGAATTATTCTTGGTTTGGTGAGAGCAAGAGGGACCAAAGTCAGCTTCATGAAGGAGAAATAATTTGAGTTGTTTTGTAGGAGAGAATGAATGTGAGTATACAGATGCCACAGAAGGAAGGTAAGCAGAGAAAACAGCATAGACAAGCTGGAACGGGGCATATACTGGGATCAGCAGGTGGTTCCAGGATGTGAAGAGCAGATGAACAGGGTAAAAAGTGGCTATTCTTAGATGAGAAAGATAACCTTGGGCAAGAAAACATATGACCATGGCTAGGCATGGTGGCTCATGCCTGTAATCCCAGCACTTTGGCAGGCCAAGGTAGGAGGATCACTTGAAATCAGTTGTTCAAGACCAGCATGGTCAACATGGTGAGACCTCATCTCTACTAAAAATCAAAAAAATTAGCCTGGTGTGGTGGCACATGCCTATAGTCCAAGACACTTGGGAGGCTGAGGCAGGAGGATTGCTGGAGCCTGGGACATCAAGGCTACAGTGAACTATGATTGTGCCACCACACTCTAGCCCAGGCGACAGAGCAAGACCCTGTCTCCAAACCAATAAACAGATGACTGAATCTACCACTAAGGTGGGAATGGAGGAGAAGAGCAGCTGAATTTGACAGGTTCACAAATTGCCTGGTATCAACTATAATTACTTAAACAAAAAGTCCAGGCTCTAGCTATTTATACACACTTACACATTCAAATGGTCTTGCCTTTCAGTCTTCCTAATTTTCTCTACTACTGCCAAATGTTCTTTTTCAGTTCCTTCATCCTCCAACTTTTTCCCACTAATAGGCTCTTCTTTCATCTCACAGTGATCTCAGTCTTCTATGTCCTGCAAAAAGAAGAAAAATGTTAGCTTATTCAACCTATTTTTCTTCAGCAGTTTCTTACGCCAAAAGTTAAATTATTCTTGACTCAATGGGGGAAAAGAAACAGAATATATCTATCCTATGGGGAGAGAGAAAAAGCCCCCACATTCCATTCAAGAGGCTCCCACCTTTTATATCCTATATTTTATTTAAAAGCTAGGCTCTGGGTAAAGCAGATTTCAAAGCTTTATAAAGTCATAGGTATTATGAAATAATTCATCATTTATTTATTTACTTCTTTAATTTTAATTCACTTTTTAAAAATAGAGTCTCACTCTGTCACTCAGGCAGGAGTATAGTGGGGTGATCTCTGCTCACTGCAAACTGCCACCCAAGTTCAAGTGATTCTCATGCCTGTCTCCGGAGTAGCTGGGATTTCAGATGTACACCTCCACGCCCAGCTAATTGGTTTATCTTTTTAGTACAGATGGGGTTTCACCATGTTGGCCAGGTTGGTCTCAAACTTCTGACCTCAAGGGATCTGCCCACCTCAGTCTCCCAAAGTGCTGGGATTACTGGCATGAGCCACCACGCCCAGCCAAGGCATCTTTTAAATCTCCTCTTAAGAGGAACCATTGAGACAGTTTAGCAGCAGGTGTCAAGAACCTTAACAGTTCATAGTTTGTTCCAGAAACTCGACTTCTAGAATTGTATTCCAAGAAACTAGTCTAAGATGTAAACACAAAGTTAGGCATAAGGATACCTATTGCAACCTTGCAACCACAAAAACATACACAAAATCTATATGTGCAAAAATAGCAAAACAGTGAACTCGATTCCATGAGATATTAAGGGGCCACTGAAATACCAACACAGCATAATTTCTCCTGTATCGAAAAACTTTGAAATGAAAAATGGAATACACAAAGCAAAAGAAAGAATTTAAATTATGCTGAAATATGCACAGAAAAAGACCAGAAGAACTTACATTGAAATGTTCCTTTCAATTAATTTTAGTTGTTATCTCTGGAGACATTTGGTGCTTTCCCCTAATTTCAGTTTATGGTTTTATATAGTAAGCATCTATTGACATTAATAACCAAAAAATGAGTTATAAAAATAATTTGATTTCAGGTGCTCAGGAGGATGAAATAGAAGGCTCCTTTGGGCCCAGGAGTTTGAGGCTGCAGTAAGCTATGATCATGCCACTGCACTCCAGCCTGGGTGACAGGGACCCTATCTCAAAAAATAATAATAATTTAAAAAGAATTTGAATAACACCCCCCA
>NW_012109919.1:23608-24324 GCF_000951045.1 Mandrillus leucophaeus
AAAGAAAAGCATCCAATACACCCAAACACACCATGTCCAAGGTTGTCCTGGGCCTGTTCCCACGTTCTTTTAGGAGCCTAGAATATCTGCTTTTCAGCTGTCCTCATCTGACATCTCCAAAGTCTAGTCTCTTACCTTTCTAGATTTCCCTCAAAGTTGCGGTCCCTTGTTTATTATCTTGTGAGGGGAAAAATGAAAGGGTACATGATCTTTAGTACAATGGCCGCCTGACCCACGGAAAAGGTTTAATGTTTTCATGCAGTTTATTCCACCTCAGCTAAACTGCAAAAAAACATTAAAACAAACTCCCATTCTAATTGGACAATTCTAAGAAGTATTTTACTCCCAGACTCATAAAACAAGCCTACAGCCAGGCACAGTGGCTCACGCCTGTAATCCCAGCACTTTGGGAGGCCGAAGTGGTGGATCACTTGAGGCCAGGAGTTCAAGACCAGCCTGGGCAACAGAACGAGACTCAAACTCTACAAAAAATTTTAAAAAATTAGCTGGATGTGGGGCACCTGCCGGTAGTCTCAGCTACTCCGGAGGATTGCTTGAACCTGGGAGTTCAAGGTTGCAGTGAGCCCTAACCATGCTACTGCACTCCAGCCTGGGTGACACAGAGACCTTGTCTCAAACAAACAAACAAGTCTACCACACTACTTCTTTAGTTCTGAAACACTCTAAAAGTGTATTTTAGATTAATAATTTCCAAA
>NW_012109919.1:24964-31902 GCF_000951045.1 Mandrillus leucophaeus
GTTCTAGATCCTTGAGGAATTGCCACCCTGTCTTCCACAATGGTTGAACTAGTTTACAATCCCACCAACAGTGTAAAAGTGTTCCTATTTCTCCACATCCTGTCAAGCACCTATTGTGAAAATATCTTTTAAAACAAGACCATAAAATTCACATGCCTTCTATTTGGTCAATGCAGAGACAAAGATCTTTGTTCTGAAGTTTGAATGTAAATGCAAAGCTTCAGAGCCTAAAAACATCTAAAATTATATTCAGAACTGACAACTGGCCTAGGTTCAATGTCGTTGGAAATTGCTCTACTAAATTTGCTACCATTTGTATATGTTCCCTCCAAAATTCAGGTGTTTCTAATGTGATGATATTAAGAGGTAGGACCTTTAAGAGGTGATTAGGCCAAGAGAGCTCCTTCCTCCTTAATGGGATTAAGGCCCTGATGAATGAGGCTTCACACATGGGACTAGCTTGCTCTCCTGCCCTTCTGCCTGCTACCATCTGAGGACGCAACAAGAAGGCCCTCAGACATTAAATGTTGGTATTTTCATCTTGGACTTCCCAGTCTCCAGAACTGTTATAAAATAAATGTCTGTTCTGTATAAATTACCCAGTCTCTGGTATTCTATCATAGCAGCATAAAACAGACTAACATAAAATTCCTTGATGATTTTTCAACAAGAGACAGTTTCACTACTTCTGGTGAGTAGTCCCTAACATGTTCTCAAATTCTCCTTTTACGCAAACATAACACTTTTTAAACTTAGTAGTTCCTCTTCCTAAAAATAACTAAATGCAGGTTAAGGACTGATTAGTATAAAATATAAATAAAGCTTTAATGCTAAAAGTTAAGGACTTTTGTTTTCCACAAAATCCAATCCAAAGAATTCAGATAAAGCAATTTGCTCAAAGTTGTATCATCAGTTAGAGGTAAAGTCGGAGTTGAGAAATTATACTCCATTCCAAATACAATGTGCTTTCAATTATTGCACATTAATAGTAGTTTACAAAAGAGATTCATGGAATTACTCAAATCAAAAATGACAACATTTATGAAATACCTTTCTTATCCTACTTCAGCCATCTCCTCTTCTTCCTCTTCCTCTGAAGTCACTTCTTCTGTTGCCCCATTCTGAAACAGAGAAAAAATCTGCCAGGGTTACACAGGCTGAATACAGGCTAAGTCCATTAGAAGACTGGTGCCATAGCTTTAGGGACAAACTCTCAACCATCTGTCACTGCAGTGCCGCTACCAGAGAGCTTATTAACATTAAATGTTTATTTTTAAATCCAACTTTGATTTGACAAACAACAGTTATCAGCTTTTAAAAACGGAACAGAAAATAAAAGAATTAGGAATAAAAAAGCAATCAAATATAAATATAAAATATAAAAAATATAAGTCAAATATAAAGCAAAACTGAAAAAAGTGTTAAAACAGAATCTAATTTAAAATAAGAAAACATTTTACTTACATGGCTATGTTTATAAGATCAATGGCTTATTTTGTTTAAAATAAATATAACAAACTATCCATTCCTTAAAATAACTAACTTTTTAACTTTGAAAAGCCTGAATCATTACATAAATTCAATTGCCTTTCATTTTAAAAGATCAGATGTATGATTTATAGACACTTCACAAAACTAAGAATTATGAAATGATTACCACCTTACTGAAAGGCAAATTTTAGTTTTAAAAACATGTTATTTACTACAAAATACCTCTCTACAAGACAGAATTTACCAACTGACACAATTGACAATCATCAAGTTTAGAAATGAATTTAATGGGGTTTTAGGAAGGGCCTTCATACCCAGTTTGGGCAATTTCAAAGGATAAGCTTCCTGGCCACTGTACGGTATATAAATGCATCTTTAATCATGAAGGCCAGTTCAGGTTAGAACCCAGAATATGTAACATATCAAGAAACTAGGATCCAGAGATCCAGTAAGACCCACAAAGGTCTCAGTAGTTTCTAAGCATCTGTTCTCAGATACTCTGATGGAGGAATACTTAAGAAAAACAACCCATGATCACAGAGGGTGTTAGAACTCTTCTGGATTAGTGAGCTGGAGAATGCCGTGAAGATAAACATACCTATGCAGAATTAACTTGTATTTCCTTTAAATCTGCATCTCTTTAGACATTCTTTGTCTTCTAAAATCTAAATGGAAAAAGGAAGAAAGCAGCAGCTTCCAAAATGTAATTCGCAGCTTCCAAAATGTAATTCACCCCTTCTTCATTTCCCTAAATTGATACATTCCAAATCAAACTATTCTGGGTATCTAAAGAATATATACTTAGCCTACAAGTCCCAAAGACTTTGGTTGCATCACTGATTGAAAGACCATTTTTGAAATGCTAATTTCAAAGCCTACCCAGAGAATCTGCTTTGTTGTTGTTGTTGTTGTTGTTGTTGTTTGAGATGGGTCTCACTCTGTCACCAGGCTGGAGTGCAGTGGCAGGATCTCGGCTCGCTGCAACCCCTGCCTCCTGGGTTCAAGCGATTCTCCCGCCTCAGCCTCCCGAGTAGCTGGGACTATAGGCGCCTGCCACCACGCCCAGCTAATTTTTGTATTTTTAGGGGAGACAGGGTTTCACCATGTTGACCAGGATGGTCTCGATCTCTTGACCTCATGATCCGCCCACCTCGGCCTTCCAAAGTGCTGGGCGGAATCTGTTTTAAAAAAGCTCTCTGAGGTGATTCTGACATGCATCCATGTCTGTAACCATCAGCCCAGTTACTATCTTTCATTTTACAAAGGACAAAGCTGAGCCCCCACCCCTCAAAAAGGGTAATTTAATCAAAACAAAAAGTGAGTTAGTGTTGTGAAATCCTAAGATGAATTTCTTTTCAGGATGTGGCCTGGTCCTCTTTCCAAAACCCCACCAAAATGACAGTATTTTATTGAAAAGAATAAGTCTGCCGCAGCAGCAGAAAAATAACAAATACAAGGAGAATACCCTGAGTGAACCAAAACCACAGGGACATGCTGGAAGACACAAAGCAGACTGAATCAGACTGCTGGGCTTAACAAGCCACAAACCCAATCCAAATAATGGAAGCACTACTTTTTTCCAGAAGAATCTAACATTCTTTACTGTACTTCTCCCAACTACAGTTGGTAAGGATCACTCTCTATTGATATAGGAAGCCTATCTTGATGGCCTCTTAATGTGAGTGTGAAAACCAGAGATAAAAGACAATCTTTTTAACATAACTCAACACAGCAGCAAAATCTTGAAAGAGACACCATCTCTGCCTTTTAACTCAGGAGCTAGAAAGCTCTCCTGCCAGCACCTCCCCATCCTCGTGCCACAGGATGCGCATGAGTCTGCAAACCAGGAGAGGGAGGCCACAGCAGAAAAGAGTGACAATTCTGAAGACACCTGTGATGGTTAATACTGAGTGTCAACTTGATTGGGTTGAAGGAATCCCAGCACTTTGGGAGGCAGAGGTGGGTCATTTGAGGTCAGGAGTTCAGGACCAGCCTGGCCAACGCATTGAAACCCCGTTTCTACTGAAGACACAGAAGTTAGCCAGGCTTGGTGGCGGGCGCCCGTAATCGCAGCTACTCGGGAGGCTGTCGCAGGAGAATCGCTTTAACCCGTGGACTGTCAAGAGACATAGGCTGCAGTGAGCCAAGATCGCGCTACTGCACTCCAGCCCGGGTGACAAAGAGCCTGTCTCAGAAAAAAAAAAAAAGAGCGAAGTCTCGCTCTTATCCCCCAGGTTTGAGTGCAATGGCTGGATGTCCGCTCACTGCAACCTCTGCCTTCCCGGTTCAAACGATTCTCCTGCCTCTGCCTCCCAAGTAGCTGGGATTAAGTCACCTGCCACCACGCCCGGCTAATTTTTTATATATTTTAGTAGAGACGGGGTTTCACCATGTTGGCCAGGCTGGTCTCCAACTCCTGACCTCAGGTGATTCGCCCGCCTCGGCCTCCCAACGTGCAGGGATTACGGTGAGCCACTGCGCCCGGCTTAAAAGCCTTTCCCCTTCTCCGCCTGGGCTCAAAAAACGCCGGAGCCGCTCTGCACCGCCCTGTCGCGGTTCCCGGAGCAGGCCGGCTGACTCGGGCGACCCTGGCTCCCGAGAGGGCTCCGGCCACCACGGGCTCCCACCTCTGGGCGCGGGGACAGGGGCCGAGACGGGCCAGCAGCCCCCAAGCCTGCCCCGCGCCAGGAGCCGGAGAGACGCGGCCTCCGCCTCTTCCCACCCAAGCCTCCCTCAGTCCCGGGGGCGGGCCGGGCTAGTCGCGGGAGAAAGGGGCGGGGAACCGGGGTCTCTCCCGGGCAGGCACCCGTTTGTTCCGGGACTCCAGGCGCCCCCTCTCCGCCCTCACCCTGCCCCGCGAGGCCTCGGCGCCTCACCGTCATGTTGCAGTGGAGCGTGAGCCGGCGGTTGCGGGCTCCTGGTTCTTGTGGAAGACAGATGCCAGCAACTTCAGTTTGGCCTTGAGCCGGGACACTGACATCTTCCACTCATCTCAGGCGGGAGGGGCGCGGAACCCGAGACTGTCCGGAGCCGCTGTCATGGCCGCGACCACCCCGCGGGGCCGCCCTGCAGAGCTCTCCCAGCTTCGCCGCTCGCCGCCGCCTCCACCCTCCTGGGAGCGCGGCTGGAAAATGGCAAGGGGCACGGAGGAGGCCTTGGCAGGAGCTGTGTGGAGGCCTGTGGAGCTGCTCCCATTGTAACCCATCCACCGACGGGAGGCGCCGCTCCTGTCAAGCCGCAGCTTAAAAGGGCAACAGCACCACCGCCCCCGCTACCGCCTAGGAAAGGGCTGCCCGCATCCCTGTCCCAGTCCCGGTCGCCCCTCGCCGCTCAACCCGGCGTGCCCCGAGCGAATCCGTTTTGGCGGGTGAACGAGTCCAGAGCGCTCGCGCGCCCCTGGCTTCCCCCTCCTCCCTTGACCCAGCACCTTTCTGCCCAACCCATCTGGTCCCTTCCTCACACTGGCTGATTGGAGGCTCAGGGCGGCACAACCACCAACTCTGTGTGTGTGTGTGTGTGTGTGTGTGTGTGTGTGTGTGTGTGCGCGCGCGCGCGTGTGTCTTTCTGTCCGTCTCCCAAAGGAACAGAGCACTGCTGAGTTGAGGCTGATTATTAGCTCGTGGACTGTTAGCAAAATACAGTCACAAGAAGGCTGTGTGCTGATTTGTCTTTTGCGGTGACATCATGTTGCTCATGTTTTATGTTTTTCAGAGTTCATTAGTTTCTATTTGTTCTCAGTTAATATCTAGCTCCAGAGATTGTGTAAGTAGAATACCCCCAAACTGAAAGTCACCTAGGTAAAATATAGGAAAAATATGTCACCCATTTAAACTATAGTTGAAAATGTGTACACCTTAGTTTTGTGTAGCCAACACTGAATACTGGGTAAGGGCACAGGATCCCAGGGCTAGACTGCCTGGGTTCAAGTTCCAACTTAGCCACTTGCTGGCTTTGAAATACTTGACTGCTTTAAGCCTCAGTTTCTTTCTTTGTATTTTTTTTTTTTTTTTTTTTTTAACTTAATCCCAAATGTGATAGTAAGTCTCAGTTTCTTGATCTCAAAAACAGAAATTATTCAATGAGAGTCTGTGTGAAAACTTTAAAGTTTTTAAAGCCACTACCTGACTTAGGAAAATCCTCGGCTTTCGCTGTTAAAGTTTTAAAAGCCACTTCAAAGTTTTTAAAGCCACTGCCTGGCCCAGGAAAGTCCTCAGCTTTAGCCGTTATTAGCTATGATTATTATTGTGTTGGCTACACGTGCATTAATGAGGCAGGAAAATGCTCAAGGATAACAACCAAGAATCCAAATTATCTCATCAGACCAAGAGGGAGGCATATGTATGCATGCTTATGTTTCAGCTCAGAGCCCTTTGTCTAGAAGGCTCTTGAACTCAGAGGCCCAGGCACTATCAACTTTGTCCTGGAGCCAGCACTTTTGTTGATCAATGAAATTGACATAGTGCTTTTTTTTTTTTTTTTTTGCACCAATCATGTGCCTCAAGCTAACTGTGTCAAGAGGAGCATGCTTCAGATGGCTGGAGTGAACAATTCAACTTGTGGAGGAATTAGAAATGTTAGTGCTGAGACAAGAAACATAAAACCCCAGGGTAAGGTAGGAATCACTGAAAGTCAGGCAAAGGAACCGGCATCCAGTAATGAGTTAGGCTTTGCCAGCTTCTGGCCCTACAGATGGCTCTTTGGAGAGAAAAAAATTAAGCCAGGCCCGAGGGCACAGATCCTAAGGGAATGCTGGCAGCTCTAGGCTGTCTATGGAAGAGAAGCAAAGGGTGGCACCTCGATGAAAGAGGGAGCTGGGGGACATAGCTTGAGCCTGTGTTTACAGATGGAGTCTCCTGATTCCTGAGACTGGGGAAGGAGATCGTGCCTGGATCAGGGGACCTCAAATCAGAACTCTTCCCACCCACACCCCTTCTTTTTCAGGGCATCTTTCACTGCAAACAACAGATAAACTAGTTGGAAAGCTCAGCAGATTCTCACGGTGGTGCCTAGCAGGCCAGGCCTAGCTGCCCTTTAACCTGTGACTGAGGATGATGCCACTGGCCTGTAAGCACACATTGGAAAATCTTTACATCCAGGGACACTCCATGCCACACAGAGACAGCTGTGCATGGTTCTTTAGGTTTGAGGTGCTGTCCTGGCAGTTGCCTTATAAATATGTCAGATTAAAATGGGTTGCCCTGGAGCTTATCTAACCTTTATCCTCCTCCACTCCCCGCCCCAAAATGAAGGAGCTGCTAGTTTTGTTTGCTTCATGGAAGATGGATCTGTCATTGTTTTTAGAACCTTCGGAGAAAGATTTCTTGGGAGGAAGCTATCCTGAACCCCCAGAGATTTTCTCATTTACTGGCGCACCAGCTTTAGAGTCCTAGGTCTTCATCCTGGCTCAGCCACCCTCCAGCTGTGTGACCTTTGAGAAGTTGCTTGTC
>NW_012109919.1:34433-35021 GCF_000951045.1 Mandrillus leucophaeus
CTACTAAAAATGGATAAATTTCCAGACACATCTAGACTACCAAGATTAAACCATGATGAAATCCAAAACCTGAACAGACCAATAACAAATAATGGGATTGAAGTGGTAATAAAAATTTCCCAGCAAAGAAAAGCCTGGGACCTGATGATTCACTGCTGAATTCTAGCAAATATTTAAAGAAGAACTAATACCAACCTTAACCAAACAATTCCAAAACTAGAGAAGGAGGGAAGACTTCCAAACTCTTTCTACAAGGCTAGTATCGCCCTGATACCAAAACCAAAGATAATCCAAAAAAGAAAACTACAGGCCAATATCAATGATGAATATTGATGCAAAAATCCTCAACAAAATATTAGCTAACTGAATTCCACAAGCATTAAAGTTGGGGTGCAGTGTCCCAGGTTCACTCAACCCTTCCCGTTTTCCTCTCTGTGTGTGTCTAATTTGCTGTGTTCCCTGGGGGCAGCGGCAGTGGCAATGTTGGTGCGTGGGCCTCCCAGGACAAGGGGAAAGTGAGTGTGCCCATTTCTTGCCTCCTGCCAGGCATCTGCAGCCTGGCACAACTTTGTCCAGGTCTCCAAGCCA
>NW_012109919.1:36611-41102 GCF_000951045.1 Mandrillus leucophaeus
ACATCAACACGGCCACCATCAGCACGCCCACGGGGTCTGTGGACAACTCCTGGCTGCAGGTGCCGAGAGTCCTTGCTGGACGCAGGTACCAGGGCTGGCCCCCAAGGCCCCAAAGTCCCCCAGCCCCCATGGCTGAGCCTGGGGCTCTTGGAGCAGGCTCTGTGCCCAAGCTGACAGACGTGGGTGCTCTCTGGAACCATCAGAGAGCTCATAGTTTATGGTGTAAGGGCTTAGAGCTTGGAAGGGGTTGTGTGTGGGGCTGCACTCTGAGGCGGCCAGAGGCCTAGGAATGTCATCCTGGGCCCACCGTACCTGTTGTGCAGTCTGAGTCATGCTGCCAGGGCAGAGTATCCGCCTCCCAGCCTGGGAGTGCTGAGAGCCAAATCCACTGCAGAGGAGGGGTGACAGTCAGGGTCATACCTCCTCCATCTGTCGGCAATCCAGTGGTGATCTAGGATAAAACCTCGAGAGTCCCATACACACGGTCAACCCACAACACACCTCACAGGCCAGGTAGGGACACACAGCCCCCTTCTCTCCCTCCCAGGTACCATCATAGCTGCCAGCGTGTGACGGAAGGCAGGATCCCTGGCCCCCGCTCAAGCACCATCGCCAGTCAGCAGGCTCACGCACCTTGGCCTGTTGCTTCTAGAGGTCGCCTCTGCTATTCAACCAAGGGGACCACAGTGCCTGGTGTCCTGGCTGAGCTCTGCCTGGCAAGCCCACCCACCTTCCTTGCCATGGACTCTCCCTCTTCTGCTTCTCCCAGTAGGAAGGGCCAAGCCTCACCTGTGAGACCTGCAACCCCCAACAAGATGAGGCTCCCCTCTTAGACTTGTAAGTCTATAGCCAGTGGAATCCAGCTGCCTGCCCTCCCTGCCTCCCCCAGGGTCCCTTCAGAGGATCCTGGGCATTCTGACCACCCAGAGGGTTCTCCAGTGATCACTCCAGCCATCCATCCCTTTTAGCTTCATCATCCTGGTTCAAACAGTATTCCTTCTCTATCAGGCCTGGTGGCTGTTGCGTTGGGCTCCCCAAGGCGAGAGGTGGCCCCGGACCAGTGGGTTGGAAGACAGGGTGACCAGAGAAGAAGGAAGCCCAAGGAGGCTGAGCACTGGTCTGACCGGTGCATGTATTACCTGGATGCCGTGGAAGAGGCCAACGTGCGTGGGGTGGGGAGGGATGCCACAGCCCCCAGGCACTACCTGTGAAGCTCCGGCTCCTCCCTCCATCTTCCTCCCCTTTCCCTTCCAGCCCCTCTTTTCCAGGAACATTGACACACCCACACCTGTGCCCTCCCCTCCCCGGCCCTCCCACAGCTGCTGTGGCACACCTGTGCTCTGCACTTACCTCACCAACTCTCCACTCACTTTTCTCTCTCCTATTTTCTCTCTGCTTTCTCTCCAACTGCCAGCCGATTGGGTCAGGCAAGTCCATCCCGTCCTCAGAGCCCAGGCCCTCCTTTGACCTCTAAACAGATCCCTCCTCTTCTTGGAGACCTCCCTTTCCAAGCCTCCCTGGGCAGCTGTTCTGTGATTTGACAGTGGCTCCCCCAGCCCCAAAGCCTGTCCCCTTCATCTGTGACTTGGTCTGTTGTAGTGGTGAGCGGACACATCCAGGTGTGACCGTTACTGAAAACTTGTGCCCCCCTCTGTGGTACGCCCCTGCCCTGGTCTATAAATATCTATAAATATGCCTACACACACACACACACACACACACACACACTCCTACACGTGGCTGGCCGCCTTGCCTCTAGCACTGAGAATCAGTCACCGTGCTGTCCTTTTGGAGTCTTGTGTGCCAATAAGAGAAAGCTGTTCCCTGACATCGGCTCTCCAAAGTGCAGCACCTCCAGTGAGCCTCCCTGTCCTGCCCGGCCTACGGACAGCCAGCCCCTGCCATCCCTCCCGCCCCCGCACCAAGCATGGGAGTGCTGTGCAGGCAGCTGTGTGGCCTGACAGTCTCTACCAGTCCTGCTGTCCCTCAAACCCATTTCTGGATGGCAGGGAAATGTGTCCTCTGCTGGCTGTGTTCTCTGTGGAGCTCAGGGGAGGGGAAAGGCCAAGCTATTTCTAGGGTGCTATTGGGAGCGGTGAAAAGGCCATACCCTTTCCAAGGTTCACTTTTCCTGGAAAGCCCCTGGAGCTTCCCTGGCTCTTATCCTATGAAGCTGGCTCTGGCCACCAGGGGGCAGGGCCATGAACTCAGCCTGGAGGGAGCCTGCCGGGCAGCTGGCACTCAGGAGGGACAGAAAGAACAGGCCACCAGGTGCAGACAGGAGAGGGAGGCAAGGGGACAGAATGGAAGACGCCTGGGGTGGGTGGAAGTCAGTGCCCTTAGGTGCTGGTACCTGTCTTCCCGGCCACCGCTAGATCAGGCTTCTGAGCCTGTTGGCTGTCAGGGCTGGACTGCGCCCCATAGGCGCCATGGCAGTCCCCATGGAATCCCCCAGGTGCCACCAGGCAGCATACAGGTAACAAGCCTGGAAGGTCCCCAACAGCCTAGCTGGACATGCTCAAGACACTCTGGGACTCCTCGTTTGGTGGCACAAACTCCAGGACCCAGTGAGGGAAACGGGAGCACACCAGGCCGAGGAGTATGGTTAAATCTGTTTATTCCAAAATAAAAAGCAAAATAAACAGGAGTCACATCACCAGGGAGCCACGACCCCATCCATGCCTCCTTCCTCTGTCCTATGCTAGCAATAAATAAGTTTCACAGCCACAAATAATTATTAGAACCTCCTCCCCATGTGCCAGCTCCAACCACCGCTAGGTCCGATACAGCGGCGGCCCTACCCTCTGGAATATACAAAACGTTACACAGACAAAATATGTACACTGGGGAAGGGGGCCCACGCAAGCAGCCCATGTCTTCGCCTGGTCCACAGTTTGCCCCACTGTCCTGCCTCAGTTACCTCTCTGAATATGAAGGTGGGAGCCCCCCTGAGAGAAAAGTTGCTATGCTGAGAGTAAGGAGGCCGTCAGAGTCATGCTGAAAAATTTTTACTTTTTAAGGTCTTGTCTTGCTACCCTAATTTTAACGGGGTGACTGGGAAGGGGTGGTAGGGTCATGGTGGCGGTGGAGACTCCAGCCCCACTTCTCCAGGCTTTGCTGACACAGAACTGCTTTTAATTTTTATTTTTATCCCATGACTTGTTTTTTAAATCCCATAACTTCTTTTTCATAACATTTGGTAACTTTGCATAAAACTTCTTTCTACATTTTTGCAACAATTTTTCACTTTTTTATCCCATAACTTTTTCACTCCATAACTTTTTAAATCCCATAACTTTGTAAATGTGTGTTCTTTTTATAAACACTTGCAGAGTTATATTACAATTTTGTAAACATGAAACAGATTATCTCATGCCAAGCATGCCTGGCATTTGCACAGTATCAATACCTTTAATACTATAGTTTTCAAGACTCGCAAAATAAAATTTTAAGACAAAAGCAGCACTTTGCAACAATTTAATCATTTATTACATTACAGTAGCATCACACCAGCAGTCAATAATGGCACGTTAGGGGAAAAGTCTTTCAGTATTTCCATTATAAATTCTGTTTACAAGAATTCATAAATTGGTAAAATTCATTCTAAGAAAACTTGGCAAATAAAGCTTTGGGCTGGAATTGGCATTTCTTTGTCTACTTTTCCTTCCCACCGTTTCATTCTTTTAAACTAGTGTTCATATTTTAAAATGTTTTAACTTACTTCAGAACATTAAGATAGCAGTTACATTTTTTAATAGTTATATTATTTTAAAACGACTCTTTAAGATAAAGTTTTAGAGAAACTATATTATGGATAGGGCTGATTTACATTTTCAAATTTTCTAAAAATCAGCTTAGAAAAGTTCTAGAGCTGAGTTTTTTCCATTTCTGGAAAACCTATCAGGTTTAATCAAATACTTTCACATTTATTCAGTTGAACTCACATTTTAAAATTCTATGTTTCTGATGAACTCTAACCTTCCAATGTTGCCTTCTAAGCAAATTGAAAGCTGCTTTACACTGAATGAGGAAGAGCACAAATACTTGGCTGAATGAGGTATCGCAAAAGACTACATGCACTTTGAAGACTTATGTTATTGTCATACCATTTCCATTTTTTTTAGCTTTTTCTTAAATATATGACAAATACCTACACAAAGAGTGGAACTTCAGTCCATTTTAAACCCACGGGCTAGCAATTGTACCACTGTTAATTAGTCACATTATTTGGTCTAACATTTTTTCTTTATCATTCTGAAACTGGGCTTATGTAATACATTGCTACATACATACAATTTGGAAGAGTCAGTTGAAGTCACAAGGACCCGATATTTGCACTCTTTCAGTGAATGCAGGGAAATCTGTTATTCCATCAGTAAAATCGTATTGTTGCTCTCCTGTTACTGTCATATTTATAAAAGTATCATGAGGATGCCAAATGCTAAAAATGGAGATCTCGTAACCAGGAAATCCCCACTCCAGGGAGCACAC
>NW_012109919.1:41152-43375 GCF_000951045.1 Mandrillus leucophaeus
TTCAAATTTATTCAGTTGAACTCACATTTTAAAATTCTATGTTTCTAATGAACTCTAACCTTCCAATGTTGCCTTCTAAGCAAATTGAAAGCTGCCTTACACTGAATGAGGAAGAGCACAAATACTTGGCTGAATGAGGTATCGCAAAAGACTGCATGCACTTTGAAGACTTATGTTATTGTCATACCATTTCCATTTTTTTTAGCTTTTTCTTAAATATATGACAAATACCTACACAAAGAGTGGAATTTCAGTCCATTTTAAACCCACGGGCTAGCAATTGTACCACTGTTAATTAGTCGCTTTATTTGGTCTAACATTTTTTCTTTATCATTCTGAAACTGGGCTTATCTAATACATTGCTACATTCATACAATTTGGAAGAGTCAGTTGAAGTCACAAGGACCCGATATTTGCACTCTTTCAGAGAATGCAGGGAAATCTGTTATTCCATCGGTAAAATCGTATTGTTGCTCTCCTGTTACTGTCATATTTATAAAAGTATCATGAGGATGCCAAATGCTAAAAATGGAGATCTCGTAACCAGGAAATCCCCACTCCAGGGAGCACACATACATAGCTCCGTACATCCTAATAAGGTGATGTGTTTTGGAACACAAACATTAGAACTTCATGAAGTTTTAACGGTTGATTCTTTCCCAAGCATCACCAAGTTATGACTTAGGCAATGTGTGACTGAAATTCATTCATTCATCATGCATAGGCACAATCACATAAATATTGTACAAAATATGTCCCTAACTGAAACTGAGAGGTACAAAAAAAATTTCACTCTTAGTAAAGAAGTTTGTGAGGAAATACAACTCTGTGATTGTACAGAGACGTTTCCTGATAATACATTGACATTCACAAACAGTAGATTGCACTGCAGTTTGTAAATATTTTAAGTTCTCCTTGATTTTTAAAGATAGTATAATACTGTCTACTAAAACTCCTTTCTGTTTCAACTAAGTACTCTCACATATATTAGTTTATGATAATGCTTGTTATTATTTTTGAAAGTGTTTTCCATTCAAGGAAAAGAAGTAAATTCCTATGTCAGAGTAACCAAGGTGGTTGAAGAATAGGTATTAGCTAGAGAGGTCTAGATGGTAAAATCAGTCTTCAAGTCTCAAAGAAGCTCCATGAACAGAGAGGAATGCCAGGTGCCACACAGCTTTCCTTCACTCTCAATCATTCTTGACTAGAGCCTGTATGCCTGTTCCATGGACATTTAAACTCTTAAGGGATTCCTTATGATCTTTACTAAATATATTAAGAAGAATGCCAGCCAGCGCCCTTTTGTGTACTGGGACATGTAGTCATGTGATTAAAACAGGTAACATGAACTCTGATTTTCAAATGTATTACAGATACAAATGTTCTAAGCAAGAAAGGTTTTCCACATCCACAGTCAACGATGGGAGCCTTTCATTCCTCAGAAAGAATCCCTTTTTAGGTCATCGAGAAAGAGCACAACTGCTGCAGCTCATGGTGCAATATCTTCATGAGCCCAGAGCACATACAAATCCTGAGGGAACTACCATAGTACGGCACACATTCTTGGCACCGGAACAAATGAAACACACTCTATCCTGCACACAGCTGCCAGAGCAGGCCACTTTCCTCTTCTGTGAGATTTAAAAAGCTCCCCCAAAATGTTATTACTCCCATCACCAATACACAGAATATGGGGGAAAGGCTGTTTCCAGTTCTCGGCCTTTAAACAACTCTAAATGTCAGTACTCACAGTGGCATATTACAAAGTAATAAACAGTGCACACTTGACGGCAAACCGCATATTGAGCTAATGAAGAGCTCACTGTGATTAAGATTAGATCAAACATAATAGCAGAACATAAGCAAATTTTATCGGAATTCTGTAATAAACATACATGCTGCAATAACATTAAAAAAGCATGGCAGCCTATTCCAAACCAGCGAGAACAGTTTTGTGCAAACAGTGGGTCTTTGGGTGTTTGAACTCCCACCATGTAAGGGCAAACTCGATATGCATGCTAATGACCTACAATTATGAAATTAAAAACGAAAAATGCTAAAGGATGCCAGAGTGAACCTCAGTGAAGGCCACAGAGACCCACTCTCTTTTAACTTTTTACAAATAAACTTAAAGTATAAATTAGAAACACAAATAAACTTAAAGTATAAATTAGAAACACAAATAAACTTAAAGTATAAATTAGAAACACAAATAAACATGAA
>NW_012109919.1:43895-45322 GCF_000951045.1 Mandrillus leucophaeus
CTCCCTCCAGTACTGGACGAATCGCAGTTCTAGTTTCTCCACACGCTCCCTCAGGTCCGCCTTCTCCTCCAGGAGATCCATAAGGCCGCTCTGGAATCAAAATAATGGGGTCACCTCTCAGCAGCGACCAGCCTATCCCTGCCCTTCTTGGCCTATTCCAGGACTCACCCACCTCCAGCTTCTCCATGACTTCCTGCAGGGCCCAGGGGGTCTCCTCACTCACAGACTCGCCCCCAGTCCCTGGGGCTGGGACCGCTGCCTCTGGCTCCTTCTGGGTCGAGGTTACTGTCTCCACCTCACGCAGCTTCTCCTGCAGCTCTTCGACTTGCTGCTCCAAGTGCAGTGCGCTCTTGTTCTCGTTGTTCTGAATAGAGAGAAGCAATCAGTAGTCACCCACTGCAGTTGGAGACCCTAGAACTTGGTGTCTGCCTCCCATGGCACCGGGAAGAGTGGAGGCAGGTTAGAAAAATCATCTCTTCTCTCCCACAGCCACCAGAGCAGGGCTCTGGCTCACAGGTGCCTTTAGAAGTAACATTTCACATGAGGGCTACACTGCCCCCTTTTACAGGTGGGGAAACAAAGGCCTGGAAGGCTAGGGAGGAGGGCAGGCTCCCCAGGTGGGGCAACACACCAGCTCCTCAACGCCACTCTGTGGCACGGCTAGCTGCTGAATTCTCTCCTCCTGCTTTCGAAGCCTCTCTTGCTGCTCCTGAAGCCTCTCCTCCTGCCTCCGAAGCCTCTCCTTTTGTGCCTGGTTCAGGAGACTTAAGTGCTGATGGTTTTCCACCTGGGCCTGGAGCTCTGCTGACACTCTCTCTAGTTCCTTCCTCAGGTGCTGCAGTTCCACCTCAGAGGGCACTGCTAGGGGCTCCGGGTGCAGAGGTTCAGCTGAGAAAGGAAGCAGACAATAAGGGCCTCTAGATTCTCAAAAACCAAAAACAAAAACAAAACAAAAAACAACAACAAAAAAACACCCTCCTCTTGGTGCACAGCTCCTCTCAGGCTCCCCAAACTTGGCCTCACTGCTAATGATTCCTTGCACCCGCATGGTAGCCAATCTTCCAAACCACTTTCAGATGGAGAGCACTGTGGGTGGCTGACAACGGGCCCTCTTTGCTGATGGGGACACTGAGGCTCATGGAGATAACAACACTTGCTGTCTCCCGGCACAGACCTCTTTCCCTCTGCCTCAAAGCCCTTCCATCCACCCACCTCCCTGGGGCATTCTAACCCACCCGCACAGCCCCCTCTCATGCCAGGCCTGCTCCCAGGTCATGCCAGTCCCATCTTACACCTCTGGTTTTTGAGTTGGGACAAGCTCCTCTCCAGCTTCTCCACCCGATGCATATCATGCTGCTTCTCCTTCTTCAAGGTGCAAACCTGCCCAAAGCACAGCGGGAAATGGCCCTGGAGAGAGGGGCTGGTGG
>NW_012109919.1:48912-49728 GCF_000951045.1 Mandrillus leucophaeus
CAAAGAGCAAATTAGGGACTGAGTCACGGCAGAAATACGGGGCCCCTGACAACCAGTCAGGCTAGCACTTCCCCGAGGGGCAAAAACCCCAGGGCATGTGTAGCAAGGACTCGAGCAGGGGTGTGTGGAGAGGAGACAGTCGGCAAAGAGGGCAGCAAAAGAAGAGCCATGCTGCATGCTCTGGGGTCCCTCCAGGTGAGGTCTGGGTGCCTCAGCTCCCTATTTGCCCTTTGTACCAGGGCCCCCAGCCCCTATCTTCAGAGCCCCAAGAGGAAACTGGAGCCCAGGATTGGCAGCGTGGAATCAGGGGACCCCACTGGACTCTTACCAAAGATTTGATGCTGTTATTCAGTCGACTGATTTTGATGGACCTCCAGTCAAGGAGTACCGCTTGTTCTTGGCACGGGCTCTGAGGTGCATGCAGAGGGGAGGAGGTGGAGCCGGAGTTGGGGGAGAGGTAGAGAGAACAATCATTAGGGCTGGGGTGTGTGTGGGCTGTCTCAGCTAGCAGAGGGGCACCGAGTCCTTGCTGCAGGAGGAGGTTGGAGGGTTGGCCTGCGTGGTCACTGCACCTCCACCCAGAGCCTCCTACCTCCAGATCCTTCAGGGAAGCAGATGATGTAGGGCCCGCCCCGTGGATACCTGTTGCTGACTACAAGAGAGTACACATGGACATATTCTGTTCCCCTCAGTGTCTAAGCCCTCTGACTTCCTTTCATTCACATCAACTGGCAACATTTTCTTTTCTGTCTCTCTTGGACCCTTTGTCCCATAACTCCTCTGTGCCAACTTCTCTCATGGTTATTTCCCCACCAT
>NW_012109919.1:53193-55229 GCF_000951045.1 Mandrillus leucophaeus
TGCTATTGTTATTACTGTTATTACTAGCAATGTTTGAACCTTTATGGCGTGCTTCACCAGGTACCATGCTAGCAATCCCATTTAATCCTCACAACCACCATACGAGACAGTTACTATGATTCCCTCTATTGTGTAGATGAAAACACATGGAGTACTTGAGGTTAAGTTCTTGCCTAAGATCACTTAGGCAGAGCTGGGATTTGAACAGCCAGATCCACCCGATTCTCTGAAGCCCATTTTTCTTGCTGGGGGTCACAGATAGGAAAGGGACAATGAATCTTTTGTTCACTGTTTGAAAGGATGATACATTCGCATAGTCCAAAACTCAGAAGGTACAGAAGGGAAGTATCTCCCAGCCACCCTCGTGCTCTCTCCTGAGTTTTTTGTGAACCCTTGTAGACTTATTTTATGTATATTTTCATAGTATGTACACACATACACACAGACACACACACACACACATTTCCTCTCTACAGAAATGGTAACATACTAAAGGTACTCTTCTGTACCTTCACAGTTCAAGTACCCAATACCCCACCTAGGACTTGGCCAAGATCCCAGCCAGGTAAGGGCAGGGCAGGCACTTGGCCTCCAAACTCTGCATCCAGTGCTCACTCCCCACCGCACCCCCCAACTCACCCACAGCAGCTGACTCAGCCCCAGGCTGCTCTAACAACCAGACACAAAAGCAGCGAGGAATGGCCATGCCGCCTTCTGGGCAGGACACTCCATCCTGCAGAAGGGACCTTTAGGCTCACTCCTCCATCTGCGAAGCTGGGTTCCCAGGGGATGAGGCAGGTGGTCAGACTCACCCTGTCCGCCTTCTTCTTCTTCTGTGTGGCGGCGACAGCAGACAGAGCCCGCTGTAACTCTCCCGTACACTGCGATGAACGTTGCAGGCGGGCAGCCAGATCCTTCGACTCTTCTGTAATGAGAGAGTTGAGATGGGGCCCAAAGGACTCCCCCTAAAGACCTATCGAAGTGCCAGGTTGAAGGATGACAGGGTGCCCAGATTCCCACCTTCAAAGTACATGAGAGAGCGTTTCGTATGATACAGGTCTATAGTTAGTTTCCTTTTCTGTATGTTCAATCTCTGGATTTGAGCCTTTGGGAGAAAAGCCAAGCAAGTGCTGAAAGAGAAGGAAAGAAACATTCTCGGGAGGACAGGAGAAAACTTCACACCCTCCACTCACCTCTAGCTGCCTTTTGGCTTTCTGTTTCTCATTGTTTGCCTTCTTTTCCTACAGGAAGAGGAAGACAGAGCTCTTACCAGGGGGAGGCAGAGATGGCACAGCAAGAGACAGGCCCCCAGAATGCCACCAATGCCCCAGGACAGACCCACCCATGGGATTAGGTTATCAGGGACCCTGTGGGGATGGGGTGGAATCTGAAGGGTGAGCCTTCTTCCCCAGGCTGGGAGTGGGCGAGACGAGACTGGGGCATCTACATCTGAGTGCCCCCCAAACCCAGCCGTCATGGCATGAGCAAAGAAATCGTGTTACTTCTTCCAGCTGATGTTCCACTTGTTTCTTCTGTTGTTCCTGTGGGGAGAGTCAAATTAAGGTGATGGAGGGTGGCCCCCTCAACTCTATTCCCCAGGCCAGGAAGCGGTAGGCAGGGCCAGGAATGGATTTTAAAGGCAAAGTTCTCAGACCCAATGGGAACACAAACTGGTAAACTCTCCTCAAGCTCCCAAGGACAGAGGATTTGGGTCTTTGTCTTTGTTGCTTTTTGCCCACAGCCACAGAACTCAGTGTGAATCTGGAATCTCTTGAGAGGACAGGAACATAAACCTCTAGAGATGGAGTTTGAGAAAGGCCCCCCTTCTGCCCGCTTGTGATTTAGAAAAGTGCGTTCATTCAATAAACATTTACTGAGCACGTATGGGTCAGGTACAGTTCTTCACAGTATATATAAGATGGAAAAGGACAGATAGGAGCCCTTGGCCCTGAAGTTTCCATTCTAGGGAGCCTTTACATCTCAGACTCTCAGAGCTAACAGACACCTTTGATACTCACTACCTCCTCTGGAAACAC
>NW_012109919.1:56431-70341 GCF_000951045.1 Mandrillus leucophaeus
TTTTTTTTTTTTTTTCCTTTTTATGAGATGGAATCTTGCTCTGTCTCCCAGGCTGGAGCACAGTGGCGAGATCTTGGCTCACTGCAAGCTCCGCCTCCTAGGTTCATGCCATTCTCCTGCCTCAGCCTCCCGAGCAGCTGGGAATACAGGCACCCACCACCATGCTAGCTAATTTTTTTGTATTTTTCAGTGAAGACGGGGTTTCACCATGTTAGGCAGGATGGTCTCAATTTCCTGACCTTGTGATCTGCCCGGGGTGGTCTCCCAAAGTGCTGGGATTACAAGTGTGAGCCACTGTGCCCGGCTAAACCCAGAATTCTTAACCAGTACCCAACAGTCCATCCACAATCTTAACAATTACCCTCTACTGCCCCTTCGGCCCCCTGTCCCCAGGAGCCTGGCCACCAACACTCACATCCCCAGGGGAGTGGCAACCATCAGAAGTGGATGTCTCTGGGTTACTGCCATTCGTTTTCCTGTTACTCTTTGCTTCTCCTGGAACAGCAGGGCTGTTTCTCTGCCAATATTCTTTTAACTGTGGGAAAGAAGAGCAGTAATCGTCATGAGAACTATCGGCCCCTGCAGCCACATCCTCCTTTACAGTTTTTACAAAATACTCTTATACACCATCTGATTTAACGACACCAACCACTGTATAATAAGTGTTGTCACAATCTTTTAGGGACTGAGAGGGATTGATATCATAGCTAGAAAAAAAGAAAAAAGAAAAAGAAAAAGGCGATACTGGAACTTTGAAACTCAGTCTTCTGACTCCAAGCTCTGGGGTTTTGCCAAGAATCAGCAGCTGCCACGGACCAAAACCAGAGGCAGAGGTAGAAAAGTAAACATTATGTAGGCAGGAACCGTATGCCCTGTGGTTTAGAGTCATACATCCTCACACGTCTGTTAGTGTGAAGAAGTGCACCAGTACCTCTCAAACTTCTATATCAATGTGTCCTCATGGCAGAAGGCAGCCTTTCTGTTAAATCCGGGAATTAACAGAAAGAGGACTACCCAAGCCTCATTTCAGAGAGAAGTCTGGTATTCTCTTAGAAACCTATGTGACTGTCATCCCTAAATATATTCATGTTTTTTCTCTTGATCTCAAGAGAATCAAGGGAAACTGATGCTTCAGAAAGATGTCTCACATTTATCCTGTGGCACTCAAAGTTCCCCAGGTCAAGACAATACAAGGAAGAGTCAAACTGTCAAGTTCAGTTTCCCAAGATCTATTCCACAGAAGATGAGCAAATCTCACTTCAGAGATGACTGACTGAAGGGCAGTCTGGTCCCAGAACCATAGAGAATTAGAATATGAGGTGGAGAGCTCAGAAAAAAAATGTTAAAATCTCTGGAAAGCAGAAGCCTGGGAGAAAACCAAACTAAACCCATTCTCCCCTTGCCACATGGAGTACGGTCAACGTTTTGCGCTCGCGGGGAAGTGTAGGCTTTCCCCGCCATCAATGTCGATGTTAAGGGAGTGAGGCAGCCTGGAACCTCTTGCTCCTAGGTCCCACAGTCTCCATTCCCCTTCCAGCTGGAAATTTGCACTGTGACCAGAGGAACCAGAAATGGGGTGAGAGCACTTAAGGGACTGGGTCATAAGAATAAATGTCAGTCTTGCAGTAATGACAGTTCCTAGGCAGACTGTGACATCACTACATTCCACTCCTCCTGATTGGGGGGAGGGACCACATCAGCGCAATGTCCGAGTTACCACTCCACGATGGGGGAGGGAAACACAGGGTTGGGACCCAGGTCCTTGGAGATGCCAGTGCAAAGAGCCCAGGGAGGTTGACCTTGAGGCAGCAGGAGGGGAGGGCAGAGTCTGCAGCAGGAAGCCTTAGGAGTCACCAGCCCAAAGTCACTGGGGGATGACTGGCGAGGGTGGGGTCTGTGGCTGGGGGACCCAGGTCCTTGGAGACATGAGCCCAAAGAGCCCAGGGAGGTCCAGCTTGGGTCGGCAGGAGGTGAGGGCCTAGTAATGGAGAGGGGAACCCCAGGAGTCACCCACCCAGAGTCACCCTGGAGTGATTGGTGAGGGCAGGGACTGGGCTGATGCTGAAGGGGCAGGGCTGACTGACAAGACTTTTGTGCGGGGAGCCCAGAGACATCTGCATTGGAGGGCCCTGTCTAGTGTGCCTCAGCAGTGATATGGGCTCTGGCGGTGGTCTTGTCGTCGGAGGGGATCTGTAGCTGTGTTGGGGCCATGACCTGGTGTGTTTTTACCTTTTTCTTGGCTGCGGCTAATCTGTTCTGTGGAGTTTCTTCTGCCATTGCGGGGTGGGAAAGGGAGGTGGGGTTGGGGCCACAACAGCAAAATCCCAGCGAGCACTGATCAAGACCTCCAGTCACCTACCAGGCAGCTGTGTGACTGAGCCACAGGAGTGGTAACCAGGGCACCAGTAGAATGTAGAATAGGGGCGTGGCCTTAATGCTCCAAGCCTATTGGTCAAGGAGAAAGATGAAAGGGAAAGGGGCGTGGCCAGGCAGCATTGTGTCCAGAGGGACCTGTGGCTCATAAGGAAAGCTACTCATACAACTGCTGTTCACATCCACTCTGAAAGAGGGGATGGGCTGCCCACTCTGGGAGAGGGAAGGGGCCAGCTTTTGCTTTAAAAGCTTTAAAACTTTAAAAAATATATGTGTGCATACTTTATATATAGATGTGTGTCTGTGTGTGTGTATCTATGTGTTCCTCTAGAGCTGTCTTCATTACCTAGCTTCTATGCAAGGTCTATGATTTTGGCCTATATTTTTATCTTCAAATACAGTACAAAAATTACCAGTATTACCTGAACTGAGATACAGATCTTATAACAATGGAAAATCCATAGCATGCTTGATGATTAATGAAGCAGACTATATTATTCAACTATTTTATAATTCAATAAAATAAAATAATCACAATGATTTCTCTTTTTTGGAAAAACGTTTCTCTTACTCTCCTATGTTATTGTTAAGATTTTTTTTCTCAAACAAGAAGCATGTTTAATATCTGGAAAAACACAGAGGTTTTGGGCCAGGTGTAGAGGCTCAAGCCTGTAATCCCAGCACCTTGGGAACCTGAGACGGGTGGATCATCTGAGGTCAGGAGTTCCAGACCAGCCTGGCCAACATGGTGAAACCCCATCTCTACTAAAAATACAAAAACTAGCCAGGTGTTGTGGTGGGTGCCGGTAATTCCAGCTATTTGGGAGGCTGAGGCAGAAGAATCACTTGGACCCAGGAGACGGAGGTTGCAGTGAGCCAAGCCTCACACCACCGCACTCCAGCCTGGTTGACAGAGCAAGACTGCATCTCAAAAGAAATACAATACAATACGAAATAAATTTTAAAAGCTTTCAATTTAATAAGCACTCAAAGCTCTTTACTGGTTTAAAACAAATACAAGGCCCATTTTTCTAGAATCACCTGGCCTCTCTAAGCCTTGCAAAGAAAACTGAATTTCTCACATGATACTTGGCTATGACTTGCAATCACGAAAACCAAGAACTGTGTTATGTCACTGTGTATTAATTGGTACCTGGAGTTCACACAAGGCTGGGATCAAGGGTTGAATCTTTCATGATTTGCTCCATAATCTATGTGCTTCTTATCCCAGACCAAACTAAGCTTTTGTTTAGAGTTCTACAATTTACAGTTAGTAGACAAGAGTGGTTCTCAATAATGTAGTCTCTGGACTAGCAGCACCAGCAGCACCTGAGAACTTTTCATAAGTGCAAATTCTCAGGCCCTACCCTGGACCTGGTGAATCAGAAACTCTGGAGTAGGGCTCAGCAATTTGTGCTGCAGTCATCCCTCCAGGTGTTCAGGGACCTCTGCCATACAGCAGGTAGAAAAATGTGTTTCCTTCTGTATGTCAAAAGCCAGGGATACTCTATGTTGTGTCTCGATATGAAACAATGGCATGCAATTAAAACACATAACTCTCCTTCCTACTCCCACCCTCCATCCAATGTGTTTTATTTTCATGAGTTCCAAAAGAAAACAAGTGGCAATCAGAAGTTCAGTCAAAAAAGTATACGTACAAGTATTAGTTCTCATCCAGCCTTATAGAAAACCATTTACATCCTCTCACAGCTAAAGTTTTAAAAAAGTATCTTCACAATCTAAGTTTCAGGCACACTAGGAGTTCCATAATAAAACACCAAGTAGATCAGAAGGTCCAAACTTACTAGAGAAGAAAGGTGGAATCATTGGCTATATTTCCAAATTGCATTCAAAGGAAATTTAAGTTCTGAATTTTTTTCACCTTCATACTTTCAAATTAATAGAATTCAACCAGAACACTCCATTCCTTCAAAGCCTCTAGCCAGACAAAGTTTTACTGTATTACTTCTTGCTTTCAATGGATATAAAGCAGATCCCTGGTAGGCACATTATGTATACCTGCAAAGGTGCAGAACTAAAAAGATGCAGAACAGTTCCATCTATTCCATATTAAAACAAAAGTCCTGTAAACTTTGGATGGTGTGTGTAATACTTCAGCACTAGCACCAAAACCTCAAATATGAGAAGATATCAAGAACACTAGTGGCAAACAAAACTAAATTCTTGGCCGGGAGCAGTAGTTCACACCTGTAATCCCAGCACTCTGACAAGCCAAGGTGGGAGGATTACTCGAAGTCAAGAGTTCAAGACAAGCCTGGGAAGCATAGGGAATTCTCATCTCTACAAAAAAATTTTTAAAAACAGCTGGGCGTTGCGGCACAGACCTGTCATGCTAGCTACTTGGCAGGCTGAGGTGGGAAAATTGCTTCTTCCCAGGAGTTCGAGGCTCTAGTAGCTATGATTATGGGACTGCACTCCAGCCTGGGTGACAGAGCGAGACCTAGATAATTACATTCTCTCCTGCTCCTGTTTACACTAAAATCACTAAGTTAAAATGCTTTCAAATTTGGCAGGATAAAAATTAAGTGAAATGTGACTTTGGAGTTTGGAGGAAGAAAGAAAGAAGGAAGGGAGGGAGGGAGGTAGGGAGGGAAGGAATGGAAGGAGGGAGGGAGGAAGGAAGGAAGAAGGGGGAAACAAAAGGAAAAGAAAGGAAAGGAAGAAGGAAGGAAGGAAAAGGAAAGAAAGGAAGAAAAGAAAAAAAGGAAGGAAAGAAGGAAACAAAAGATAAAAGAAAAGAAGAAAAGGAAAAGAAAGGAAAGGAAAAGAAGGAAAGGAAAGGGAAGGGAAGGAAGAAGGAAAAGAAAAATAGAAAGAAATAACAAATTACATACTGGGAGAAAGTTTTAGTAACCTCAATGACAAATAAAAGGATTGTACCTTTAGTCTGTAAAGAAATATTTTAAATTACTCAGAAAAACAAAAACAAAAACAAATGATTTTCAACAGAAAATGGGCAATGGAGAAACAGTCACTTCTCACAAAAATAAAAATGGCCAATAGGTATACAATGAAGATTCAAAAGCACTAGAAATCAAAGAAATGTTATGAAAACAATGATATTTTCTATATAAAGGCCCAAAGATGACAAATGGAAGGGGGAACCTGGAGCTCTGTTCCTGTTGGTGGGAGTATAAACTGAGACACTTTTCCTGGAAGATAATTTGAAAATTTCTATTAAAGACCCTCAAAATTATTACCCTCCAGAAATTCTACTTCTATGAATTCAGTCCAAAAATGCTTGCTCGACTCCATTAAAATGTATATATAAGAAAATTCACCTCTGCGGCGGCAATGATAAACTTAATATACATCCAGCTATTAAAAAATGATGATGCTAGGATATATTTCCTGTCACAGAAGTATGCCCAAAATATAGTAAGTGGAAAAACACTATCTAATATGATTCTACTTTTGAAAATATTTACATGTATAAAAAGTATAAAAAACAACAAACCAGAATGTTTTGAGTGGCAAATTAAAGATTTTTCTTAATATTTGTCATCCAAATTCTTACAAAAAGAATGTGATTTCCTTTATAATCAGGGAGAAGTGTTATTTTCATTTATTTATCTTTAAATCTATTTTCTTTTTCTTATTTTTCCTCCCATATGTATCCCAAGTAGGCTAGAACTCCTGCCTCTTGAGGGAAACCAGCCCATTTGTGGGAAGTGCACTACATAAAGCTGCCCATCTTCCTTTTATTTTAAGAGATCTGGAGACATTTTTATTTCAAATTGTTTTACTGTTCTCAGAATATATGTTAATATATGAAATTGAGGAAAAGACAAAGGAAAGGCTGACTCCCTACCCTCCTGGGGTTACTCTTCCAACTTTTGCTGCTATTGTTACATACTAGTATTCACTGGGTACTAAAAAGATGGGCAGCCCCTTAGATCCTTTTTTCTTATCTCTTTCTCATAATCCTACTTCATTCCTTCATTCACTTATTTTTAAAAGGGTCACGTGTACATATTGTTCAGAAAATTTCTAAATGTAACTATCTATAAAAGTATGTGGCAAAATCCCATTCAGAGTCTTATTCTCCTTCCACAGCCAAACACTTTTAATTGGTTTCTTATATATCATTTCAGAATTTATCTTTGAAAATACACATGTATATTCTTATTCTACTCTTCTCTCTCAACACAAAAAGTAGCATACCACACATACGATACCATTCCTTCTTCCTTTTAAAACACACACACCATCAATCTGAGTTCTTCTACGTGAGTGCAGAGTCTTTCTCACTCTTCTTTTCAGCTGCACAGTATGCATCATTTGGATGGACCACAGTTTACTTAACCAGTTCCTGTTGGTGGACACTGAAGTCATCCCTATCATACTGTTACAAACAATAGTGTCAAGCACAACCACCTGCACACACCAAGTTCATTTCTGAATCTGCCTTTGATGAAGCCTCTGCTTGAATCACCACAAGGTCACAAGGCTGAAAAGTTAGCCCCTTTTTTAGTTTTCATTAAGTACAGCAGTATGTAGCAAAAGACTCTCTCAGGCAAAGCAAACGTACTCTTTGGGGACTTACTTCATAACAATAAATGGATAAACAGAACACCAAGGAGAACACGTTCTATTTAACCATGCACATGTATGCATACAATACATGAATGTACACAGAAAGTTTAAATAAATCCATCAAAGCATTAAGCATTGTCTCAGTATGATGGATCTATGGAGTGCTTTGTAGACTGCCCTCCTTGTCTATCAATTCTTTCTAATTCCACAACAGTAAATATGTATACTTCTACAATATAAAATTTCAAAAAATGCTAACTCAAATTAAGCTGCATATATTCCTTCTGTCTGTCCCACATTTGTATGGTATCCAGAGTGCTCAAATATCACTTTGTTAAAAACATTTAATTATTTTTCAAATATAGAGATGGCAGGGTCTCGCTCTGTTGACCAGGCTGGTCTTGAACTCCTAGATCCTCCTGGATCCCCTCACTTCCATCTCCCAAAGTGCCAGTATCACAAGTGTGAGCCATCAGGCCCGGCCAGCTTCATTTCAGAAATCTTTCCCCAGCACTCCATATATTACGAGTAATGCCTTACTTCTTCTTTAGATAGCACTTTAGTCATATCTCTATTACCTCACTTGTCACATGATAATCAGTTGCTCACCTATCCATCTCCCTTCATTGCTCATGAGCTCCTTGAGAAGAGTCTGATTTTCAGCACCTTGAACAGAGTGCGACACATACATGCTTCATAAGCAGAGAAGGAAATGATTTCACTAGAGTGTAATTACTCCCAGAATTCAATACCTGTATTTCTAAATTGTTCTAGATACTCTGCCAACAACCTGAGAATGTTATGTTTTTTCCCTAAAACTTACATCCATTACTGAGTGACAGTTAACTCAATTGTGATGTGACGTCTCGCCAAGCCCATTCATAGTTTTTTTTGGTGATTTTTAATGTTAAGTTTTTATTTTGATTGTTTCCTTTTTGTTTTCTTAATCCAGCAGTGTTTGGTAAACTTCAACATCTCTATATCCCTGTGTCTTTCTTTGCACCTGCTGGTCTCTGCTTGGAATAATGTCTCAAGATTTTAGTCACCTGGAAAAAATTTCTACTCACCCTTAAAGAATCAGCTTAAATAGGCTGGGCATGGTAGCTCATGCCTGTAATCCCAGCACTTTGGGAGGCCAAGGCAGGCAGATTTCCTGAGGTCAGTAGTTCAACACCAGCCTGCAGTCTTGAACTACTTCAACATGGTGAAACCCTGTCTCTACTACAAATACAAAAAATAGTTTGGCATAATGGTGGAGGCTAGTAATCTCAGCTACTCGGGAGGCTGAGGCAGGATAATTGCTTGAACCTCGGAGGTGGAGGTTGCAGTGAGCTGAGACCACGCCATTGCACTCCATCTTGGGTGACAGAGCAAGACTTCATCTCAAAAGAAAGAAAGAGAGAAAGAAAGAAAGAAAGAAAGAAAGAAAGAAAGAAAGAAAGAAAGAAAGAAAGAAAGAAAGAAAGAAAGAAAGAAAGAAAGAAAGAAAGCTTAAATAATATCTTCTCTGAGAAGCTTTTATATCTTCCTATTCTTTCAGGAAGAGTTGAAAATTCCTCAACTTTTGAAACATTTGTGTCTCTTTAGTATGTATCAGGCACTGAACTGAGTGCCTAGGATAGAAAGATGAAACTGTAGACCCTGCCCTCATGGAGCTCATGGTCTAGTATGGAAAACAGACATATCAACAAATAACCACACTATAGTTCTTCAGAGCTCAAATCTTATCCCAAATACTGCTAAATTAATGTTCTGTGAGGTTTTGAAAGTACTAGGGCCAGCAACAATATGGCTGCTTGGGTGGCTTTCCATCCAAGTTAACATTCGGCCCTCATCACCAAAGGTCATATGTGTGTACCTCTTCCTTGCAACCCACCAGGGCCTAACACATCATATCACCACCTTTGAAATTAGGAAACAGGCTCAGAAGTCCAAGAGCTTGACCAAAGTAACTCAACTGGTACGTAGAAGAACCAGGTCAGTATGATTCTTCTTCAATGTCCTGCCAGTTACATGGGCAAGTGGCCTCAAAATCAACAAAAGACAAGTAGATGTTGACGTGTGTCAACAAACAGAGGCTCAAAAGGAAGAGTTTATACACAAGAATAGAACAGAAATGTTCTGGAAGTATGTCTGGGGATGTGTAGTAGGAGGGCACACACCAGGTTTCACCGTGGTCAAGTGAATCTATAATTCCAACCTGGGCCTCACCTGCTGAGCTCCAGACTTAGCTATCTGTCTTTCTTACTCTTATATAAAATCCACAGGGCAGGACCTTAATCTCCATCTTGTTCATCACAGATTAAAACAGAGCCTGGCTTATAGTAAATACATAATAAATACATGAATGAATAAATAAACTATCAAAGAAGCTAAAGAAACATTGCACACTACTGGGGGAAGGGATTACCATGAAACAGACCCCAGCAATCACTCACAAATATAGTTGACCCTCATTATTTGTAAATCCCATATTTGCAAATTTGCATACTTGCTAAAATGTCTTTCTAATCCCCAAAATAAAACTTGTGGAGCTTTCAAGGTGACTCCTGGATAGGCACACAGTAGTGAAAACTCTGTCACTCCTTGCACACGTCCCAAGCTAAGGTCAAATAATGTGACCCTTGGTCTTCCTGTTTCAACTCTCCTACAAAGATGACCTGAGGACTGAGACAGTAGAGGACTGAGACAGTAGAGGACAGCTGTGGCTCTGGGGCCAAATGGACGGGATCTGAATCATAACTCTGGCACCTGTTAGCGGAATGGCTTCAGGTAAGTCACTTAACACTTCTGTATTTCCTTTATTCTTTTGGAAATAAAGAAAATTCAATCTACCAGGATGAGTTGTTTTTAGGAATTAAGATTATAACCTAAGTGAGATATGTATATATGTATATATTTACCCTGGAAACAAAGGTTTGGTGTTTGATTAATTCAGTGTTCCAACCAACTTTATAGAATATTACTACTGCAAATAATAAGAATTGATTGTAATTATTTATTAAAAAAAAACAGAGATATAGACAAATCAATTATTTGGATGAGCTAGAGGCAGGCGTCAAGAAGCTTCCAAAGAAATAGAACTTTGCCAGGCACTGAAGGTGTGGAAAAGGGTTCCAAGGAGAGAGAACGGCACCTACAGAGAGAGGTCCAGTTAGGGTCAGGAAATGGCATTTCAGGAAGTCTAGAGCAGTAGAAGATGAGGCCAGAATATGGTGCCACAGCGCTTCTCTGCACCCTGTATACACCCTGTATTGCAAAACCTCACTCTCTGCATTTAATTCTTGGTTTCTAGTTCTCTGTTCCATTAAACTGTGAGCCCCTCAAGGTCAAGTTCTATAAGAAGAATCCATAGCTACAGTCTTCTAAATTTGAAAACAAGTTATTAAACACAGATACACCCAAAAAGACTGTATAAAAATAACGCTGGATTTCAACTGCAGTCATAGGAATTCACAACTGGTATACATTTGCAATCTGTCCAGGATTTTTCTTTCTCTGATGACTGCTGTAACTCTGTCATAAACCCTTTTCATTGTTTTAGGCACCGAGACATTTGTTAGAATGTCTGGGAAAGACATTCTAAAAGAGCAAGAAAGATCTTAATGTTTTTTGTGTAACTGATTGATTGATTGACTGACTGAGATGGGATCTCATTATGTAGCCCAGGCTGGTCTGAAACTCCTAGGTTCAAGCAATCCTCCTGCCTCAGCCTCCCAAGTGGCTGAGATTACAGGTGCATGCCACCATGCTGGGCTCTAGTGTGATATATATACAAGGCTTAAACATACGGTTCATTGGACAAGGCTGCCACCTCAGAGTAAAGATTGTTTTAAATCTACACTAATAGTCTTATTTATCTATATGCAAGATACAATTTTACCACAATAAAACACAAGGAAGCATACTGATATACATATACATTACAAACAGGATAAAAAAGCAATATAATTTTCTCCACAAAAACTTGCAAAATCCTGACCAAAACACAGTAAACAGGATGTTAAACTCACAGCTTACATTTCTCCACTGAAACCTAGGAAAAACAATGCCAGTTTTTGTGCAGTCACAAAACTAAGCACTGTGAGAATTTACAAGATTTGGTAAACTTGTATATTCTCCCCACCCCCATACACAAGTCTCAAAGAGCCTAGCAGTCTTACCCCAACACTTCAATCTCCTCCATCCTCCAAAATAAAACCCTCACTGTCCAATATCTGAATTTATATTTCCAAACATCTAAAATCTTAATCAAAACTAAGAGCAGTGCATTTGCTTGGCCCCATAAAATTCTTGGCATAATTTTACTTAGGCACACCACAGATCGTACTATTACCTAAAAACATATGGGTAGAACCAACATTCAAACAAATATATTATGAAGGTGAAAGCGTATAGGGAGTGTTGTTTTTAAACAGATTCAATGTTGCTATTCTCCACTTGTAGGTTGGGTGTGATCAAATCACATCATGCTGTATAGCTAAGCATGTCCTATATTTTATGACAAAGTAGGGTAACAAATTATTCATTGAGGACCTGTTGTGTACACAGAGGCATGCTGGAAGCTGTAAAAGACTTGATTCTTGCTCTCAAGAAACTTCCAAGGTTTTAGACAGCCTAATAGAAAGTAGTCAAAAGCAAATACTTCAAGCACTACCCATCACAATTACCTCAGGTATTTACTTTACCCTTCTACAAGTCTCTGCATATTTTGAGGCCCCCTTTCCTATCTCTGTGGACTCTATGGCTCAACATTCTTCACAACCACAGGCTTTCCTGGACTTCATGTTGTTATTGAATCAGCATTTCTCATTACCTGCCTCATTCGCCAATTAAAATTCCACTTTATATTCAACCACCACTTTGGCTTTGAAGCCACTGCCTGATACTGACACTTCATAGATGTAGTATGAATATTCTTATATGTCTCTGTCTACTGATGAGGATCCTACTCTTTTAGTAGAAAGAGTAGCACTGACTTCCAGTCAACTAGTTTTGATAATATCTGAAATATCGGATAATATTTCAATAATACTCCCAAAACAAATAATGAGTGAAGTTCTCTCAAATATATGTATAATCAAATGTGAAACTGAGAAGATTGGGAGGACCTGAGACTCAGAGATTGTATTCAGGCCTTTGTAGTGGCATTTATTTGACATAATTATGCATTTTAAAAATAAGTTAAATTGTCATCAGATCAGTCTGAAATTTATAGAGGCTTTTGTTGGTGAGAAATGTATTTTATATGTAATCATTTACCCGGAGAAATGTTTTTGATTAATGTTATCTGTTAAAGATTTCAGTTCACAATGTTTCCCCTGTTAGTAGTATATATCATTTTGGAGCTGATCTGGAGAATTCAAAGACCACGTGCTAATTGCTATCTGATGTCCTTCTGGGAGGACAATTGATTGGCTTTGGGTTGCTGGGGTTTGGAACTTAAAGGCAAGTCTGAGTCTAGAGATCTTGCCACTGACTTTTGGCAAGTCTGTTGATTCTACCTTTGGAAGTGCCTTTAAATGCCTTATGGAAGGCTGGGCATGGTGGCTCACTCCTGTAATCCCAGCACATTGCAATTATTGATTAACAAATCAATTTGGGAAATGCTTGGTAAATTCAACGGGACCCCTCAGAACAACGAATTTATACGGTCATGAGTGTTGGTTTTTTTTTTCCCCCCCAAAGAGCATTCACAAGACTTTCTAGTATACCAGTTTGGGAACTGTTGGTGGAGGAATCAGGGTAATTAGCATTTGGACTATTCCAGGTAGAGGTTGTCACTATATTCAAGGAATTGTTCTTAGTGTTTAGTCTTTGTATGTATCAGAATTACCTACAGGAAATGAACAAGCAGAAATATAGAATTGGGCCTTGGCTCAGGCCTAACAAATGAGAACATCTGAAAAGTCTGGGTGTGGAAAAGCTTCTAGGTAATTCCACATATTCCAGAGACTGAAAAGCACTCAATTACAATAGGCCTCCTGGCCCCTTGCTAATTGAATTATTAATCCTAGTTGAGTATGCTTCTGTTTTGTTTTTTTGGGCCTGGTCCAGGGACTAGACTGTTGCTGCAATTAAGTTCAATTTATCATTCTTCCCACAGTATCTGTATCCCAATTTTCAGATTCCTTTTCATCAGTGGGGCAAATTTATAGGTCAGTATAGGACAAGGTTTAAACATTAATGGAAAAGAGATTATATTATATTGATACTATCCTATTCTGGCAGCCTTGAATTTCATTTAGAAAATGTCTCTATTTCTAATTTTACCTTGGTTTTGACATATTTTACTATTAGGGATCACATAAATGATTTTCCTCTTTTTCATGACTTCCTTGTCAACTAATATATTTTTGAAAGCTTCTGGTTAACTTCTAATTACAGGTAAGTTCTATTTTCCTTTTGCTTAACAGGCTCATTGAGGTTCTTAATTGAGATGAAATCTCACTCTGTCACCCAGGCTGGAGTGCAATGGGGTGATCTCAGCTCACTGCAACCTCCACCTCCCAGATTCAAGCGACTCTCATGCCTCAGCCTCCCCAGCAACTGGGATTACAGACACCTGCCACCACGCCCAGCTAATTTTTTACATTTTTAGTAGAGATGGGGTTCCACCATGTTGCCTAGGCTGGTCTCAAACTCCTGACCTCATGTAATCCACCCAACTTGGCCTCCCAAAGTGCTGGGATTACAGGTGTGAGCCACCATGCCTGGCCACTTCTCCCATTTTATATGAGTGGCCTTTTGCAACTTCTAAGAGCTCTTTAAAATAGTAAAGCCCTGCCATAATGCAGCCAAAAAACTAAGATATAAAATGTGTAGAAACACGCTTTTCTTACCTTAATGAAAAAGCATTTTTCAATCAGTCCGTATTTTCACTAAAAGGACAAAAATAAAAGATTCAGAAACAAACTGTATATACAAAGTACATATACCCTGAAGCTCCCAAATGATTGTGAAGCAGTCACTTCCAAACC
>NW_012109919.1:70575-70970 GCF_000951045.1 Mandrillus leucophaeus
TGGACAAATTACCTACCTCCAGTTACCTCATCTACAAAATGCAGATAATTAGTAATACCCTCTTTTTAAGTTACTAAGAGAATTGAAAGAGTTAAAAAAAACGTGAAAAATAAAAAGGCTTGGTAAGCATAGGCACAGAGGGAAAAAAAGGAAAACTTAATTAATTAATTAATTTTAAAAAAACACTAGTGCCTAGCACATAAAAGTTCATCAGGAATTAAGTCTATAGCATGAACTCAATTTGGCAAAACTTCAAAGTACATATAACTTTTAACTTACTAGGGTATACAGACCAATAATTAATTTACAACTGTAGACATATTTGCCTACAGTAAATATAACAAAGACTAAATAAGCAGATACTAAATCATGAAGCAATTATCAGTTAGTATCTT
>NW_012109919.1:71725-72103 GCF_000951045.1 Mandrillus leucophaeus
CAGCTTTGGAAGGCTTTCTCAGTAATGTCCTAGAATTAAGGTTACAGCCTGCGTTCCGTGTTAACTGAACAGAAACCCAGCCTGACCAACATCGTTCTGCCCTGTGTCTTGCTCTCAGTTCCTCTTGGTTGGGTGTTGGGCAGCCAGACTGTCTGGTTTTAATCCTTGGTCTGCCACCTGTGACCTGGGACAAATTACCTACCTCCAGTTACCTCATCTACAAAATGCAGATATTAGTAATACCCTCTTTTTAAGTTACTAAGAGAATTGAAAGAGTTAAAAAAAAACGTGAAAAATAAAAAGACTTGGTAAGCATAGGCACAGAGGGAAAAAAAGGAAAACTTAATTAATTAATTAATTTTAAAAAACACTAGTGCC
>NW_012109919.1:72153-73424 GCF_000951045.1 Mandrillus leucophaeus
TCATAATCAATGGAGTACTCAGAGTACTTAGTACTTTTAATCTCCTCTTATATAGCTGGCATTTGGTATCATGAAAAACACTTTACTAGGAATCAGAAGATTTATTTGGCTAGGTCACAAGCTGACTTATTATTCAAATTATTCATCCAAATAATAAGGACCATAACACACTGTGGCAAAAAACAATCAATGAAGAAACCATGGAACAGATTTTAAAACTAAAAATGGCATGATTCATAACTTCATGCATTTGTCTCGCTTCTAGGTGGTATACTAAGATCGCAAACTTACATTCTTGGGATTCTTACAACAAAAAGTTGAAAAGCTATGCTGGTCCATTTTATAATCACAGTTTTAAATGTTTTCATACATTTATCCTGAATTTACAGATTTTTGTGCAAATATTTTCCTTGATCTTTTTTCCCTCTCAAATACGATTCTGAACAAAAAAAATAACCTGTCTTCCTTTTCCCATGCTTATGGGAATACTGAGTCAACATACACAATAGTATAAACCACCACATAAACTGAAGCACAATACTTATGTCTTTTCTCCCCAGTCAGTAAGGGCTTCATTAAAAAGACATTTTCACATTCACCTATGAAAAACAAAAGAACTATGGCCTGGTAACAAGTAAAAGGCTGGTGTGGTGAGCAAGAGACACAAAGGTTAAACGTTTAGTATTTTTCAGCCTTGTGTTTATTTTGCATACATAAGTATTTGGTTGGGTTACCTAACATTCAACTTCCAAAACTGACCATGAGGTTTTACGTCAAGAGAAGTACTTTTTATAGCAATTTTACTGCCCAAACCAAAACAGTCTAGAGAAGCTCTAAAGGTAACAAAATAAAACAGGACACAATTCTAAACAACTCTGCTTCACACCCAACCTGGGACTGCCACTCACCATAATAGTATATTTGTGATCAACTTTGTAACCATCTGTCAAAAGGAGACCTGCAACATCTGCTCACTAAGAGGTCACTTCAGCATTTCCTACTCTGTGGAAGAAAACACATGGGAATCACTCAGAACTCTGGATTTCCAACAGAGCAGCATTTCCCAGAGAGTAAGCCAGAGGACACCATCCTCTGAGACGCTGTCAGGAACATTATTAAACAAATTTGGGAAAAATAGAAAATAGCATTAAGGTTCCAAGAAGTCCTTTGGTAAAAGACATTTTGAACCTGGCTTCCCCCAAACCTTGAAATCCCCACAAAACAAATATACATTAACATACCACTATATTGGCACTCACAGAACATTTTGG
>NW_012109919.1:76436-77089 GCF_000951045.1 Mandrillus leucophaeus
CTAACATGAGACCACTTTACCGCCATGTGTAATCCTGACATTCTCTTGGATTCTCTTGGAGAATCTCAGGGTTACACAAGGTTCACAAATTTGGCTCCCCGACCTTGCTCATTTATATACAGAAGACTAGACTGCTTAGTATAGGTGGTGACTCCCTTCCTCCTACCCTGGAAAAAACAAAACAGATCTCTCATCTGAATGTGATCATAGCCTAGGAAATTCTGAAGGTGAATAACTGGAGGCTGTGGGCAGCAGCGAAAGACAAGTGTCTTTTCTGACCATAGAAATAGGTCAGAAGCTGCCCTAAAGGCTGTGTGCTCCAGGATTTGACTATTTAGCTCAACTACCAGTCCCTCCATAAGAATGAACGGAAGCTTCTTAGAGCACCATGTTGCCTTTGAATCACAAATTCTTGCTAAAAGTCAGGGTCATGGTAAAAAAAAAAAACCTACAGCTTTGGAAGGCTTTCTCAGTAATGTCCTAGAATTAAGGTTACAGCCTGCGTTCCGTGTTAACTGAACAGAAACCCAGCCTGACCAACATCGTTCTGCCCTGTGTCTTGCTCTCAGTTCCTCTTGGTTGGGTGTTGGGCAGCCAGACTGTCTGGTTTTAATCCTTGGTCTGCCACCTGTGACCTGGGACAAATTACCTAC
>NW_012109919.1:77139-77406 GCF_000951045.1 Mandrillus leucophaeus
CAAGGGGAAAAAGTAAAATTGGACCACCAGAATCTCACAAAAAACAACAAACCAATGTTGTCAGTGCCCAACATAAGCAAATTAGAACCTTAAATAAAGGTCATTCTTAATGTCTATCCTAGCATAGACTCAGCACCAAGTAAAATGTCATTTTACTGATTTACTTTTTTCATTCTTGAAAGTAGGAGCTATGAAAAAAAAAACACTAAAATTTCTTTAAGAGAACCTTCTACTTACAATCTAACTTACATAATCAAAACACTCTAT
>NW_012109919.1:77456-77766 GCF_000951045.1 Mandrillus leucophaeus
TACTTTTAATCTCCTCTTATATAGCTGGCATTTGGTATCATGAAAAACACTTTACTAGGAATCAGAAGATTTATTTGGCTAGGTCACAAGCTGACATTATTCAAATTATTCATCCAAATAATAAGAACCATAACACACTGTGGCAAAAAACAATCAATGAAGAAACCATGGAACAGATTTTAAAACTCAAAATGGCATGATTCATAACTTCATGCATTTGTCTCGCTTCTAGGTGGTATACTAAGATCGGAAACTTACATTCTTGGGATTCTTACAACAAAAAGTTGAAAAGCTATGCTGGTCCATTTTA
>NW_012109919.1:77816-78950 GCF_000951045.1 Mandrillus leucophaeus
AAAAATAGAAATTTAAAAATTAAAAGAAAAACAGAAAAGCAAAAGATAAGTAAATAAATAAAAAATTTTTAACAAACAGTATTGGGTCGGGTAAAGTTGCTGAGACCCGTAATCCTAATACATTGTGAGTCTGAGCGGGATGGATCGCTTTAGCCCAGGAATTCGAGACCAACATGGGCAACATGATAAAACCCTGTCTCTATCAAAAATACAAAAATTAGCTGAGCATGGTGGCATATGCCTGTGGTCCCAGCTACTCAGGAGGAGGAGGTGGGAGGATGGCTTGGGCCTGGGAGGCAGAGGTTCCAGTGAGCTGCGATTGTACCACTCACTTCAGCCTGGGCAACACGGCAAGACTCAGCCTCAATGAATGAATGAATGAATGAATAAAACAATATTACTTTACTGTGTGGTAGAACTTTCATCCAAATAATAAGGACCATAACACACTGTGGCAAAAAACAATCAATGAAGAAACCATGGAACAGATTTTAAAACTAAAAATGGCATGATTCATAACTTCATGCATTTGTCTCGCTTCTAGGTGGTATACTAAGATCGCAAACTTACATTCTTGGGATTCTTACAACAAAAAGTTGAAAAGCTATGCTGGTCCATTTTATAATCACAGTTTTAAATGTTTTCATACATTTATCCTGAATTTACAGATTTTTGTCCAAATATTTTCCTTGATCTTTTTTCTCTCTCAAATAAGATTCTGAACAAAAAAATAACCTGTTTTCCTTTTCCCATGCTTATGGGAATACTGAGTCAACATACACAATTTTATAAACCACCACATAAACTGAAGCACAATATTTATGTCTTTTCTCCCCAGTCAGTAAGGGCTTCATTAAAAAGACATTTTGACATTCACCTATGAAAAACAAAAGAACTATGGCCTGGTAACAAGTAAAAGGCTGGTGTGGTGAGTAAGAGACACAAAGGTTAAAAGTTTAGTATTTTTCAGCCTTGTGTTTATTTTGTATACATAAGTACTTGGTTGGGTTACCTAACATTCAACTTCCAAAACTGACCATGAGGTTTTATGTCAAGAGAAGTACTTTTTATAGCAATTTCACTGCCTAAACCAAAACAGTCTAGAGAAGCTCTAAAGGTAACAAAATAAAACAG
>NW_012109919.1:79160-79579 GCF_000951045.1 Mandrillus leucophaeus
AGAACATCCTTAATGCTACACTATTTAGAAGATTTTAAAAGAAACTATAAAAGAAAATGTACATTTATTATCAGATAAAGGGTGAGAGTCATAAAAGTAAACTTAGTACCAAAAAAACAAATGAAATGAAAACCAAAGCAAATAAAAATGAAGTTAAAATCAGGCCCAAACAGAACAGTGTTATGGTAAACTTATGAAACATATGAAGTGGTTCCACTTCAATAGAACTATATAAAGGAACCATTCCAATAAGGATAGACTAGGTAATTAAGATCAATCTTCTGACTAAGAACTAGAGAGGTGGACAAAACATAATGATTACAGGGCTGAGAAAAGGGAACACCAGAGAACAGGGTCTTCTTTTTCCCCCTTGGGTTTTCTTCCAATGACAGAAGAGACAAGGAAGAGGTTAAAAAGTT
>NW_012109919.1:79629-81242 GCF_000951045.1 Mandrillus leucophaeus
AAAAATAGAAATTTAAAAATTAAAAGAAAAACAGAAAAGCAAAAGATAAGTAAATAAATAAAAAATTTTTAACAAACAGTATTGGGTCGGGTAAAATTGCTGAGACCCATAGTCCTAACATATTGTGAGTCTGAGCAGGATGGATCGCTTTAGCCCAGGAATTCGAGACCAACATGAGCAACATGGTAAAACCCTGTCTCTACGAAAAATACAAAAATTAGCTGGGCATGGTGGCATATGCCTGCGGTCCCAGCTACTCAGGAGGAGGAGGTGGGAGGATGGCTTGGGCCTGGGAGGCAGAGGTTCCAGTGAGCTGTGATTGTACCACTCACTTCAGCCTGGGCAACACAGCAAGACTCTGCCTCAATGAATGAATGAATGAATGAATGAATGAATGAATAAAACAATATTACTTTACTGTGTGGTAGAACTCAAAATGAACTTAGCACATCCATATGTAATACTAAGGGTTTAAAAAAAGGAAAAAACACTTTTTGTCTCTCTGAGCTTTTACAGATGGATATAATATCCAGATAACTATTCTGTAGTATCAACACCACAGTTAATACATATTCTGATTATACAGAAATGATTATTGATGTTAGCCCCCAAAACACATATATAAGCATGTAAAGCAAATACAACTAAAAATAACTGTGGGAACAAAGCTCTTCTGGAGAAAGTTCTGAAGTCTGAAATAGTCACTAATATTTTTACCATAAATGCAACTATTACTATCTCAACCATAGAAATCATCAAAGTAAGGGCTGGATATATTTAGATTTTAATCACCATAATGTAGATTATGTCACATAATAGAATTAGTCAACTGAGTGTTTCAAAATCCTCAAGTTACTTTAAATTGCTCATACTTTGAGGGTCTACAGAACATTTCATAACTAACCTAGCAAACTGCGATCTTTTCCCCACTTCCGTAAGACTTCCAACCACAAAAAAGAAGCAATACAAACTTCAGTAAAACTGTAAGACAATTACCATTGGATTCTACTAAACTGCAACTATCACCTCCAGAAGTAATTAGCCAGCTCCTTACATCTATGAGATTTCCCATAATGATTCCTAGAAGTATAATTAGGATCACAGGCATGTGGGGACCACTCTGTAATCGTAACATTCTCTAAACCCCCAATCACAATTTACATTTGAAAAACACTTGGTTTTTATGACAAAAAGGTATGTGTATATACATACGTGTATGTGTGTGTGTGTATATATGTGTGTGTGTGTGTGTGTGTGTATATATATGAGTCACTAAAAACTCTACCTATCAGCAACATAATGCTTTAGAATGGTTCCAGATGTGGGCCCCAGATCAACAGCATCAACTTCACCTGGTAACTTCTAAAAAATGTAAATGGTCAGGTCCCACCACAGACCTACTGAATCAGAAACCCTGGGACTAGCTCTCCACACGAATTCTGGTGCACACTATGTTAAAAATAATAATAATAAATAAACCAGGCACAGCAGCCCACGCCTGTCATCCCAACACTTTGGGAGGGCAAGGTGGGAGGATCGCTTGAGCCCAGCAGTTCAAGAACAGCCAGGGCAACATAGTGAGACCTCATCTCTATTAAAAAAATAAAAAAATA
>NW_012109919.1:82582-99059 GCF_000951045.1 Mandrillus leucophaeus
CACTTTAAAATAACTCTGCTGAACATGATCAAGGAAAGACAGGACAAGACTGAAAACCTGGCAGAGAAATGCAAATTATAAAAATGAACCGTATGAAATTATGCAATTTAGAACTATCACAACTGAAATTAATAACTTAATGGATAAGTTTAACCAAGCAGTAACCTAGTGGAAGAGAGATTCAGTAAACTGGAAAAAGGTCGGAAAGACAAAAAGGCAGAAAATGGAGAAAATAAAAGACAACATATTGAAAAGTTTATCACATACGTAGAGCTCTGGAAGAAAAAAAAGAATGGGACAGAAGCAATAGCTGAAGATACAGTTGTGGAGAATTTTCCAAAACTGATCAAAGACTTCACAAGATTTAACCACCACTTCAAGAGAAATAATGCAAGCTAGCGTGAGAGAATGATGTCTTCAAGGTGCTGAATAAAGCAAACTGCCAACCTAGAAATTTACACTTAATGAAAGTACTCTTCAATAATAAAAAAAAATAAAGGAATTTTTCTATCTGTAGACTCACACTAAAGAAAATATTAAAGGATATTTTCAGAAAGGAAAAGGAGGATCCTCAGTGAAAATGTGGAGAGTAAAGAGCATGAAAAAGAGCAAATATGCATGTGGATCTAAGTGAATATTGATTATACAATTATGTGTAGGGTTTTAGATAAATATAGACTTGAAATACTTGACAACAGCAGCAAATATTTAGGTGAAAGGACATGAACTCACAGTGTGGTGAGGTCCTTGTACCAACAAGAAAAACAAAAAAATATGAATTTACAAGTTTATATTAGACTTTGACACATCAAAGACATATTGTAACTGTAGGGTAATAAAAAAGAATAAGAACTATGCTGACAGAGGTAGAAAACTAGAGTCATAAAAAATCTAAAAGAAAGACAAAATGGAGCAAAAAGCAAGAAAAACAAATACAAATGAATCATCAATAAGATGGTAGACTTGAACCCAAGTATCAGCAATAACTAATTGATCCAATTAAAAGACAAACATCATCAGACTTGATAAAAATAAATGAAGAGAGGAAGATAAGATACAAAATGAAAGATAAGAGGAAATCCTTTTCTAGCTTACAATAGAAATGCAAGATTATCCACAACATACCAACTTAATGACGCAAGATACCAACTTAATGACCGTTACTATAATCTACTTTCAAATAAAGTAGCTCACCTTTTATCTATAATTTAACAGACATAAGGGAAATTATAGAGGGTGATGTAAAGCTTAGTAAAGTACAATTTCATTTAACCTACTATTATTTAGATCTATAAATACGTGAATCCCTAAAGAGTGACTATAAACCCATTAATTGATTATGGATTATTTAATTAATTTTAAACAGTTCAGAATAACTCTCCTATATCAAAACCTGGGGACTCCATTCCATAAACTCTGTACCCTGGAACTCAGGAATCCAGATCTTACAGAAATAAAAAGAGTTCTTCAGGGAGGGGAAAAAAGTTGAGGGTGACTGTTAAAATGAAGTTTGAGTTACCCTAGTATATATTAACTCTGAACCAGACTCTCAGGCTCTACAAAAATCTCATGAAGTTATCTGACTTCCCATTTAACATCTCAGCCTTCTAAGTTAATCTTAAGGAAGAAGAACATACTGTTTTTCAAAGACTACATCACCAGATGGGTCTAAATAGCACAAGTCACTTACTTATATTGAGTTGAAAATCACCTCTTTGTAATTTGACTTATTAGTTCTAGTTTTATGCCCTGTCTTCACCAAAAACAAATTAAAACTAATGCTTCCATATACATACTCCTTCAAATAGTTGAAGACGAGCTATCACGAACCCCCATGTTTTCCTCTCCAAATCCACAATTTCATCAGCTATCCTAGGACACAGAATAGAATCTCTTCCCAACCCTGGCTATTATTCTCTAAATGAACCTAAACTTATCTAAATAGACCCTTCTTAAAGTACTACCTCAGAATTCAATTCAGTAATTCCGATGTTGCCTGTAACATCAGGCAACAACTTCCTTAAAAACACAGCAAGTTGGATTTACCAAGTTGCTGACCAAGTCGTATTCTCTCCTGCCCTCATTCCCATCGTTGTGTTACACTTTATCTCAAGTTCCACTTTGCTTAGTATTCATGATGCTCAAGTTGTCATTGTGGACATCAGAGGCCATAAATATATATTGTTCTGGCTCCTTCCTGTACATCTTTCCGAGTCATACCTGCTGTTCTCCAAAGTCTGTGAATCCCGATACTAACAACTTGGCAATTCAGTTTAAGGTCCTCTTCAGAAGGTCAGTTAGCTCAAGGCAATCACATTCTTCCCAGGCCTCTTAAGAAATAGGGTTCCACTTCAATAGAACTATATAAAGGAACCATTCCAATAAGGATAGACTAGGTAATTTAGATCAATCTTCTGACTGAGAACTAGAGAGGTGGACAAAACATAATGATTACATGGCTGAGAAAAGGGAACACCAGAGAACAGGGTCTTCTTTTTCCCCCTTGGGTTTTCTTCCAATGACAGAAGAGACAAGGAAGAGGTTAAAAAGTTGAGCTAGAACACACAGCCTCACAGAGCTCACAGGGAGATAAACACAGGAGCTCAGCGTCCACTGAGGAGGGGCCCTGCTAAGTCTCCCACTCCTTACGTTGGGACCCTGATGAACTAACTGCAAATTGCCCTAACAGGGAATGATGGCCAGCTTTAATCATCTCAATCCCTGATTGGATGAGACAATCCCGGGTTGCTAATTTCCAAGCCCCTGACAGGGGCAAATGTAAATCCTCTCTGGAGAAGAATATCATCCAAGGCTTCAAATCAGTTCTACAATTTTTCATATATAATGTCTATCACTAAAAATAAAAAGCCACATGAGACTGAAAGATGACATAACAGAAAACAAGAGAAGTAAACAACAGACACAAAACCACAAGGAATTGAGATAACAGACTTTGCAGACACACTTTAAAATAACTCTGCTGAACATGATCAAGGAAAGACAGGTCAACACTGAAAACCTGGCAGAGAAATGCAAATTATAAAAATGAACTGTATGAAATTATGCAATTTAGAACTATCACAACTGAAATTAATAACTTAATGGATAAATTTAACCAAGCAGTAACCTAGTGGAAGAGAGATTCAGTAAACTGGAAAAAGGTCGGAAAGACAAAAAGGCAGAAAATGGAGAAAATAAAAGACAATATATTGAAAAGTTTATCACATACGTAGAGCTCTGGAAGAAAAAAAAGAATGGGACAGAAGCAATAGCTGAAGATACAGTTGCGGAGAATTTTCCAAAACTGATCAAAGACTTCACAAGATTTAACCACCACTTCAAGAGAAATAATGCAAGCTAGCGTGAGAGAATGATATCTTCAAGGTGCTGAATAAAGCAAACTGCCAACCTAGAAATTTACACTTAATGAAAATACTCTTCAATAATAAAAAAAATAAAGGAATTTTTCTATCTGTAGACTCACACTAAAGAAAATACTAAAGGATATTTTCAGAAAGGAAAAGGAGGATCCTCGATGAAAATGTGGAGAGTAAAGAGCATGAAAAAGAGCAAATATGCATGTGGATCTAAGTGAATATTGATTATACAATTATGTGTAGGGTTTTAGATAAATATAGGCTTGAAATACTTGACAACAGCAGCAAATATTTAGGTGAAAGGACATGAACTCACAGTGTGGTAAGGTCCTTGTACCAACAAGAAAAACAAAAAAATATGAATTTACAAGTTTATATTAGACTTTGACACATCAAAGACATATTGTAACTGTAGGGTAATAAAAAAGAATAAGAACTATGCTGACAGAGGTAGAAAACTAGAGTCATAAAAAATCTAAAAGAAAGACAAAATGGAGCAAAAAGCAAGAAAAACAAATGCAAATGAATCATCAATAAGATGGTAGACTTGAACCCAAGTATCAGCAATAACTAATTGATCCAATTAAAAGACAAACATCATCAGACTTGATAAAAATAAATGAAGAGAGGAAGATAAGATACAAAATGAAAGATAAGAGGAAATCCTTTTCTAGCTTACAATAGAAATGCAAGATTATCCACAACATACCAACTTAATGACGCAAGATACCAACTTAATGACCGTTACTATAATCTACTTTCAAATAAAGTAGCTCACCTTTTATCTATAATTTAACAGACATAAGGGAAATTATAGAGGGTGATGTAAAGCTTAGTAAAGTACAATTTCATTTAACCTACTATTATTTAGATCTATAAATACGTGAATCCCTAAAGAGTGACTATAAACCCATTAATTGATTATGGATTATTTAATTAATTTTAAACAGTTCAGAATAACTCTCCTATATCAAAACCTGGGGACTCCATTCCATAAACTCTGTACCCTGGAACTCAGGAATCCAGATCTTACAGAAATAAAAAGAGTTCTTCAGGGAGGGGAAAAAAGTTGAGGGTGACTGTTAAAATGAAGTTTGAGTTACCCCAGTATATATTAACTCTGAACCAGACTCTCAGGCTCTACAAAAATCTCATGAAGTTATCTGACTTCCCATTTAACATCTCAGCCTTCTAAGTTATTCTTAAGGATGAAGAACATACTGTTTTTCAAAGACTACATCACCAGATGGGTCTAAGTAGCACAAGTCACTTACTTATATTGAGTTGAAAATCACCTCTTTGTAATTTGACTTATTAGTTCTAGTTTTATGCCCTGTCTTCACCAAAAACAAATTAAAACTAATGCTTCCATATACATACTCTTTCAAATAGTTGAAGACAAGCAATCACGAACCCCCATGTTTTCCTCTCCAAATCCACAATTTCATCAGCTATCCTAGGACACAGAATGGAATCTCTTCCCCTGGCTATTATTCTCTAAATGAACCTAAACTTATCTAAATAGACCCTTCTTAAAGTACTACCTCAGAATTCAATTCAGTAATTCTGATGTTGCCTATAATATCAGACAACAACTTCCTTAAAAGCACAGCAAGTTGGATTTACCAAGTTGCTGACCAGGTCGTATTCTCTCCTGCCCTCATGCCCATCGTTGTGTTACACTTTATCTCAAGTTCCATTTTGCTTAGTATTCATGATGCTCAAGTTGTCAATGTGGACATCAGAGGCCATAAATATATATTGTTCTGGCTCCTTCCTGTACATCTTTCCAAGTCATACCTGCTGTTCTCCAAAGTCTGTGAATCCCGATACTAACAACTTGGCAATTCAGTTTAAGGTCCTCTTCAGAAGGTCAGTTAGCTCAAGGCAATCACATTCTTCCCAGGACTCTTAGGAAATACTCTAACCCCAGAAAAGGCCCTTCTTTCTGGTATCAGGAGCCATGGGCCACAAATACAATTCCAACTGAATTTCAGCCATTTACCTCCCATATCGTCCTCTCCCTGAAGTTCTAACTAGAGCAGGAAAAAAATAATGAAAACACCACCTGCAGTCATGAATCCTCCAGTTTCCTGGCCAAGATTTCATATTCCCTTCAAGATACCTCCCAAAGAGGACATGACAAGGGAGGGGTACACAAGGTACTACAGGTACTGATAAGGTTCTATTTCTTTTATACATACATTTTTTCAGAGACGGAGTTTCTCTCTTGTCACCAAGGCTGGAGTGCAATGATGCAATCTTGGCCCACTGCAACCTCTGCCTCTTGGGTTCAAGTGATTCTCCCACCTCAGCATCCCAAGAAGCTGGGATTACAGGTGCCCACCACCATGCCCGGCTAATTTTTTGTATTTTTAGTAGAGATTGGGTTTCACCAAGTTGGCAAGGCTGGTCTCGAATTCCTGACCTCAGGTGATCTGCCTGCCTCGGTCTCCCAAAATGCTAGGATTACAGGCGTGAGCCACCATGCCCAGCCAAAGGTTCTATTTCTTAAGTTTGGTGTTGGGCATATGGACATATGATTTAATGTTTTAAAAAAGAAAGATACCATCCCGGTTTTTTTTGTGTTTTATTTTTTGTTTTAGGCCTGTGTGCTTCATTCATTTTGTTTTAGGCCTGCGTATGAATCCATGAAGAAGTAGCCATTAGCAACGACAACCCAGTTGACAACCACAACAGTTTCTATGACAACAAAAGTGAGAGAAAATACTGACATTAGGGTCATTTCAAGAAAGTTCAATCATAAGATATATCCGCAAGCAAAAATATACACACAAAAAGCTAAGTAAGAAGCTTTTAGAAAACTACTACCATCCTTAGAGTAAGTACAACAAAGTATTCTTTTATGTCTTTGTTTTTTTCATCAAAATGCCTCATATAGCCATAGATTTTAAACCATTACATCTTGTCTAGATTCCATATTAGATCATTAATATTTTTTCTAGATTCCATTGTTATTCCTTTGTAACCTTTATTTTTAGTATCATAAAAATACTTTATTAAATATAACACATACATTCAGAAAAGTATGTAAAATATACCTTAAGGCATATCTTAGCAAGTTATTGTAAATTATTTGCCCATGTAACCACCAACCTGGTCCAGAAATATATTCCAGCCAGTATCCAAGAAGCCCACGGATGTACCTTTTCAGTTCACACCTCCCTACCTCCCACCTAGATGTACTCCTTACCTTAACCTCTATGTAATCACTTCTTTGTTCTTGATAGTTTTACTGCCCAAGTATGAACCCAGAAATAAGTGTTTCTCAGTTTTCTTTTCATTTTTGTCTCCCTACGAAGCCTTTTTAGAAGTTTCTTCCCTAATTCTACCCCCATGCCCCATTGAATTTTAACACCACAGATACCTGTCTCTTATACACATCTAGATGTGTATAAGAGACAGGTTCTATTTCTTAAGTTTGGTGTTGGGCATATGGACATATGATTTAATGTTTTAAAAAAGAAAGATACCATCCCGGTTTTTTTTGTGTTTTATTTTTTGTTTTAGGCCTGTGTGCTTCATTCATTTTGTTTTAGGCCTGCGTATGAATCCATGAAGAAGTAGCCATTAGCAACGACAACCCAGTTGACAACCACAACAGTTTCTATGACAACAAAAGTGAGAGAAAATACTGACATTAGGGTCATTTCAAGAAAGTTCAATCATAAGATATATCCGCAAGCAAAAATATACACACAAAAAGCTAAGTAAGAAGCTTTTAGAAAACTACTACCATCCTTAGAGTAAGTACAACAAAGTATTCTTTTATGTCTTTGTTTTTTTCATCAAAATGCCTCATATAGCCATAGATTTTAAACCATTACATCTTGTCTAGATTCCATATTAGATCATTAATATTTTTTCTAGATTCCATTGTTATTCCTTTGTAACCTTTATTTTTAGTATCATAAAAATACTTTATTAAATATAACACATACATTCAGAAAAGTATGTAAAATATACCTTAAGGCATATCTTAGCAAGTTATTGTAAATTATTTGCCCATGTAACCACCAACCTGGTCCAGAAATATATTCCAGCCAGTATCCAAGAAGCCCATGGATGTACCTTTTCAGTTCACACCTCCCTACCTCCCACCTAGATGTACTCCTTACCCTAACCTCTATGTAATCACTTCTTTGTTCTTGATAGTTTTACTGCCCAAGTATGAACCCAGAAATAAGTGTTTCTCAGTTTTCTTTTCATTTTTGTCTCCCTACGAAGCCTTTTTAGAAGTTTCTTCCCTAATTCTACCCCCATGCCCCATTGAATTTTAACACCACAGATACATTGTATGTCGGTTTATATTCTATGGCCCTTTGGAGAGTAGCAGACCATTATAATAGATAAGATTTTCTTTTACTCTAAGGACCAATTTTCACTCCACTGCAGGTGATATTGCCTCCACTAAGAATGTATGCCCTAACCAACATTAGTTTTGCCTATTTTTGAACTCTATATAGAGGAAATTGTACAAAATAGGTTTTGGGGGTCTGGCCTCTTTTGCTTAACACAGTGTTCAAGGTTTGCCCATCTTGTCCCACATAGCTATAAGCCATTTTATGAATACCACAGTTCTTCATTTTCTTGGAATGAACACTTGCGTTATTTTCTGTTTAGGGCTATTATAAATGATGCTGCTCTGAACATTCCTGTATCTCCTGGTGCCTACATACTCATTTCTTGTGGAGTGTATATTCACAAGATTCCTGAACCATAGTGTATGAGTATCTTCCACTTTACCAAATTGTTTTCTAAAACACTTGTACAAATATACACCCCCATTAGAAAAATATAGAGTCCTGTAACAATTTTCTTAACTTAAAATATAAGTTAAGCAAAATATCTCCTATGCCTTCTTTTTCTTTTAAGATCTGAAAATCACTGTGCAAAGGACTATCAGGGTCAACCCTAAGAATCACAAAACAAAAAACCGTTCAAACAAAGAGAATCTTTTTTTTCAACTAACTCAAAAATGAACCAATCTGAAAGCTAAAATAGAGCATCTAGGATAAGTTCCAGAAAGAGAAGATCTTAAGCTGCTCTATATCCCCAGGAAAAATAGAGGTCACTATAGCTTCCAGCTCCTTTAGAATAAATGTCCAAAAGAGATCATAATAGCCTAAATCTAATCTAATAAGTGGGTTCAGAGTTTGCAGTCATTCTAAAGGAAAACAGCCACATGTATATAATTTTCTCAAGAATTTAAAAGAAGTTTAATATGCTTTCCTAGACTTGTATTATTAGCCAAGGGATTCAAGGAAAACAATTTCCCATGGATGGAACCATGAAAAGTTAAATCACTAGGCCGGGCGTTGTGGCTCATGCCTGTAATCCCAGCACTTTGGGAGGCCGAGGCAGGCGGATCACGAGGTCAGGAGATGGAGACCATCCTGGCTAACACGGTGAAACCCCGTCTCTTCTAAAAAATACAAAAAAATTAGCTGGGCGTAGTGCGGGCGCCTGCAGTCCCAGCTACTCGGGAGGCTGAAGCAGGAGAATGGCATGAAGCCGGGAGGCGGAGCTTGCAGTGAGCCGAGATCCCGCCACTGCACTCCAGCCTGGGTGACAGAGTGAGACTCCGTCTCCAAAAAAAAAAAGAAAAGAAAAGAAGAGTTAAATAGAGTTAAATCACTAAAAAATCAGTATTTTTCTACAACTGTCCTATATATACATGTCCAATACGATGCCCACCTCTCACTACCCCCCACTTTTGTTTTGTTTTGTTTTAAGAGACAGGGTGTCTCGCTCTGTCACCCAGACTGGAAAATAATGGTGCAATCACAGCTCATTGTAGCCTTGACTTCTCCAAGCTCAAAAGATCTTCCTGCCTCAGCCTCCCTCCACCCCAGTAGCTGGGACTACAGGTGTACTACACCTATATATTTTTAAAGTAATAACATAACTACCTCTACAATAAGAGTTGATTATGTTGCTTTCAAAACTGGGGGAAAAAAATCATAAAAATCAACTTGGCAATCATTCTCTGTATAATGAAATATATTACTCTTATTCACTTTCCAAGCAATATTGCTCAAGCTTTTTGCCAGAAGATAAAAATCATGTAAGAGTTCACTCTATCAGGAAAATGACAAAAAAAAATCCGATGGACCTATAAAAACAATTTCTTTAAATCCAAAAAACAAGTAAACTCATCCTATCTTACCCCCTACATCTTTTGGAACTTGGTTGCCTTTGAATTTCACAAAATAAAGCTAGTAAACATTTCCATTTTTGCACAGTTTTAAGAAATGACATTTATAATCTGACAACAGAAAAGAGCAAAAGAACAATAAGAAGAGCAGGATTTTAGAGATCCTTAGCTGTCTTATAATTCTGTGATCTGTATATGTCCCTGAGCTCTTTCTTAAGTCTATCTGAAGCTTGCACTGACCCAGACACTGCAGCCTGAAACACAAAAGCCACTGTTTACCAGGGTCTACTGAGCCAACTAATTTAAAGATTTAAGGTATTTCAACCTGATCTAAAAGATTACAGTAGCCAGGTGTGGTGGTTCACACCTGTAATCCCAGCACTTTGGGAAGCTGAGGAGGGTGGATCACTTGAGGCCAGGAGTTTGCAATCAGCCTAGCTGACAAGATGAAACTCCATCTCTACTAAAAAAGTACAAAAGTTAGCCAGGCATGGTTGCATGTGCCTATAGTCTCAGCTACTCAGGAGGCTGAGGCAAGAGAATCACTTGAACCTGGGAGGTGGACATAGCAATGATCTGAGATGGCACCACTGCACTCTGGCCTGGGCCATAGAGCAAGACTCCATCTCAAAAGAAAAAAAAGAAAAAAGAAAAAGATTACAATAAAAATTGACCACCATTCAACATTTTAAGAAGAAAAAAAAAGTCCAATTAAATGAAGCATTATGAAGTTTCAAGAGAATATAAAATTAGACACAAGTCTGGTTCATTTCCTGTTTCTTATCATCTGAAAAACTCTAGCCAACATGTTCAGACCACCATGGACTCCATGATAGCACAGAATTCAGTATGAGTCAATTCCAAACCCCAGCGATTTTTCAAAATACTAGAAGACACTCAAGGTGACACATTACTAACTAAAAGAGACTTCCATTCATAAGACTATAAGCAAGAATATTACACAGACGGTATAGTTCACACATGAAGACACTGAGAAACATGTGTGCCTACATGCAACTGGTTTCAGTGTTTCAGTGCAGGATCTTCTCCAAAGTTGAAAACACATCAATATCTTACCCTAAGACTAAATAGAAATGGAACTACTTCTTGGTCATGTGAAACTAAAGGTTTTAAAGACTGCACTATACTTTGAAAAAGAAAAAAAGTTAAGTTTACAAAGATATTACTTCCTAGCTATGTGATCATGAGCTCATTTCATATCTATAAAATATGAGAAGTTTCTCCTATCTCTAAAATATGAAGAGCACCTATTTCACACAGCAGCTGTGAAGACTAAATGAGAAGATATATAAAGTATAAAGTACTTAGCATAGTATCAGTCATGAAAAAGTGTTCAATAATTTATACTTGTTTTGAAGATAAACTGGAATCAATCACAAGACACAGAAAGTACAATAACATTAATTCAAATGCTACAAACTTAGTTTTTTAAATTATCAAGATATGGAAATTTGACTAAACTTCTTTCCTCTATGAAAAATTACTAATTAAATATATAACTAAGATTGAAGAAGGGAGAGTAATCTATCCAGTTTCAACATTTGGCATCTACTTGCCTAACAATTCATTCTCTGTTTTGGAGAACCTGTGCCCAAGACAAAGTAACTTGTCCTCGGATTTTGTGGAGTTGGTAAATGGCTCTAATACAAGGCAGGAAGTAGTAAGTGTTCAGACAATCATTTGATGTTTCCCTACTCCGACTGAGCCTTTTATGTGTATACACACATCATGCTTGTTTATTTTTCATAGCAGCCATCCAAAAGGTATGTACTGTCTATCCATATTTTAGAGCTGAGCAAAGTGAAACCAAAAAAGGTGTGTTTGTCACCAAACTCAATGTTCCTTTCATATCCTGCCGCTTCACATAAAAGAGATGTTAAGTCAAAAGAGAAGAATTACTTTTGGTTTGGTCAGAGCAGGATGGACCAAAGTCAGCCTCATGAAGGAGAAATAATTTGAGTTGTGTTTTGTAGGAGAGAATGAATTTGAATATACAGATGCCACAGAAGGAAGGTAAGCAGAGAAAACAACATAAACAGGCTGGAAAGCGGCATATACAGGGATCAGCAGGTGGTTCCAGGATGTGAAGAGCAGATGAACAGGGTAAAAAGTGGCTATTCATAAATGAGAAAGATAACCTTGGGCAACAAAACATGTGACCATGGCTAGGCATGGTGGCTCAAGCCTGTAATCCCAGCACTTTGGCAGGCCAAGGTAGGAGGATCACTGGAACTCAAGTGTTTAAGACCAGCATGGTCAACATAGTGAGACCTCATCTCTACTAAAAATCAAAAAAATTAGCCTGGTGTGGTGGCACATGCCTATAGTTCGAGACACTTGGGAGGCTGAGGCAAGAGGATCCCTGGAGCCTGGGAGATCAAGACGACAGTGAACTATGATTGTGCCACCACACTCTAGCCCAGGTGACAGAGCAAGACCCTGTCTCAAAACCAATAAACATATGACTAAGGCAGGAACGGAGAAGGAGAGCAGCTGAGATCGGCATGTTCATAAATTGCCTGGTATCAACTATAATTACTTAACCAAAAAGTCCAGGCTCTAGCTATTTACACACACTTACACATTTAAAGGGTCTTTCCTAATTTTCTCTAATATTGCTAAATGTTCTTTTTCAGTTCCTTCATCCTCCAACTTTTTCCCACTAACAGGCTCTTCCTTCATCTCACAGTGATCTCAGTCTTCTATGTCCTGCAAAAAGAAGAAAAATTTTAGCTTATTCAACCTATTTTTCTTCAGCAGTGTCTTACGCCAAAAGTTAAATTATTCTTGACTCAATGGGGGACAAGAAACAGAATATATCTATCCTATGGGGAGAGAGAAAAAGCCCCCACATTCCACTCAAGAGGCTCCCACCTTTTATATCTCATATTTTATTTAAAAGCTAGACTCTGGGTAAAGCCGATTTAAAAGCTTTACAAAGCCATAACTATTATGAAATAAGCCATCATTTATTTACTTCTTTAATTTTTATTTACTTTTTAAAACTAGATCTCACTCTGTCACCCAGGTGGGAGTATAGTGCGGTAATCTCTGCTCACTGCAAACTCTGCCTCCCAGGTTCAAGTGATTCTCATGCCTCAGTCTCCTGAGTAGCTAGGATTTCAGACGTACACCACCACACCCAGCTAATTTGTTTACATTTTTAGTAGAGACAGAGTTTTACCATGTTGGCCAGGCTGGTCTCAAACTTCTGACCTCAAGTGATCCACCCACCTCGGTCTCCCAAAGTGCTGGTATTATCGGCATGAGCCACCACGCCTGGACAAGCCATCTTTTAAATCTCCTCTTAAGAGGAACCTTTAAGACAGTTTAGCAGCAGGTGTCAAGAACTTTAACTGTTCATAGTTTGTTCCAGAAACTCGAGTCCTAGAATTGTATTCCAAGACACTAGTCTAAGATGTAAACACAAATTTAGGCATAAGGATACCTATTTCAACCTTGCTACCACAAAAACAAACACAAAATATGCATGTGCAAAAATAGCAAAACAGTTAACTCAATTCCATGAAATATTAACAGGCCACTGAAATACCAACACAGCATAATTTCTTCTGTATTGAAAAATTTTGAAATGAAAAATAGAATACACAAAGGAATAGAAAGAATTTCAATTATGCTGAAATATGCACAGAAAAAGACCAGAAGAACTTCTATTGAAACGTTAATTTCAATTAATTTTAGTTGCTATCTCTGGAAATATTTGGTGCTTTCCCCTAATTGCAGTTTATGGTTTTATGTAGTAAGCATCTACTGATGTTAATAACTAAAAAATGAGTTAGAAAAAGAATTTGAGTTCAGGTGCTCAGGAGGCTGAAATAGAAGGCTCATTTGGGCCCATGAATTTGAGGCTGCAGTAAGCTATGATCATGCCACTGCACTCCAGCCTGGGTGACAGGGACCCTATCTCTCTAAAGCAATATCCTCAGCACACTATTCCCTGCTTAAGGCCTTCCTAACAATAATCACACCAAATAGAAACACACGCCTGTCTTGAATTCAAGACTTTTAACCATCTGCCTTTTCTGGCCAATCTTGCTTTCCATGACTTCAACACATCAACCTTCCTTCTCAAAAGAAAGGCATCCAATGCACCCAAACACACCATGTCCAAGGATGTCCTGGGCCTGTTCCCACATTCTTTTAGGAGCCTAGAATATCTGCTTTTCAGCTGTCCTCATCTGACATCTCCAAAGTCTAGTCTCTTACCCTTCTAGATTTCCCTCAAAGTTGTGGTCCCTTGTTCATTATCAATGAAAGGGCTCATGATCTTTATACAATGGTTGCCTGACCCACGGAAAAGGTTTAATGTTTTCATGCAGTTTATTCTACCTCAGCTAAACTGCATAAAAACATTAAAACAAACTCCCATTCTAACTGAACGATTTTAAGAAGTATTTTACCCCCAGACTCATAAAACAAGCCTACAGCCAGGTACAGTGGCACATACCTGTAATCCCAGCATTTTGGGAGGCCGAGGTGGTGGATCACTTGAGGCCAGGAGTTCAAGACCAGCCTAGGCAATAGAATGAGACTCAAACTCTACAAAAAATAAAAAAACATTAGCTGGACGTGGGGCACCTGCCTGTAGTCCCAGCTACTCAGGAGGATTGCTTGAACCCAGGAGTTCAAGGTTGCAGTGAGCCATGACCACGTTACTACACTCCAGCCTGGGTGACAGTGAGACCCTGTTTCAAAAAAACAAACAAACAAAAACAAGCCTACAACACTGCTTCTTTAGTTCTGAAGAACTCTAAAGTATATTTTAAATTAATAATTTCCAAACCAAGAAAATGAAAGCCTAAATTAATTATAAGACCTCAAACAGAAAAAAATCTTTTAAAACAATCAAGACCATAAAATTCACATACCTTCTATTTGATCAATGCAGAGACATAGATCTTTGTTCTGAAGTCTCAATTTAAATGCAAAGCTTCAGAGTCTGAAAACATCTAAAATTATACCCATAACTGACAACTGGCCTAGGCTCAATGTCTTTGGAATTTGCTCTACTGAATTTGCTACTGTTTGAATGTGTTCCCTCCAAAATTCAGGTGTTTCTAATGTGATGATATTAAGAAGTAGGACCTTTAAGAGGTGATTAGGCCAAGAGGGCTCCCTCCTCCTTAATGGGATTAAGGCCCGTATGAATGAAGCTTCACACATGGAACTAGCTTGCTCTCCTGCCCTTCTGCCTGCTACCATGTGAAGATGCAACAAGAAGGCCCTCAGACACCCAATGTTGGTACTTTCATCTTGGACTTCCCAGTCTCCAGAACTGTTAGAAAATAAATGTCTGTTCTTTATAAATTACCCTGTCTCTGATATTCTACTATAGCAGCATGAAACAGACAAACAAAATCCCTTGATGATTTTTCAATAAGAGACAGTTTCACTACTTCTGGTGAGTAGTCCCTAACATGTTCACAAATTCTCCTTTTATGCAAACATAAAAATTTTTAAACTTACTAGTTTATCTGCCTAAAAATAACCAAATACAGGGTAAGGACTGATTAGTATTAGATATAAATAAAACTTTGGTGCTAAAAGTTAAGAGCTTTTGTTTTCCAGAAAATCAAACCCAAAGAATTTAGATAAAGCAATTTGCTCAAAAGTGTCTCATCAGTTAGAGGTAAAGCCAGAGTTGAGAAATTATATTCCATTCCAAATACAATGTGCTTTCAATTATTCCACATTAATAGTAGTTTACAAAGGAGATTTAGAGAATTACTCAAACCAAAAATGATGACATTTATGAAATATCATTCTTACATAAAATACCTACTTCAGCCATCTCCTCTTCTTCCTCTTCCTCTTCGTCTGAAGTCACTTCTTCTGTTGTCCCATTCTGAAATAGAGAAAGAATCTGCCAGGGCTACACAGGCTGAATATAGGCTGAGTCCATTAGAAGACTGGTGCCACAGCTTTAGTGACAAACTCTCAACCATCTGTCACTGCAGTGCCGCTATCAGCTTATTAAAACTAAATGTTTATTTTTAAATCCAACTTTGACTTGACAAACAACAGTTATCAGCTTTTAAAAATGGAACAAATAAAAGAATTAGGAATAAAGAAAAGCAATCAGTCAAATACAAAGCAAAACCAAAAAAAAGTTAAAACATAATCTAATTTAAAATAAGAAAACATTTTACTTACATGGCTATGTGTATAAGATCAATGGCTTATTTTGTTTAAAATAAATGTCACAAACTATCCATTCCTTAAAATAACTACCTTTTTAACTTTGAAAAGCCTGAATCATTACATAAATTCAATTGTCTTATATTTTAAAAGATCAGATGTGTTATTTATGGACACCTCACAAAACTAAGAATTATGAAATGATTACCACCTTACTAAAATGCAAATTTCAGTTTTAAAAACATGTTATTTACTACAAAATACCTCTCTACAAGACAGAATTTAACAACTGACACAATTTACAATTACTAAGTTTAGAAATGAGTGTAATGGGGTTTTAGGAAGGGCCTTCATACTCAGGGCAAATTTCAAAAGATAAGCTTCCTGGCCAGTGCACAGTATATAAATGCATCTTTAACCATGAAGGCCAGTTCAGGTTAGAACTCAGAATATGTAAAATATCAAGGAACTATGATCCAGAGATCAAGTAAGACCAACAAAGGTCTCAGCAGTATCTAAGCATCTGTTCTTAGATACTCTGATGGAGGAATACTTAAGAAAAACAACCCATGACCACAGAGGGTGTTAGAACTCTGCTGGATTAGTAAGCTGGAGAATGCCGTGTAGATAAACATACCCATGCAGCATTAACTTATATTTCCTTTAAATCTGCATCTCTTTAGACGTTCTTTGTCTTCTAAAAACTAAATGGAAAAAGGAAGCAAGCAGCAGCTTCCAAAAT
>NW_012109919.1:100246-106527 GCF_000951045.1 Mandrillus leucophaeus
TGAGCGGCGGCTGGGCTCCTGGTTCTTGTGGAAGATAGACGCCAGCAACCTCAGTTTGGCCTTGAACCCTGACACGGACATCTTCCCCTCATCTCCGCGGGGAGGGGCGCAGAAGGGGAGCCCTCCTCCGGAGCTGTGGTCATGGCCCAGACCACCTGGCAGGACCGCCCGGCCGAGCTCTAGCGACTCGGCCTCTCCCCGCCGCCTGGACCCTGGTGGGAGCCGGCTGGAAAATGGCAAGGGGCACGGAGGCCTTGGCGGGAGCTGTGTGGCGGCCTGGGGGGCTGCTCCATTTGTAACTGACTCCACAGACAGGAGGCAAGGCTCCTGTCAAGCCGCAGATTAAAAGGGCAACAGCACCACGGCCCCAGCTACCACCTGGGAAAGGGCTGCCCCCACCCTGCCACTGTCCCTGTCACCCCTCACTCCTCACCCCACAACCCTCACGCCTCAACCCGGCGCACCCGCGCGCACCCGTTTCGGCGGGTACACCAGTCCAGAGCGTGCACTCGCTCCTGGCTGCCCCCTCCTCCCCTTGACGCAGCACCTTTCTGTGCGACCCATCTGATCCCTTCCTCACACTCGCGGCATAACCACAAACTCGTGTGTGTGTGTGTGTGTCCCAAGGGTGGGTGAGTGGGTGTGTCTCCCAAGGGAACAGAGCACTGCTGAGTTCAGGCTGATTATTAGTTCCAGGGCAAAATACAGTCACAAGAAGGCTATGTGCTGATTTGTCTTTTGTGGTGACATCATGTTGCTCATGTTTTATGTTTTTCAGAGTTCATTAGTTTCTATTTGTTCTCAGTTAATATCCAGCTGAATAGATTATGTAAGTAGAATACCCCCAAACTGAAAGTCACCTACATAAAATATAGTGAAAAATATGTCATCCACTTAAACTATAGTTGAAGATGTGTACACATTAGTTTTGTGTAGCCAACACTGGATAATGGGTAAGGGCACAGGATCCCTGGGCTAGACTGCCTGGGTTCAGGTTCCAACTTAGCCACTTGCTGGCTGTGAAATACTTGGCAGCTTTAAGCCTCAGTTTCTTTTTTTTTTTTTTTAACTTAATCCCAAATGTGATAGTAAGTCTCAGTTTCTTGATCTGAAAAACAGAAATTATTCAATGAGAGTCTATGTGAAAACTTTAAAGTTTTTAAAGCCACTGCCTGGCCCAGGAAAGTCCTCAGCTTTAGCCGTTATTAGCTATGATTCTTATTGTGTTGGCTACACGTGCATTAATGAGACAGGAAAACGATCAAGGATAACAACCAAGAATCCAAATTATCTCATCAGACCCAGAGAGATGCACATGTGTGCATGCTCTTGTTTCAGCTCAGAGCTCTTTGTCTAGAAGGCTCTTGAACTCAGAGGCCCAGGCACTATCAACTTGACTTGGCAGTGGAGTCATCGCTTTTGTTGATCAATGAAATTGACATAATGCTCTTTTCTTTTTTTTTTTTTTTGGCACCAACCATGTGCCTAGAGCTAACTGTGTCAGGAAGAGCATGCTTCAGTTGGCTGGAGTGAGCAATTCAACTTGTGGAGGAATGAGAAATGTTACTGTTGAGCCAAGAAACATAAAACCCCAGGGTAAGGTAGGAATCACTGAAAGCCAAGCAGAGGAACTGGCATCCAGTAATGAGTTAGACTTTGTCAGCCTCTGGCCCTACAGATGGCTCTTTGGAGAGGAAAAAATTAAGCCAGGCCCGAGGGCACAGATCCTAAGGGAATGCTGGCAGCTCTAGGCTGTCTATGGAAGAGAAGCAGAGGGTGGCACCTGGTTGAAAGAGGGGGTTGGGGGACATAGCTTGATCCTGTGTATATAGATGGAGTCCCTGATTCCTGAGACTGGGGAAGGAGATCATGCCCAGATCAGGGGACCTCAAATCAGAACCCTTCCCACCCACACACCTTCTTTTCAGGGCATCTTTCATTGCAAACAACAGATAAACTAGTTGGAAAGCTCAGCAGATTCTCACGGTGGTGCCTAGCAGACCAGGCCTAGCTGCCCTTTACCCTGTGACTGAGGATGATGCCACTGGCCTGTAAGCACACATTGGAAAATCTTTACATCCATGGACATGCCATTCCCACAGAGACAGCTGTGCATGGTTCTTTAGGTTTGTGGTGCTGTCCTGGCAGTTGCCTTACAAATATGTAGGATTAAAATGGGATACCCTAGAGCTTATCTAACATTTATCCTCCTCCCCCTCAAAATGAAGGGGAACTAGTTTTGTTAGTTTTATGAAAGATGGATCTGTCATTGTTTTTAGAATCTTTGGAGAAAGATTTCTTGGGAGGAAGCTATCCTGAACCCCCAGAGATTTTCTCATTTACTGGCGCACCAGCTTTAGAGTCTTAAGTCTTCATCCTGGCTCAGCTACCCTCCAGCTGTGTGACCTTTGAAAAGTTGCTTGACTACACTGAGTCTTGTTGTCACCTATGAGTGGAGGTTGCTATATTGCTACTGTGTGGAGCACCTACCCCCAGGCACTCTTATAGAGTGATGGCGAAGATTAAATGCAATAATAAGGCTGCAGGAGGAGGATCACTTGAAGCCAGGAGTTCGAGACAAGCCTGGGCAACAAAGCCAGACCTCATTTCTATGAAAATGTTTTTTAAAAAATGAGCTGAACTTGGTGGCTTAGGCCTGTAGTCCCAGCTACTCGAGAGGCTGAGGTGAGACCACCTGAGCCCAGGAGTTTGAGGCTGCAGTGAGCCGTGATTGTGCCACTGCACTCCAGCCCAGGCAATAGAGAGAGACCCTATCTCAAATAAATGAATAAGTACATAAATAAAATAATAAAATAATGCATGCAATTAGTACACTAGTACATGATCAGGTACATGATAAATGCTTGATAAATGGTAGCCCCAATAAACTTTGTAATGTTTTGGGAGACGGTGTCCTTTGGACTCAGCCCAGAAGCATTTGAAGAGACTGTTTTGTATGATGGATATTTCCTACAGGTATAGACTATACCTTCAGGGACCCAAGGCATTGGCTCAATGGGGCACCTTGTTCTATTTACTCTTGTTTTGGGCAGCACCGATTGCCCTAGGGCTAAGCAGGACTGCCACCACAGATTGCCAAGAGTATCCCCCTCCCCAAGCTAGCCATAGGAAAGCCACTTGCATCATAAGACTACAGGAAATCAAAAGGAATAAAAAGCACAATTTAGTCACCTGCTCTCCAGCTGATGGGCAATAGGTTTTTGCTATTTTGAACAGAGCTGTAAGGAACATTCCTTGTCCACATACCGTGTTTTATATAGGCAAGAATTTCTGTTGCATTTAGAGTAGAATTGCTGGGCTAGGAGGAGTGTGAATATTCAACCCTATGAGATGGAGCCAAACTGTTTTCCAAAGTGGTCATACCAGTGTATACTCCCAGCAGCAGTTCTTAAGAGATCTCGGGATCTCTATCTTCTGGTGAGGTCACAAGCAGTCAAAAAGAATGAACGCCAGCTATAAACAACAATAAGAATCTTAGCAATATAATATTAAGTGAAAAAAACAAATTCCATAAGGATGCATACAGCATACTTTATATAGCTTGGAAAAGAAAATGTATATATAGGCCAGGTATGGTGGCTCATGCTTGTAATCCCAGTACTTTGGGAGGCCAAAGCAGGAGGATTGCTTGAGGCCAGGAGTTCAAGACCAGCCTGGGCAACATAGCAAAACCCTGTCTCTACGAAAACTAGAAAAATTAGCCAGGTGTGGTGGTGCAGGCTTGTAGTCCCAGATACTCATGAAGCTGAGGTGGGAGGATCTCTTGAGTTTAGGTGTTCAAGGTTACAATGAGTCATTGCACCACTGCACTCCACCCTGGGCAACAGAATGAGACCCTTTCTCTAAAGAAAAAAAAAAAAGTAAATAAGTAAAATTTAAAAACAAAATGTTGGCTGGGCATGGTGTCTCATGCCTGTAATCCAAGCACTTTTGGGGATCAAGGTGGGCACCTCATTAGGTCAGGAGTTCAAGACCAGCCTGATCAACATGGTGAAACCACGTCTCTACTAAAAATAGAAAAATTAGCCAGGCGTGGTGGTGCGCACCTGTAATCCCAGCTACTCAGCAGGCTGAGGCAGGAGAATCACTTGAACCTGGGAGGCAGAGGTTGCAGTGAGCTGAAATTGTGCCACTGCACTCCAGCCTGGGTGACAGAGCAAAACTCTGTCTCCAAAAGTAAAAATAAAATAAAATAATTTTTTAAAAGTTGTTTTTTTGAAAAGATTAACAACACCGACAAACAAAAGGAAACATGACAACTGATACCGCAAAAACTCAGGCTGGGCGCGGAGGCTCACGCCTGTAATCACAGTACTTTGGGAGGCTGAAGCAGAGAGATAACAAGGTCAAGAGATCGAGACTATCCTGGCTAACACAGTGAAACCCCGTCTCTACTAAAAATAACAGAAAAATAGCTGGGCGTGGTGGTGGGTGCCTGCAGTCCCAGCTACTTGGGAGGCCGAGGCAAAGAATGGCATGTACCTGGGAGACAGAGCTTGCAGTGAGCCGAGATCGCCCTACTGCACTCCAACCTGGCAACAGAGTGAGACTCCATTCCCCCCCACTCAAAAAAACAAAAAACAAACAAACAAAAAACTAGTGGCTATTATCAGCAACTATATGCAAACAAATAGGAAAACCTACTAAAACTAGATAAATTTCAAGACACATCCAGACTACCAAGATTGAACCAGGATGAAATCCAAAACCTGAACATACCAATAAAAAATAATGGGATCAAAGTGGTAATAAAAAGTCTCCCAGCAAAGAAAAGCCTAGGACCTGATGATTCACTGCTGAATTATAGCAAACATTTGAAGTAGACTAATACCAACCTTACCCAAACGATTCCAAAAATAGAGGAGGGAAGACTTCCAAACTCATTCTACAAGGCTAGTATTATCCTGATACCAAAACCAAAGATACATCCAAAAAAGAAAACTACAGGCCAATATCACTGATGAATATTGATGCAAAAATCCTCAACAAAATATTAGCTAATTGAATTCAACAACACATTAAAGCTGGGGTGCAGTGTCCCAGGTTCACTCAACACTTCCCATTTTCCTCTGTGTGTGTGTCTACTTTGCCGTGTTCCCTGGTGGCAGCAGGGGTGGCAGTGTTGGTGAGTGGGCCTCCCAGGACAAGGGGAAAGTGAGTGTGCCCATTTCTTGCCTCCTGCCAGGCATCTGCAGCCTGGCACAAGCTCTGGCCAGGTCTTCAAGCAAGGAACTTGGAGATATTCTTTTACAATTTCTGGATTGGTAACTTGAGGCAAATTCTGGATACTAGAGTCAGAACTAAGACAAGACTTGAATCACAGGAGTCTGTGGTCCCGAGAGGCAGAGGCGTGAAACCGTCTAGAGCTGGGTGTGTGTTCAGGCCAGTTGCTTCTCTCTGTGCCTCAATGTTCCAGGTACCATTGGAGGGGCTGAGATCCTAGGGATCCCTGGAGCCTGGCTGCATGGCCTGGCCACCTTGATGCCCTTGTGTGCTCCATGACAGGACAGCAAGGGCGAGGAGAATGGCTCCGACAGCTTCATGCACTCCATGGACCCACAGCTGGAGCGGTAAATGGAAACTACCCAGAACCTGGTGGAGTCCTACATGGTCATTGTCAACAAGACAGTGTGGGACCTCATGGTTGGTGTCATGCCCAAGACCACCATGCACATCATGATCAACAACATGCGTGCACCGCCTCATGGGGACAGGAGGTTCCTTTGGCACTGGAGATGCAGGTGGCCATGTTGGCCTGGGGGAGATGCCGACCAGCCCTATGGGACCAGGTCCACGGAGGGGGCATGTTCCAGACCATGAGCGGTGATCTCGCCCACTGTACTCCAGCCTAGTGACAGAGCAAGATCCTATCTCGAAAAACATTTTGAAACAACGAGAGTAGACAGGTGTCCTGGTGGCATGATAGGTCCAGGGTCCCCTCCCAGATCTGTGACCTTGGACACGTGACTTTTCCTCTGGACCTCAATGTCCCTTTCTGAGTGAGAAAAGGGCTGTGGGGAGGCAGATCTTTGAGTCTAAGTGGTGTAGAAGCCACATCTGAAAAGCCATACTCAGGGCTCCAAGTCCAGCACACAGTCCCACCAGGGCCCGGCAGGAGGCCAGTGCAGCACAGGCATCAGGTCCCAACCTCCTTCCTTCTTTGCCCACTCTCAGACCAAGGAGTTCATCTTCTCGGAGCTGCTGTTCCACCTGTACTCGCGTGGGGACCAGGACACGCTGATGGAGGAGTCAGCAGAGTC
>NW_012109919.1:106577-109562 GCF_000951045.1 Mandrillus leucophaeus
GCCTGGCACAAGCTCTGGCCAGGTCTTCAAGCAAGGAACTTGGAGATATTCTTTTACAATTTCTGGATTGGTAACTTGAGGCAAATTCTGGATACTAGAGTCAGAACTAAGACAAGACTTGAATCACAGGAGTCTGTGGTCCCGAGAGGCAGAGGCGTGAAACCGTCTAGAGCTGGGTGTGTGTTCAGGCCAGTTGCTTCTCTCTGTGCCTCAATGTTCCAGGTACCATTGGAGGGGCTGAGATCCTAGGGATCCCTGGAGCCTGGCTGCATGGCCTGGCCACCCTGATGCCCTTGTGTGCTCCATGACAGGACAGCAAGGGCGAGGAGAATGGCTCCGACAGCTTCATGCACTCCATGGACCCACAGCTGGAGCGGTAAATGGAAACTACCCAGAACCTGGTGGAGTCCTACATGGTCATTGTCAACAAGACAGTGTGGGACCTCATGGTTGGTGTCATGCCCAAGACCACCATGCACATCATGATCAACAACATGCGTGCACCGCCTCATGGGGACAGGAGGTTCCTTTGGCACTGGAGATGCAGGTGGCCATGTTGGCCTGGGGGAGATGCCGACCAGCCCTATGGGACCAGGTCCACGGAGGGAGGCATGTTCCAGACCATGAGCGGTGATCTCGCCCACTGTACTCCAGCCTAGTGACAGAGCAAGATCCTATCTCCAAAAACATTTTGAAACAACGAGAGTAGACAGGTGTCCTGGTGGCATGATAGGTCCAGGTTCCCCTCCCAGATCTGTGACCTTGGACACGTGACTTTTCCTCTGGACCTCAATGTCCCTTTCTGAGTGAGAAAAGGGCTGTGGGGAGGCAGATCTTTGAGTCTAAGTGTGTAGAAGCCACATCTGAAAAGCCATACTCAGGGCTCCAAGTCCAGCACACAGTCCCACCAGGGCCCGGCAGGAGGCCAGTGCAGCACAGGCATCAGGTCCCAACCTCCTTCCTTCTTTGCCCACTCTCAGACCAAGGAGTTCATCTTCTCGGAGCTGCTGTTCCACCTGTACTCGCGTGGGGACCAGGACACGCTGATGGAGGAGTCAGCAGAGTCAGCAGAGCAGGCACAGTGGTGCAACGAGATACTGTGCATGCACCAAGTGCTAAAGGAGGCGGTCAGCATCATTGGCGACATCAACACGACCACCATCAGCATGTCCACGGGGGCCCATGGACGACTCCCGGTTGGACGCAGGTACCAGGGCTGGCCCCTACTAGCCCCAAAGCCCCACAGCCTCCATGGCTGACCCTGGGCTCTTGGAGCAGGCTCTGTGCCCAAGCTGGCAGACATGGGTGCTCTCTGGAGCTGTCAGAGAGCTCGTGGTTTATAGTGTAAGAGCTGAGAGCTTGGAGGAGGTTATGTGTGGGGCTGTACTCTGAGGTGGCCAGAGGCCTAGGAATGTCATCCTGGGCACGCCGTACCTGTTGTGCAGTCTAAGTCATGCTGCCAGGGCAGGGCATCCAGCTCCCAGCCTGGGAGTGCTGAGAGCCAAATCCACTGCAGAGCAAGGGTGATAGTCAGGGTCTCACCTCCTCTATCTGTCGGCAATTCAGTGATGATTGAGGATAAAACCTCAAGAGTCCCATACACATGATCAACCCACAACACACCTCACAGGCCAGTCAGGGACACACAGCCCCCTTCTCTCCCTCCCAGGTACCATCATAGCTGCTAGCTTGTGACTGAAGGCAGGGTCCCTGGCCCCAGCTGATGCACTACCGCCAGCCAGCAGGCTCACACACCTTGGCCTATTGCTTCTAGAGGTCGCCTTTGCTATTCAGCCAAGAGAACCACAGTGGCTGCTGGCCCGGCTGAGCTCCGCCCAGCAAGCCCGCCCATCTCCCTTGCCATGGACTCTCCCTGTTCTGCTTTTCCCAACAGGAAGGGTCCAGCCTCACCTGTGCGACCTGCAACCCCCAACAAGCTGAGGCTCTCCTCTTAGACTTATACATCTATAGCCAGTGGCATCCGGCTGCCTGCCCTCCCTGTTTCCCCCAGGGTCCTGGGCTTTCTGACTGCCCAGACGGGGCTCCAGTGATCACTCCAGCCATCCATCCCTTTTAGCTTCATCACCCTGGTTCAAGCACTGTTCCTTCTTTATCAGGGCTGGTGGTTGTTGCGTTGGACTCCCAAAGGCAAGAGGTGGCCCCGGGCTGGTGGGTTGGGAGATGGATGACCAGAGATGAGGGAAGCCCGAGGGGGCTGAGCATTGCTCTGAACAGTGGGTGCACTGCCTGGGTGTCCTGGAAGAGGCCAGTGTGTGTGGGATGGGGTGGACACTGCAGCCCCCAGGCACAACCCGTGAAGCTCCAGCTCCTCCCTCCATCTTCCTCCCCTTTCCCTTCCAACCCCTTTCCACGAACCTTGCCACACCCACACATGCGCCCTCCCCTCCCCAGCCCTCCCACACCTGCTGTGGCACACCTGTGCTCTGCACTTGCCTCTCCAGCTCTCTGCTCGCTTTTCTCTCTCCTGTTTTCACTCTAACTGCCAGCCGAATGGGTCAGGCAAGACCATGCCGTCCTCAGAGCCTCAGACCCCACTTCAACCTCTAAACAGATCCGTCCTCTTCTTGGAGACCTCCCTTTCCAAGCCTGCCTGGGTGGCTGTTCTGTGACTTCACAGTGGCTCCCCCAGCCCCAAAGCCAGCCCCCTACATCTGTGACTTAGTCTGTTGTAGTGGTGAGCAGACACATCCAGGTGTGACTGTTGCTGAAAACTTGTGCCCCCTCTGTGGTACGCCCCTGCCCTGGTCTATAAATATCTTTAAATATATATATATACACCAACACGTGGCCGACCACTTCACCTCTAGCGCTGGGGATCAGTGACCGTGCTGGTCTTTTGGAGTCTGGTAGCCCAACAAAAGAAATCTGTCCCCTGACATTGCCACTTCAAAGTGCACCACCTCTAGTGAGCCTCCCTGTCATGCCCGGCCTGTGGACATCCAGGAAGGACATCCAGGAAGGATG
>NW_012109919.1:109612-110450 GCF_000951045.1 Mandrillus leucophaeus
TTTCTCTCTCCTGTTTTCACTCTAACTGCCAGCCGAATGGGTCAGGCAAGACCATGCCATCCTCAGAGCCTCAGACCCCACTTCAACCTCTAAACGGATCCGTCCTCTTCTTGGAGACCTCCCTTTCCAAGCTTGCCTGGGTGGCTGTTCTGTGACTTCACAGTGGCTCCCCCAGCCCCAAAGCCTGTCCCCTACATCTGTGACTTAGTCTGTTGTAGTGGTAAGCGGACACATCCAGGTGTGACCGTTACTGAAAACTTGTGCCCCCTCTGTGGTAAGCCCCTGCCCTGATCTATAAATATCTTTAAATATGTATATATACACGAACACGTGGCCGACCACCTCGCCTCTAGCGCTGGGAATCAGTGACCGTGCTGGTCTTTTGGAGTCTTGTGGCCCAACAAGAGAAATCTGTCCCCTGACATTGCCCCTTCAAAGTGCACTACCTCTAGTGAGCCTCCCTGTCATGCCCGGCCTGTGGACATCCAGGAAGGACATCCAGGAAGGATGGACATCCCCACCATCCTTCCCACCTCCCCACCAAGTATGGCGGTGCTGTGCAGGCCTCTGTGGTACCTGACAATCTCTACCGGTTCTGCTGTCCCTCAGCTGAGAATCAAACCCATTTCTGGATGACAGGGAAATGTATCCTCTGCTGACTGTGTTTTCTGTGGAGCTCACAGGAGGGGAAAGACCGAGCCTTTTCTAGGGTGCTGTTGGGAGTGGTGAAAAGGCCATACCTGTTCCAAGGGACTGTTTTCCTGGAAAGCCCCTGAAGCTTAGCTGGCTCTTATCCTGTGAAGCTGGCTCTGGCCAACAGGGGGCAGGGCCATGAACT
>NW_012109919.1:110885-121799 GCF_000951045.1 Mandrillus leucophaeus
CTCCAACCTCCACTAGCTACGATACAGGGGCAGCCCTACCCTGTGGAATATACAAAACGTTACACAAGACACAATATGTACATCGGGGAAGGGGGCCACCCCAGCAGCCCATGCCCTCACCTGGTCCACAGTTTGCCCCACTGTCCCGCCTCAGCTACCTCTCTGAATGGGAAGATGGGAGACCCCCTGAGGGAAAACTTGCTATGGTGAGAGTAAGGAGGCCATCAGACCTCCTCCGAACAAACCAACTCCATCCGCCTCTGGCTCTTAAATAACAATCATCATCATCCAGAAATCTAAGGACTCAGCCCTAGTCAAGGTGGCAAAGGGTCTGTTTGTCTTTCCCCATTAGACAGAGGTCGTGTGTTGCTCCCCTAATTGTAACGGGGTGACTGGGAAGGGGTGGTAGGGACATGGTGGCAGTGGAGACTCCAGCCCCACTTCTCCAGGCTTTGCTGACAGGGACCTGCTTTTAATTTTTACTTTTATCCCATGACTTTAAAAAAAATCCCATAACTTCTTTTTCATAACTTTTTTTTGTAACTGTTCATAAAACTTTTTTCTACTTTTATACCACAACTTTTTTTGCCACAACTTTTTTACATTTTTAATCCCATAACTTTTCCACCCCATAACACTTTTAATCCCGTAACTTTTTTATTTTGTGTTCTTTTAATAAACACTTGCATAGTTATATTATAATTTTGTAAAAATGAAACAGATTATCTCATGCCAAGCATGCCCAGCATTTGCACGGTATCAATATGTTTAATACTATAGTTTTCAAGACATGCAAAATAAAATTTTAAGGCAAAAGCAGCACTTTGCAATAATTTAATAATTTATTACATTACAGTAGCATCACACCAGCAGTCAATAATGCCACTTTAGGCAAAAGTTTTTTCAGTATTTCCATTATACATTCTGTTTACAAGAATTTATAAATAGGTAAAATTCATTCTAAGAAGACTTGGCAACTAAAGCTTTGGACTGGAACTGGCATTTCTTTCTCTACTTTTCATTCCCACCATTTCTTTCTTTTAAACTACAGTATTCATATTTTAAAATGTTTTAACTTATTTCAGAACATTAAGATAGCAGTTACATTTTTTAATAGTTATATTATTTTTAAATGACTCTTTAAGTAAAGGTTTAGAGAAACTATATTACAGATAGAGCTGATTTATATTTTCAAATTTTTAAAAAATCAACTATGGTTTTAGAACTGTTTTTTTTTTTTTTTTCATTTCTGGAAAACCTATCAAGTTTAATCAAATACTTTAAAAATAATTATTATATATTGCAATCTTTAAACAGGTGTTTTGATTCTTCCTACAGAAACTCAAATTTATTCAGTTGAACTCGCATTTTAAAATTCTATGTTTCTGATGAACTCTAACCTTCCTTCTAAGCAAATCGAAAGCTGCCTTATACTGAATGAGGTATCGCAAAAGACTGTACGCACTTTGAAGAAAGACTTAAGTTATTGTCATATGATTTCCATTCTTTTTAGCTTTCTCTTAAATATACAACAAATACCTACACAAAGAGTGGTATTTCAGTTAATATAGTAAACTTATTTTCCTGACTGACATTCAGCTTCAATATGCCAGTATGTGATTTAATCCATAGGCAGCTGATGAACACATTATTGTCAGATTGGTTACAGATGCTAAACACTATCTGAGGATCATTCCTGGTCATTGATATTTATCAGGATAAAAGTGAAGTGATTTCAACAATAAAAGTACCTTTGAAATAATTTATCAATGTATTAGATAAAGCCAGTTTCAGAATGATAAAGAAAAAACGTTAGACCAAATAGACGTGGCTAATTAACAGTGGTACAATTTCCGGCCCAAGGGTTTAAAATGGACTTAAAGTAACTGTCTTTAAACTGAACTCAAAGAATGCAAAAGCGGCAAGTTCAGAAAATAAAAGGCAAGAACAGGACGTTAAGTCCATTTTAAACCCGCAGGCTAGAAATCCTACCACTGTTAATTAGCCGCATTATTTGGTCTAACATTTTTTCTTTATCATTCTGAAACTGGGTTTATCTAATACATTGATACATTCATAAAATTTGGAAGAGTCAGTTGAAGTCACAAGGACCCAATATTTGCACTCTTTCAGTGAATGCAGGCAAATCTGTTATTCCATGTGTAAAATCGTATTGTTGCTCTCCTGTTAATGTCATATTTATAAGAGTATCATGAGGATGCCAAATGCTAAAAATGGAGAGGGTCTAGTAACTAGAAATCCCCACCCCAGGGAGCACACATACACATCTCCCTACATCCTAATAAGGTGATGTGTTTTGAACTTCATGAAGTTTGAACTGTTGAGTCTTTCCCAAGCATCATCAAGTTATGATTTAGGCAATATGTGACTGAAATCATTCATTCATCATGCATAGGCACAATCACATAAATATTGCACAACATATGTCCCTAACTGAAACCGAGAGGTAGAAAAACATATTTCACTCTTTGTAAAGAATTTTGTGAGGAAATATAACTCTGTGATTGTATAGACACATTTCCTGATAATACATTGACATTCACAAGCAGTAGATTGCACTGCAGTTTATAAACATTTTTAATTGCATAAACTTCTCCTTGAATTTCAAATATAGTATAATACTGTCTACTGTAACTCCTTTTTGTTTCAACTAAGTACTCTCACATATATTAGTTTATAATAATGTTTGTTATTATTTTTTTAAAGTGTTTTCCATTCAAGGAAAAGAAGTAAATTCCTATGTCAGAGTAACCAAGGTGGTTGAAGAACAGGTATTAGCCAGAGAGGTCTAGATGGTAAATCAATCTTCAAGCCCCAAAGAAGCTCCGTGAACAGAGAGGAATGCCAGGTGCCACACAGCTTTCCTTCACTCTAATTCATTCTTGACTAGAGCCTGTATGCCTGTTCCAGGGATATTTAAACTCTTAAGGGATTTCTTATGATCTTTACTAAATACATTAAGAAGAATGTCAACCAGCACCCTTTTGTGTACTGGGACATGTGGTCACGGGATTAAAACAGGTAACATGAACTCTGACCTTAAAATGTATTATAGATACAAATGCTCTAAGCTAGGAAAGGTTTTCCATATCTACAGTCAACGATGGGAGCTTTTCATTCCTCAGAAATAATCTCTTTTTAGGTCATCGAGAAAGAGTACAACTGCTGCAGCTCATGGTGCAATATCTTCATGAGCCCAGAGCACACACAAATCCTGAGGGAACTACCATAGTACAGCGCTCATTCTTGGCACCGGAACAAATGAAACACACTCTATCCTGCACACACCTGCCAGAGCAGGCCACTTTCCTCTTCTGTGAGATTTAAAAAGCTCCCCCAAAATGTTATTACTCCCATCACCAATACACAGAAAATGGGGGAAAGACTGTTTCCAGTTCTCAGCCTTTAAACAACTCTAAATGTCAGTACTCATAGTGGCATATTACAGAGTAATAAATAGTGCACACTTGAGGGCAAACCACATATTGATCTAATGAAGAACTCACTGTGATTAAGATTAGATCACACATAATAGCAGGACCTAAGCAGATTTTATCTGAATTCCATATGAATATACATGCTGCAATAACATTTAAAAAGCATGGCAGCCTATTCCAAACCAGCAAGAATAGTTTTGTGCAAATAGTGGGTCTTTGTGTGTTTAACCTCCCACCATATAAGGGCAAACTCGATATGCATGCTAATGACCTACAATTATGAAATTAAAAAAGAAAAATGCTAAAGGATGCCAGAGTGAACATCAGTGAAAGCCATAAAGACCCACTCTCCTTTAACTTTTTACAAATAAACTTAAATTATAAATTAGAAACACAAATAATCATGAGTGGCTCTAACATTCCAATGAAGTAAATGAATTGGGTAGGAGATTAACCCCATAACTTGTTTCCTTTTGTAAAATTTCTTGACCAGCTCTTTGATGATGGTGATGTTTATCTCCTTCTCGGCAGCCAAGCCCGGCAAAAGAATGGCACACAGGGGTTGATGCCCAAGCCTGGGTGCTCCACGCTGTCGGTGAGGCTCACCTCACAAAGATCTTTGGGGAGAGGGAGGCGGGGATCTGAGCCCAGTGCGAGCCTCTCCTGCCCCTGCCTGCCCACCCGCCTGAGGACTTTACTCACCACCATGCTTGTTGGCAGCCCCCAGCTCCTGGAGGGGCTGGGTTCCTGGACTGGGTTCATCAGCAGGGTTCTGGGCAGTGGCCGGGAATTTGCCATGCCCCTCGCTGCAGTCCCCACAAGCCACATCATTATCTCCTGCAGCTCCAGCAGCTTCACCTGGACAGAGGAGTGCTCAGCTGTCATGCAGCTACCAGCGCCCACCCTCACGCCCACCACCACCCCATCAGAGATGTTGCACACCCTACTTTCATCTCCTCCTTGTCCTGGACCTGATGGCCTCCCAGTGCCGCATCTTTGGCACTATCCCCTGGCTCTATTATAAGGTGATGAACTTTCCTGAGGGAGGACAGGGCTCAGACGCTGAGACCCCTCTGATGGCCCTGCAGCTCCCACTGCCATGCCCTGGCCTCCAGCTCACTGATGGCGTCTGTCTTTCCAGTACTGGATGAATCAAAGTTCTAGTTTCTCCACCCACTCCCTTAGGTCCGCCTTCTCCTCCAGGAGGTCCATAAGGCCACTCTGGAGCCAAAATAATGGTGTCACATCTCGGCAGCGACCTGTCCCACCCCTGCCCTTCTTGGCCCATGCCAGGACTCACTCACCTCCAGCTTCTCCATGACCTCCTGCAGGGCCTGGTGGATCTCCCCACTCACAGACTTGCCCCCAGTCACTGGCGCTGGGATCACTGCGTCTGGCCTCTGCTGGGCAGAGGCCACCGGGTGAGCCAGGCGCTGGCAGCACACCCTCTACTTTTTCACTTGCTCTCATAACCATGCCTGCTCCTCCTGGGCACTGGCTCCAGTGGGGTTGAAAATGCCACCTGAGGGCAAGAAGTGAGCATTCTTGTAGGGGCACACACAGAACAAACGGGCAGAGAGGTGGAGCGCAGCCCCTTCCCTTGAGGCCTCAGAGTGCACCTGCTGGTCACAGGTGAAATGGTGTCTGACCACTGGCTCCCAGAAGGGGTGAGGGTCCAGAGAAATCAGAAGACAGGGAAACCAAGAGCATAAAGGGGTCTTGGAGGGAGCACACAGGAAGGTGGCAAAATGGGTGCAGGGGGAGTCAGGCTCACCATGGCCTCCCAGCTCTCCAGGTCCTCCGGGACGGTCAGCATGGGCTGAGGTGCCTCCTCCTCCTCACTGTCCAGATGTCCTCCTCCATCTCCTGTGGGGGGTGGCCAAAAGGGTCCTCAGACAACCCAACAAGGGAGGTACTGTGGGCCCACCTCTGCCTCCACCCTCACTGTGTAACCCTGAGCCAGCCCTTACCCAGAGAGGAATAAGCTGCTGTTCTTTATTTTTACTTTTAACGACAAAGATCTTGCTATACTGCCCAGGCACAGTCCCACTACTGGTCAGTGCTGGAGTTCTGACCTGCTCCATTTCTGACCTGGGCCAGTTCAGCTATCCTTAGGCAACTTGGTGGACCCCGCTCCCAGGAAGTCACCATATTGATGCCGAACTTAGTGCAGGCACCCAGTCGGCATAAGGACCAGCTGTTCTAAAGGTCTCTTCCAACTCCTTAATCCTGTGCTGCTAACAGTACCCCCTTCCTCCTGGGGCTCTCTCCTCTTCCTCTGAGCAGGTTCCCGTACCTTCCCCAGGGAGAGCCGTGAGGCTCAGCTGGGCCTGTAGGGGCTGGTTCTGCTGGCTGGAAGTTTCCAGGCACTCGTAAGGAGCCAAGAAAGGGTGAGAGGGCACGGAGTTTGCCAGGTTGTCCCCCTTAGGGCCCCGGCCTCAGCAGCTCCCTCCCCTGGGTCTCCTGCAACTTTTTGTGGGCCAGGTTGGCCACCACTTTGCCCCAAGCTTCCTGCTGATGCAGCTGGTTCGTTAGCTGGGTCTGCTGCAGTAACTGCCTGTGCAGCGCCTCCTTCTCAAAGGTCAGCTGCTGATAGGCGGACACCTGCTGCTGATAGGTGGCCACATACTGCTGCAGGTGACCCAGGTGATGGTCTGGCTGCTGCTACAGACTCTGAGCCTCTTGGCTCTTCAGCTCCACCTGCAGGAAGACCCTGGGTGTGAGGGCACGTGGTGGCTGGCTTCCAGATTCTGGGACCATTAACAGGGTAGCCAGGGAAATGTGGGGCTCTGTCATCTGCCCAGGTCCCTGGTCCCTTGCTCTGGGCCTAAATGACTGCCTCCTTTTCCTAGAACCCCATGCCTCCTTCCCCAGCCTCAAATCGCATGCCCTCTTCTCACCATTTAAACTGTAGGCCACAGAATGGTGGAAAAGCAGTGGGAGACAACCACCATCTGCTAAGTGCGCTACATGCCTAATGCTTTCCAAGTATTATCTCATTTAATCCTCAGCACCTCTGTAAGGAAAATACTAACTTCCTTTTGAAGTTAAACAAACAGAGACTTAGAGATGCAAAGTACTTGAATGGTGACCTGTGGAACTGAGGCTGGAATCCAGTTTTAATCTAAGGAGCATTTTTGTTTTGTTTGGAGACAGAGTGTCACTCTGTGACCCAGGCTGGAGTGCAGTGGTGCAATCTCAGCTCACTGCAACCTCCACCTCCTGAGCTAAAGCGATTCTCATGCCTCAGCTTCCTGAGTAGGTGGGATTACAGGCATGTACCACCATGCCTGGCTAATTTTTTGTGTGTGTGTAATTTTTTTTTTTTTTTTTGGTAATTGTAATAAGAGATGAGGTTTTACCATGTTGGCCAGGCTGATCTCAAACTACCGACATCCAGTGATTCTCCTGCCTCAGCCTCCCAAAGTGCTGGGATTACAGGCGTGAGCCACCGTGCCTGGAATAGGAGCCTCATATACCACTGTCTCTTCCCCTGTGATTGGGGGGCTCCATGCCTCTAGCTGGGATGATGATGTCCAGACCTGGGAGGAGCCCAGGGCTCCACATGTCTAATAGTCAGAGGGCAGGAAGCAAGAAACAGTCACAGGACTGCCCTGGAGGGTGCTGGGGTCACCTGCTCCAAGACTGGAGCTGCCTCTGGCCTGGCACCTCCCCTCTCCAGAGGCTGGTGCCCGCTTCCCAGCCCTTCTTAGATGGGGCAGAGGTTACCATTTCCTTCACCTCACCCAGCTTCTCCTGCAGCTCCTTTACCTGCTGCTCCAACTGCAGTGCGCTCTTGTTCTTGTTGTTCTGGACAGAGAGAAGCAATCAGCAGCCACCCACTGCAGCTGGAGAACCAAGAACTTGGTGTCTGCCTCCCATGGCACCGGGAAGAGCGGAGGCAGGTGAGAAAAATCATCCCCTCTCTCCACAGCCTCCAGCGCAGCGCTCTGGCTCACAGGTGCCTTTAGAAGTAACATTTCATGTGAGGGCTACACTGCCGCATTTTACAGGTGGGGAAACAAAGTCCTGGAGGGCTAGGGAGGAGGGCAGGCTCCCCAGGTGGGCAACACACCAGCTCCTCGAAGCCACTGTATGGCTCAGCCAGCTGCTGAAGCCTCTCGTCCTGCTCCCGAAGCCTCTCGTCCTGCTCCCAAAGCCTCTCCTCCTGCTCCTGAAGCCTCTCCTCCTGCTCCTGAAGCCTCTCCTTTTGCCCCCAGATCAGGACACTCATGCGCTGATTGTTGTCCACCTGGGCTTGGAGTTCTCCTGCCATTCTCTCAACCTCCTTCCTCAGATGCTGCAGCTCCACCTCAGAGGGCACTGCTGGAGGCTCCAGAGGCAGGGGTTCAGCTGAGAAAGGAAGCAGGCAATAAGGCCCTCTGGATTCTCAAAAAAAAAAAAAACAAAAACAAAAAACCCTCCTGTTGGTGCACAACTCACCTCAGGCTCCCCAAACTTGGCCTCACTGCTAATAATTCCTCGCATCCGGATGGTAGCCAATCTTCTGAACCACTTTGAGATAGAGAGCACTGTGGGTGGCTGACAATGGGCCCCCTTTGCTGATGGGGACACTGAGGCTCATGGAGATGACAAGACTTGCTGTCTCCCGGCACAGACCCCTTTCCCTCTGCCTCAAAGCCCTCAAAGGATGATACAATGCAAAGGATGATACACCCACCTCCCTGGGGCACTCTAAGCCACCCCCAGGGCCCTCTGATGCCAGGCCTGCTCCCAGGCCATGCCAGCCCCATCTTACCCACCTGGTTTTTGTTTGGACAAGCTCCTCTCCAGCTTCTCTACCCATCATGTATCATGCTTCTTCTCCTTCTTCAAGGTGCGAACCTACCCAAAGCACGGGGGCAAAGGGCCCTGGAGAGAGGGGCTGGTGGCTGGACAGGCTGCCATCTCCCTCTCTGCTCCCACCTCCACAAAGGCCAGACCCATGTCCACCTCTGGCTGTACTATCCCCATTTTACAGATGCCCAGAAAGATCCAGTGGCCTATCAAAGGTAGGGGGCTGAAGGGTCAGATCTCACCTCCTGTGACATTTTCCTCATCCTCTGCTGCCACCAGGCCCTCTCTCCTTTTATATGTTGATCATATTCATCTCTCTCTAGCTGGGCTTGTTTAAGCAACTCCTTCAACTGCAAGAATGGGCACAGAAGTTAGGAAGGGCCGTCACTGGTCCTCACCTGCTCCTGGCCAACTGGGGTCATCTTTCTTCCACATCCCTCCCTCTGCAAAACCTTACGCATGTCACGTGTGCATTCAGCAGTGCCTGTCCCGTATGGATCACTCTAACTGCCACTCGATAACCCTTTACTGTGGCTCGAGGTCTGGATGGTGAAGAGTGAGAAGTTTCGATCCTAGGAGCCTGGCCATTCCACACAGTGCCCCTTAAAAGGGCTGGGCTTGGCTCAATATACAACTTGGTCAGTAAAGATCAAGGCATTTCCAAGCCTGTGGTCTGGTGTTTTAAAAGAACTCAGTCAAGTTGGAAGAGACAGGAGGGAACTGCACAGCCTCCCCTCACCTCTAGCTGCCTTTTGGCTTTGTTTCTCATTGTTTGCTTTCTTTTCCTATAGGAAGAGGAAGACAAAGCTCTTACCCTGGGGAGGCAGAGATGGCACAGCAAGAGACAGGCCCCCAGAATGCCACCAATGCCCCAGGACAGGCCCACCCATGGGACCAGGTTATCAGGGACCCTGTAGGGATGGGGTGGAATCTGAGGGTTTAGTCTTCTTCCCCAGGCTGGGAATGGGTGAGATGAGACTTGGGCCTCTACATCTGAGTGCCCCCCAAACCCAGCAGTCATGTCGCGAGCAAACAAAGAAATCACGTTACTACTTCCAGCTGATGTTGCACTTGTTTCTTCTGTTCTTTCTGTGGAGAGAGTCAAATTAAGATGATGGAGGGTGGCCCTTAACTCTATTCCCCAGACCAGGAAGCGGTAGGCAGGGCCAGGGATGGATTTTAAAGGCAAAGTTCTCAGACCCAATAGGAACATGACCTGGTAAACTCTCCTCAAGCTCTCAAGGACAGAGGATTTTGGTCTTTGTTGGTTTTTGCCAACAACCACAGAACTCAAAGTCTGAATCCGGAATCTCTTGAGAAGAGAGTAACATAAACCTCTAGAGATAGAGTTTGAGAAAGGCCCCCCTTCTGCCAGGTTGTGATTTAGAAAAGTGCGTTCATTCAATAAACATTTCTGAGCACAAATGGGCCAGGTACAGTTCTTCACAGCAGATACAGGATGGAAAAGGACAGACAGGAGCCCTTGGCACTGAGATTTCCACTACAGGGGGCCTTTAAATCTCTGACTCTCAGAACTAACAGAAAGATACTCTGATACTCCGTATCTCCTCTGGAAACATGAGCTCAAAAAGGAGAGGTGGCTTGTCCAGAATCAAAGAGCAAATTAGGGACTGAGTCACGGCAGAAATACGGGGCCCCGACAACCAATCAGGCTAGCACTTCCCCAAGGAGCAACAACCCCAAGGCATGTGTAGCAAGGAGCAGGGGTGACTGGAGAGAGTCAGCAAAGAGGACAGCAAAAGAAGAGCCATGCTGCATGCTCTGGGTTCCCTCCAGTTGAGGCCTGGGTACCCCAACTCCCTATTTGCCCTTGACACCAGGGGACCCCAGTCCCATTCTTCAGGGCCCCAAGGGGAAACTGGAGCCCAATATTGGCAGCGTGGAATCAGGGAACCCCACTGGACTCTTGCCAGAGATTTGATGGTGTTCTTCAGTTGACTGATTTTTATGGACCTTGAGTCCAGGACTACTGCTAGCTCTTGGCACAGCCTCTGAGGCACATGCAGCAAGAAGGAGGTGGAGGAGGAGTGGGGGGAGAGGTAGAGAGAACAATCATTAGGATTGGGGTGTGTGTGGGCTGTCTCAACTGGCAGAGGGGCACCCAGTCCCCGCTGTGGGAGGAGGCGGGAGGGCTGGCCTGCAGGGTCACTGCACCTCCGTCCAGAGCCTCTTACCTCCAGATCCTTCAGGGTAGCAGATGATGTAGGGCCCTCCCCGTGGATACCTGTTGCTGACTACAAGAGATGAGAGTGCATATGGAGATGTTCTGTCCCCCTCAGTGTCTAAGCCCTCTGACTTCCTTTCTTTCCCATCAACTGGCAACATTTTCTTTTCTGCCTATCTTGGACCCTTTCTCCCAAAACACCTCTGTGCCAACTTCTCTCATGGTTCTTATCTCCCCACCATCCCACCCTGGGACCCTTTCAGTGAGTCCTGATGGCAAGTGACTGTTCTCATTGTCCTGGCTTCCCCTTGAGACTGGGGATGAGGAAAATCAAACAGCAATGACCATATCCTGGGTGTCCTGGGTGTTTACAGTAGGCCATGTACTAGGGATTAACATAAAAACAACAATAACAAATCTCATTTAAACTTCACAAATGGAAGTCAAACAATACCACCTCTATTATACAGATGT
>NW_012109919.1:122224-124194 GCF_000951045.1 Mandrillus leucophaeus
GAGGGAGGGAGGGAGGGAGGGAGGAAGGAAGGAAGAAAGAAAGAGAGAAAGAAAAAGGTGATAGTGGAACTTTGAAACTCAGTCTTCTGACTCTGGGGTTTTGCCAAGAATCAGTGGCTGCGAGGGACCAAAACCAGAGGCAGAGGTAGAAAAGTAAACATTAAGTAGGCAGGAACTCTATGCCGTGTAGTTTAGAGTCATACATCCTCACACGTCTGTTAGTGTGAAGAAGTGTGACAGTACTTCTCAAACTTTTATATCAATGTGTCCTCATGGCAGAAGGAAGCCTTTCTGTTAAATCTGGGAATTTATCAGAAAGAAGACAACCCAAGCCTCATTTCAGAGAGAAGTCTGGTATACTGTTAGAAACCTATGTGACTGTCATCCCTAAATACCTTAATGTTTTTTCTCTTGATTTCAGGAGAATCAACAGAAACTGATGCTTCAGAAAGATGTCCCACATTTATCCTGTGGCACTCAAAGTACCCCAGGTTCAGATAATATGAGGAAGATTCAAGCTGTCAAGTTCAGTTTCCCAAGATCTATTCCACAGAAGATGAGCAAATCTCACTTCAGAGACCACTGAATGAAGGGCAGTCTGGTCCCAGAACCATGGAGAATCAGAATATGAGGTGGAGAACTCAGAAAAAAAGTGTTGAAATCTCTCTGGAAAGTAGAAGCCTGGGAGAAAACCAAACCAAACACATTCCCCCTTTGCCACCCAGAGATAATGTCAATATTTTGAGCTCACGGGGGAAGTGTAGGCTTTCCCCACTGTCAATGTCTATATGAAGGGAGTAAGGCAGCCTGAAACCTCTTGCTCCTAGGTCCCATAGTCTCCATTCCCCTTCCAGCTGGAAATTTGTGCTGTGACCAGAGGAACCAGAAATGGGGTGACAGTGCTTAGGGGACTGTGTCATAAGATCAGTGGCTGGTCTTGCAGTAATGACAGTTCCTAGGCAGACTGTGACATCACTACATTCCACTCCTCCAGGTCGGGGGGAGGGACCACATCAGTGTGATGTCTGAGTCGCCACTCCACAATGGGGGAGGGAAACACAGGGTTGGGACCCAGGTCCTTGGAGACACCAGCACAAAGAGCCAAGGGAGGTCGACCTTGAGGCAGCAGGACTGGACAGTAAAGTCCGCAGCAGAGAGCCCCAAGAGTCACCAGCCCGAAGTCACCCAGGGACAACTGACAAGGGTGGGGCCTGCGGCTGGGGGGCTCAGGTCCTTGGAGACGCGAGCCCAAAGAGCCTAGGGAGGTCTAGCTTGGGGCAGCAGGAGGTGAGGGCCCCGTAACGGAGCAGGGAACCCCAGGAGTCACCTGCCCAAAGTCAACCTGGGGTGATTGGCAAGGGCAGGGACTGGGTTGCTTGCTGAAGGGGCAGGGCTGACTGACAAGACTTTGGTGGGGGGACCCCAGAGGCGCCTGTGTTGTGGGGCCCAGTCCGGTGTGTCTCAGGAGTGGTATGGACTCTGGCAGTGGTCTTGTCATCAGAGGGGATCTGTGGCTGGGTTGGGGGATCGTGACCTGGTGCGTTTTTACCTTTTCCTTTGCTGCGGCCAATTTGTTCAGTCAAGTTTCTTCTGCCATCGCGGGGTGGGGAGGGAGGTGGGGTTGGGGCCACGTCAGCGAAATCCCAGTGAGCACTGATCAACACCTCCAGTTGCCTACTGGGCAGCTGTGCGACTGAGCCAGAGAAGGCATAACCAGGGCTCCAGTAGAATGCAGAATGGGGGTGTGGCCTTAATGCTACAAGCCCATTGGTCAGTGAGAAAGATGAAGGGGAAAGGGGCGTGGCCAGGCAGTAGTATGTACAGAGAGACTTGTGGCATCACAAGGAAAGCTGCTCAGGCAACCGCTGTCCCCGCCCACTCTGAGAGAATGGAGGGGCGGCCCAGTCTGGGAGAGGGGAGGGGCCGGCTTTTGCTTTAAAAGCTTCAAAACTTTAAAAAATATATGTGTG
>NW_012109919.1:126809-129033 GCF_000951045.1 Mandrillus leucophaeus
GAGACACCAGCACAAAGAGCCAAGGGAGGTCGACCTTGAGGCAGCAGGACTGGACAGTAAAGTCCGCAGCAGAGAGCCCCAAGAGTCACCAGCCCGAAGTCACCCAGGGACAACTGACAAGGGTGGGGCCTGCGGCTGGGGGGCTCAGGTCCTTGGAGACGCGAGCCCAAAGAGCCTAGGGAGGTCTAGCTTGGGGCAGCAGGAGGTGAGGGCCCCGTAACGGAGCAGGGAACCCCAGGAGTCACCTGCCCAAAGTCAACCTGGGGTGATTGGCAAGGGCAGGGACTGGGTTGCTTGCTGAAGGGGCAGGGCTGACTGACAAGACTTTGGTGGGGGGACCCCAGAGGCGCCCGTGTTGTGGGGCCCAGTCCGGTGTGTCTCAGGAGTGGTATGGACTCTGGCAGTGGTCTTGTCATCAGAGGGGATCTGTGGCTGGGTTGGGGGATCGTGACCTGGTGCGTTTTTACCTTTTCCTTTGCTGCGGCCAATTTGTTCAGTCAAGTTTCTTCTGCCATCGCGGGGTGGGGAGGGAGGTGGGGTTGGGGCCACGTCAGCGAAATCCCAGTGAGCACTGATCAACACCTCCAGTTGCCTACTGGGCAGCTGTGCGACTGAGCCAGAGAAGGCATAACCAGGGCTCCAGTAGAATGCAGAATGGGGGTGTGGCCTTAATGCTACAAGCCCATTGGTCAGTGAGAAAGATGAAGGGGAAAGGGGCGTGGCCAGGCAGTAGTATGTACAGAGAGACTTGTGGCATCACAAGGAAAGCTGCTCAGGCAACCGCTGTCCCCGCCCACTCTGAGAGAATGGAGGGGCGGCCCAGTCTGGGAGAGGGGAGGGGCCGGCTTTTGCTTTAAAAGCTTCAAAACTTTAAAAAATATATGTGTGCATACTTTATATATAGGTGCGTCTGTGTGTGTGTATCTATGTGTTCCTCCAGAGCAGTCTTCATTATCTAGCTTCTACGCAAGATCTATGATTGTGGCCTGTATTTTTCATCTTCAAACACAGTACAAAAATTACCAGTATTACCATAACTGAGATACAGATCCTATAAAAATGGAAAATCCATAGCATGCTTGATGTTTAATGAAGCAGACTATATTATCCAACATTCCAATAAGATAAAATCACAATAGTTTCTCTTTTTTGGAAAAATGTGTCTCTTATTCTCCTACATTATTGTTAAGATTTTTTTTTCTTGAACAATAAACGTCTAATATCTGTAACAACACAAAGCTTTTGAGCCGGGTGCAGTGGCAGGCGCCTGTAATCCCAGCACTTTGGGAGCCCAAGGCGGGTGGATCACCTGAGGTCAGGAGTTCAAGACCATTCTGGCCAACATGGTGAAACCCCATATCTACTAAAAATACAAAAACTAGCCAGGCATGGTAGTGGGTGCCTGTAATCCCAGCTATTTCAGAGGCTGAGGCAAGAGAATCACTTGAACCCAGGAGACGGAGGTTGCAGTGAGCCAAGCTCACACCACTGCAGTCCAGCCTGGGTGAAAAGGCGAGACTCCATTTCAAAAGAAATAATATAAAATACAAAGTAAATTTTAGAAGCTTTCAATTTAATAAGCACTCAAAGCTCTTTACCGGTTTAAAACAAATACAAGGCCCATTTTTCTAGAATCACCTGGCCTCTCTAAGCTTTGCAAATGAAACTGAATTTCTCACATCATACTTGGCTATGACTTACAATCATGAAAACCAAGAATTGTGTTATGTCACTGTGTACTGCTTGTTACCTGAATTCCACACAAGGCTGGGATCAAGGGTTGAATCTTTCATGATTTGCTCCATAACCTGTGTGCTTCTTATCCCAGACCAAACCAAGCTTTTGTCTAGAGTTCTATAATTTACAGTTAGTAGACAAGAGTGGTTCTCAGTAATGTCATCTCTGGACTAGCAGCACCAGCAGCACCTGGGAACTCTTTATAAGTGCAAATTCCCAGACCCTACCCTGGACCCGGTGAATCAGAAACTCTGGAGTAGGGCTCAGCAATCTGTGCTGCAGTCATCCCTCCAGGTATTTAAGAACCTCTGCCATACAGCAGGTAGAAAAATGTGTTTCCTTCTGGAGGCCCAAAGCCAGGGATACTATATGTTCTGTTTGATATGAAACAATGACATGCAATTAAAATACATAACACATAACTCTCCTTCCTACTCCCACCCTCCATCCAATGTGTTTTATTTTTATGAGTTCAATAAGAAAACAA
>NW_012109919.1:133608-135655 GCF_000951045.1 Mandrillus leucophaeus
GAAGGAAGGAAGGAAAAGGAGAGAAAAGAAGGAAACGAAGGAAGGAAAGGAAGGAAAGGAAAGGAAAAAGAAAAGAAAGGAAAAAAAGGAAACTCTTCCAATATTTGCTGCTATTGTTACGTATTAATATTCACTGGGTACTAAAAAGATGGGCAGCCCCTTAGATCCTTTTTTCTTATCTCTTTCTCATAATCCTACTTCATTCCTTCATTCACTTATTTTTTAAAGGGTCATGTGTACATGTAGTTCAGAAAATTTCTAAATGTAACTATCTATAAAAGTATGTGGCAAAATCCCCTTCACAGTCTTATTCTCCTTCCACAGCCAAATACTTTTAATTCATTTCTTATATATCTTTTCAGAATTTATCTTTGCAGATTACACATGTATATTCTTATTCTACTCTTCTCTCTCAACACAAAAAGTAGCATACCATACATACAATACCATTCCTTCTCCCTTTAAAAAAACACACACAATAGGCCCGAGTTCTTCTACCTGACTACAGAGGTCTTCCTCATTCTTCTTTTCAGCTGCATAGCATGCATTGTTTGGATGTACCAGTTTACTTAACCAATTCCCAGTTGGCAGACACTGAAATCATCCCTGTCATACTATTACAAGCAATAATGCCAAGCATAACCACACACACACACACACACCAAGTTCATTTCTGAATCTGCCTTTCATGAAACCTCTGTTTGAATCACCACAAGGTCACAAGGCTGAAAAGTTAGCCCCTTTTTTAGTTTTCGTTATGTACAGCAGTATGTAGCAAAAGACTCCCTCGGGTAAAGCAAATGTGCTCTTTGGGGATTTACTTCATAACAATAAATGGATAAACAGAACACCAAGGAGAACCATTTCTATTTAATCATGCACATGTATGTATACAATCATGTATATGCATAGAAAGCATAAAATAAATAAATCCATCAAAGCATTAAGCATTGTCTCAGTATGGTGGATCTATGGAGTACTTTGTAGACCGCCCTCCTCGCCCGTCAGTTCTTTCTAATTTCATAACAGTAAATATGCATACTTTTGCAATATAAAATTTCAAAAAATGCAAACTCAAATTCAGCTGCATATATTCCTTCAGTCTGTCCTATATTTGTATGGTGCTCCAGAGTGCTCAAATATCACTTCATTAAAAAAAATTTATTTATTCAACAAATTACTTTTCTTAAGATTTCTGTGAATATCTATGTGTTAGATCACAGTAAAGAAGTTCAGGCATTTGCATGCTTGATTCACAATGAGACTTAAAATATTGAACTGGAGGGTGAAATAAGTGCTCACCTGTTCCCAGACTTGCCAAAATAGGTGGTTCTGTTTTTACAGAAAGTGAGCGATGCAGAAATATTGACAGCACATCTGTTCAATCATTGTGTTCCTTTGGACTTAGATTCCAGATAATTGGGACTGTCTTAGCTGGTGGCTAGCTTGAATAAAGTATTGTTTTTAAAATGCAAATGAAGGTACATATATGACTGGAAGCATGTTTTGTACAGAAACCATGGGTTTGGGATTCTGAAAGATCAGGAACAAAATGCTAGGTCCATAACTTCCTCCTGTGTGATCTTGGACATATTACTCCTTCTGTATTTATTTTAGATTTTCCATCCTTAAAATGAGTACAATAATATCATCTTACCTTTCCTTTCACTTCTATCCCCTTCTCTTTCTAGGAATATTTATTGGGAGTTTGTTCTCTTTCCATTTTGCTGGCTGCTTTAAGATACAATGTAGAGCAAAACCAATGCTACTCCTGGTCTGCTGGAAATTTCAGGCTATACGAAGATTAAATAAGATAACATACATAACTTAGCTCATGTGCAGTGTTTCAATAAGTGTTGAGACCCTTTCTTCTTATGAAAGGCCTATGAATATCTTAGGGCATTCTATTCAGGAGATCCAAATACCTCTTGCCAGTTGCCCAAATAGAACAACTTGTTCAGAGCCTAGGAGAGCAGGGTCAATAGATGAATACTTTACAACACCTAAGAAGTTTAACAGACACTTAATTCTTTGTCTTTAAATGACT
>NW_012109919.1:135705-138251 GCF_000951045.1 Mandrillus leucophaeus
AAAATATTGAACTGGAGGGTGAAATAAGTGCTCACCTGTTCCCAGACTTGCCAAAATAGGTGGTTCTGTTTTTACAGAAAGTGAGCGATGCAGAAATATTGACAGCACATCTGTTCAATCATTGTGTTCCTTTGGACTTAGATTCCAGATAATTGGGACTGTCTTAGCTGGTGGCTAGCTTGAATAAAGTATTGTTTTTAAAATGCAAATGAAGGTACATATATGACTGGAAGCATATTTTGTACAGAAACCATGGGTTTGGGATTCTGAAAGATCAGGAACAAAATGCTAGGTCCATAACTTCCTCCTGTGTGATCTTGGACATATTACTCCTTCTGTATTTATTTTAGATTTTCCATCCTTAAAATGAGTACAATAATATCATCTTACCTTTCCTTTCACTTCTATCCCCTTCTCTTTCTAGGAATATTTATTGGGAGTTTGTTCTCTTTCCATTTTGCTGGCTGCTTTAAGATACAATGTAGAGCAAAACCAATGCTACTCCTGGTCTGCTGGAAATTTCAGGCTATACGAAGATTAAATAAGATAACATACATAACTTAGCTCATGTGCAGTGTTTCAATAAGTGTTGAGACCCTTTCTTCTTATGAAAGGCCTATGAATATCTTAGGGCATTCTATTCAGGAGATCCAAATACCTCTTGCCAGTTGCCCAAATAGAACAACTTGTTCAGAGCCTAGGAGAGCAGGGTCAATAGATGAATACTTTACAACACCTAAGAAGTTTAACAGACACTTAATTCTTTGTCTTTAAATGACTTTATTTTGTTGCTCATTTGTATATGAATATACAGTGATAAAAAAGTAGAATGCACTGAGCTATAGTAAGATAAATCTTGTAAGTGTAAGCATTTTAGACATCAACTCAGTATTAATTTTGACTTGTATGGAAACGTTATATCTGAGGGTTCCCAGTTTTGCTAATGACATACTTAACTGACAATATAATTGTCACACTGAAGAGCGTGAAATTAAAATCTTAAGAAATATGCAAACTAATAGCATGATTCTTTGTGTGATCAAAGCAGTTTAACTGAATAGTACCTTATTTATGATTGACTTTTCGTACCTAGATGATTCTGTCTGGTATCTAATGGAAAAACTGATCTAAAACATTAATGACCATTTGCCCCTTTAATAAAAATTGTCAAAAACAGATATTGATGATATTTCTAAAAATTATTAAGAGGAATAGAGCAGCATTTCACAACTAGATTCCAAGGATTGTGTTCTGGACAGCACAAACCACATATTTTCATCCATTGTCTAGATCTTTATTAGGTCTAATGCATTTATAATATTTTTGCAAGTTTATAGTTTTAATTATCACTAGTACCTCAATGCCCAATAGAGATGATACAACCAACCAGTCACCAATAAGATGCAGACTTTGAGTTTTATGTTTCAGGACTTATGGGTTGCAATGTTTTATTTATGTTCAATCACACTGTTTCTCTTCAGCTCCAGTGTAGTGATTGAAGTCTTCTACCAGGCAGAGGACCACGTGACTAAGTACATATGGCATGGGCCACTGAATAGACAAGACTTAATCCTGTGCTTTTGGACTAATGGTCTGGTGTGCTGACCAAATAAGCATTTCAAAACAAATGATTCTCATCAGTATTATTATGTGTTCTCTTACAGATTGAGGATTTTATTTTTCAAATAGGAAATGGCTAATTTATTTTAAACTATGTATCATACTATACATTCAAATTTCAAACAGTATCATAAAATGATGTGAATACTTAAGTTTTATAATTTAGCTTTAAAAAGTTATGTAAATTGTATGGACACTGATGGGATAGAAATCTGCATTGGAACTTTTAACTCCTTTATGTTTTTATAGTGTCATCATAATACAATAAAATTACTGCTCTATTGCATTAAAAGTATATACTCATTAAGGAAATAGCCAGGAAAAAAACATTCATATACTCAGGGAAATTTTAACATGAGATATTTGCCTTAGTGTGTATATCACTTGAACTTCCTTTGAACTCTACACACTACTTGCTATTTATGACAAAGAAAGCCATTGCTCACAAAGTATTGGATTTGCCTTTGAAGCAATATCAGGAGATCACTGACAAAAGGCAGGGCTGAGATTAGATGTTGAGGGTTATTGCCTTGCTATAGTCCCAAAGCTATGTGAAACGTCAGCTAATTGAAAATGGTAATTATTTTAAATAACAGCATAAACTCTTTCCTTCTAGGATACGTGATGCTTTCAAATTATATAGCCATTGATCTGTTTTTTGTTTTGTTTTGTTTTTTCACAATTCTTCTCTGCCTTTTTGTCAAATTATCTAGCCATCAGTCCTTGCGACAAAACCCATTGCACCATTTGTATGGACCATGGTTTAATGAGTGACCTGGTCTTCCTGTTTGCATAGATTGTAATAGGCCCACCCATCTGAGACTCTGTCAGCCAGACTGAGATGTGTAATTTCTATGTATACTTAGTTTCTAAGTAGAAAGACTTTAAAATGAAAACCAAGTAATTGTGTTATGGTGGCCATTTGC
>NW_012109919.1:138911-148936 GCF_000951045.1 Mandrillus leucophaeus
TTGGCTCACTACAAGCTCTATCTCCCGGGTTCACACCATTCTCCTGCCTCAGCCTCCCGAATAGCTGGGACTACAGGTGCCTGCCACCACGCCTGGCTAATTTTTTGTATTTTTAGTAGAGACAGGGTTTCACCGTGTTAGCCAGGATGGTCTCGATCTCCTGATTTCGTGATCCACCCTCCTCGGCCTCCCAAAGTGCCAGGATTACAGGTGTGAGCCACCGTGCCCAGCTAACTTTATTTTTAACTAGTAAATTGTAACCAGGAAGTATACTCACAGACTGTGGAGGCAAGGACACAGGAACAAATTTAGCATTGAAAATAAACAGCTGAAGATAGTGAATCTGACACATTTAATAATGAGCAAATGCTGTTGTGTTCCACAATATTTAGGCACACCTATGCAACAAATCATTTCAGGAAACCATGGCTTTACATCTTAGGAAGCAAAAGTGGAGGCAAAGGGTTGGCAGTGAAGAATAACTTGTTCGCATCCCTTGTTAAAGCAATTCCACATAACCTTAGTCCATTTCAAACCAAAACTGTTTAGAATCTTATGTCCTGTTGCCACAAGAACTGAGCTCAATACTTTACAGTCCTAAGCCCAATATCTGAGAGTGGGTGAAGGTATTTTTAGAAGAACCCAGGCATGTATCTGTAGGACCTTAGTAAACCTCCTGTTTTGCATAATTCTCTCCTGCCTCCCAGTCTGTCTGAGGGCTATGCTTTCTTCTTCCCTCTCCTAAGTGAAGGCAATTGACTGACGCTTAATTGTTATTTCTTTCCGAAACTGATAACATAAAATGAGGGCATTAGGTTTCTTCCTTGAAAATCTTGTGTTTTAATAATAAAAGTAGCTGTAGCCAAAACCTGCCCCATGTAAAAAAGTATCTGTTAACAATTACAAAAATAGGCATATGCATCCGTTTTTTAAACTCAATGAAGTCCCAGAAATCTTTTTAGTGCTCTGATACCTTGTAATAAAGGACATCTAGAGGTTACTGAGATGAAAGCATGCAGAGTTACTGTAGTGGTATATTGTTATAGGGGAAAATAAAACCAGCAGTCATTCACTGTACAGCCTCCATTGCTGTAACTGTTGTTGCCCTGTAAACTATCTGGCATGCAAAATGCTATGTATTCAAAGTACCTGGCATTCATGATCACTGTAATACCAAATTGTTGGCATTTGTTTTATTTTCCAAAGCCAGACCATTTGTACTTCTCTTAAATATTTTGGCTTTGGAACTTTGTTGTTGATACAGATAATTTATCTCCTTATTGCCCTGTTTCCCTTATTGCTGCCCTGCATTTAGCTGCAATTTGCTTTAATTGAGTCATCCCCATGATCATGGAGAATTTGTTCAGTATTTTGATGTTTACCTATAATCTCATTTTGGATTGTTTATCTTGATAATTAACATTATTGCATGAAGACCCAGTTGAGAAAAAATATTATGTGGGAAATTCATTTTTTAATAAAAGCTGAGTGTCAAAACCTGGAATTTCTCTTCATCCTTAAAAGGCTTGTAAATAAAGACAGTTCAGTTGAAGAAACTATACTCAAAGTCAAATATTTTTGGAAATCAGATTTGAGTCTTCGGGATTTTGAAATTTACATAAATAATCTGGACTCTCAGCAAGCCTGAATAAACAATCACTATTTGATGGGATAATTTAAAAAGCGCCTGCCATCACAGTGATCACTATCTGCAAAAGTGATAATTCACTAAAAAATTATGCCTCACTTTGTAATAACTTAATATTGCAGTGGTAATTTTGAATCAATAAACAGGAATATAATCAGATTGGGGAATATATAAATCTCTGTCAGTTCAGTGAAACCTACCAGCAGTGAGAGAAAAGATAAAAGTGTAAAAATCAGATTGAATTTTGGGGGAAAGCTTTAAAGAAATGCAGTTATACCTCTGCTGTCATACTCAGCATGGGACAGAAACAGCCCCACAACAGGGCTTGAATTTATAGAAGTCTATCCAGCAGAGCTTTATCCAACATTGGATCTTCCTAACAAACAAAAAGACATCTTATACTCCTGCTTATTAGCATTTAATATATGCATTATGTGCTTTTTAATTTTTTTGTCCTACTAAAGAGTAGCTGATAGTGCTGTTTTGAAGGCATATCTGCTTTGCCTCTGACTAGCAACATGAAATTGGTTAAGTTATTCAACCTCTCTACATTTCAGTTTCAGCAAATGAAGTGGACAAAGATCATCATTAAGCAATCTGTACCTCCAATATTCTATATTATGTGGAGATATCAAGTCTGTATTTGATTACACAAATCATAGTTCCAAAAGAGTTCAGAATGAGACATATAGAATTGAAAGTCCTATTTATACAGATACTGGTTAAAGCCCAGGGATTAGATGGGTTTAAAATGCTTTATCCTTATATAGAAAAGAGTACAGGCCCAGGAAACGCCCCAGGGGCATACCATGATTGGGCCGAGGAGCCAGTAAGAGAGTTTCAGTGACTAAGGAGATGCAAGGAGAGGGTGGAGTTTCTGAAACCAGGAGAAGAAAGCCTTCATCATAGAAGCAAGCAATAAACTTCACTGAACACTTCTAAGACATTTTGGACAAGAACAGAAGAGTTACCTTTGGATTTCACTGCATGTAGCTTAACAAAAGTTCATAAAGGCAGTGACAATGAAAGCTCAATTAGAGTGGTCTGAGGAGGGAACTCAGGTGATGAAGTAGAGAATGCGACTATAGATGGCTCTTTCCATAAGTTTTACTTTTAAAGGTAGCAGAGAACTAGAGTAGAGCTGCAGACATAGTTCCCCCTCCTCCCTCTCCTCCATCTCCAGTTTCTTCTTTCCATGAGTGCAACAGAATGAAATTTAGAGCATAATCCTGTAGAAGGTAAGAAATTAATGATGCAGGAAAGAGATTGAATAATTGTCCAAAATAAACAAATCCTCAAACAATGCAAGGCAGTGGGCTCTAGCACACAAAGGGGTTGACATCTGATAGGAATTTAGTTGTTTTATCCACATAACAGTTATTTTTTCAGAGAAAATCTAATTGCAAAAATATAGCTGAAAACCAAACATTAGCCCTATGTGTGTGGTAACTTCTGATGTAAAATACATTTCTCAGTATAGGTCCTGGTCAAAAATCTTAAAAGTAAAATACCTTGAGGGAACTACAGTTAGAAGACAGCAGGATGAAGGATAATCATCAGAAAGAATACAAAGTGGGTCAGGCATGGTGGTTCATGCCTGTAAGCCCAGCGCTTTAGGAGGTGTTGTTGGGAGGATCACTTGAGGTCAGGAGTTTGAGACCAGCCCGGGCTAGTCTCCATCTCTACAAAAATAAAAAAAAAATTTTTTTTAAAAAGACTACAAAGTAGAAACAGCAGAGTGAAACAGAATCTTCAATACAAACAGTAGGGGGATTTTAGGAAACAGTAGCTGACTAATATCAGATGGTGCTAAGGTTTGTATGGAGCTCAGTGCTGAGAGGTCTTTTTAACAAGCAATTTAAATGTGAATATTGCCTTGTTTACATAGCTCAAATAAAATGCAGTACAATGTGCAGAAAACAAAAAAAAAGTGAAAGTAAAAAGCTTAAATAATCTTTATTCTTAGGACAGTGTTTTTCAAATAAGGATTATGGCTCTCTATTGGGTCATAACATAAAACACATTTCCTTACTGTGGATGGCTCCAAGAAAAAGAAAACCCAAGTTTAAGAAGGCTGGACAATAGAGAGTTTACCTATGTCATATAAGAAGTCCCGAGTTATACATCTACTAATAACAGCTCCATGGCCAGGTAAATGATAGTATTTGCATTTTGGAATGGTCTTTCTCTCACGTTGGTTGTCTCAGGGTCACAAGATGACAGATGATCCCAGGCCTCATGTTTACATTTGATGACTAAAGAACACTGTGGTAGGTAGGAAATGCCCCTCCCCAGAGTTGACTCCCAAGTCCTCATTCCCAGACCTGTGAATGTGTTGCCTTACATTGCAGATGTACTCTGCAGATGTGATTAAATTAAGGATCTTGAAATGAAGGGATTAAGCTGTCTTATCTGGGTGAGTTCAATGGAACCATAGAAGTCCAGTGAGCCAGGAGATTCAGATAGGGAGGTGTGGCCATGGAAGCAGAATGATGTGGAGTGAGAAAGACTCACCTAGCAATTGCTGGTTTTAAAGATGGAAGGGTATCATGAGCCAAGGCACATAAGTGGCCTCTTGAAGTTGGAAAAGGCAAAGGAACAGGTTCTCCCCTGGAACATCCAGATGATTTCACTCAATGGGTTCTACTTCAGGCTTCTGACCTCCAGAACTGTAAGATCACTAATTTTTGTATTTTAAGACACCGAGCTTGTATTAATTTGTTATAGCAGCAATGGGAAACTAACAAACATGTATGGGCAAAAAGGGGAAGAGTCGTGCCAGGTGAGTTTGTCACTTTCTATTTGGAAAGCAAAAACCTTCAGAGAAACCCTACTGAGCTTTCACTTGCTTACATCCGCCTTTCCAGAATTAGGCTGGGTGACCACTCTGGATCAACCACAGACCAAAAGAATTCAATTGCCATGGCACTGTTCAATTAGACAATCATAGTTCATCCCTTGCAACTGAGACAGGGGATCATTTCCTTTCTAAGATCTACTGAACACTCATTAGCTGGAAAAAAAAAAAAACAAATTCTATTGGAAGAGAAGAAGGGCGTTGAAGACAAGTGGATTTTTTATACCTACCTGATGTTGGGAAGCTAAGTATAAAAAGATACTCTGATGTTGGGTGTGTAGCAGATTGTGCCTGACACACTGCCCCATATTCTTTCCACTAGTGAGTCTCATTGTTTTCTTTCAAAAGTACATTTCAAATTTGCCTTATATCCACATGTCCACAACCACCATTCTGTTTTAATCTAACAACATCTCTCTTTTGAATTACTGAAATGACCAGTTAATTCTCCTCCTACAAACTGTTTTGCCTCCCACTCACCCCTATTTTGTTTTTTTCCATTAGGCAGCCAGAAGAAACTCCTAAAAAATTAACTTATCCATTCTCTGCTTTTTCTATTACCTAACTACTTCTTGTTGAAGTTAGGATTAAGCTCGAAATCCATAAGCGACTTACCTCTTTTCCAACATTGCTGGTAGAGTAAAAGGTTCCTTAACAACATTCTTCTTTCCAATTTTCACCAGGTTTATTTTTCCTGAAATATCACTTTTTATATAATTAAAATGTAGTTTATGCATCAATTTGAATGAATACTTGATAAACGTCTCTATTTCTAAGTTATAACTTGCATTAGAGTGGAAGTCAGGTACACTTTTACCCACTATTGTATTGCACTTAAACTAGAACTGCCAAGTGAGTGAATAATTAATCAATAAAACAAGAACAAACAGTTCTCATCCTCAAGAATATTCTAATTCAGTAGGAAGAAAGAATGAGTAACTACAGTTATGCTTTGCTTAATAATGGGGATACTGTATTATGCTGCTAATAAAGATATACCTGCTAACAAAGATTCTCACACTGCTAATAAAGATATACCTGAGACTGAATAATTTATAAAGGAAACAGGTTTAATAGACCCATAGTTCCACATGCTTGGGGAGGCCTCACAATCATGGCAGAAGGCAAAGGCACATCTTACATGGCAGCAGACAAGAGAAGCTTGTGCAGGAGAACTCCCATTTATAAAACCATCAAATCTCCTGAGATTTATTCACTATCACAAGAACAGTATGGGGGAAACTGCCCCCATGACTCAATTATCTCCACCTGGCCCTGCCTTTGACGTGTGGAGATTATTACAATTCAAGGTGAGATGTGGATGAGGACACAACCCAACCATATCAGATACATTGTGAGAAATGCATGTTTCTGTGATTTCATAATTATGTGAACATCATGAGCATACTTACACCAACATAGATGTATAGCCCACTCCCCACCTAAGGCTACATGGTGGAGCCTTTTGTCCTCAGGCTACAAACTCGTATGGCATGTTACTGTACTGAATAGTGTAGGCAATTATAACCCTATGGTAAGTATTTGTGTCTCTAAACATAGAGAAGATACTGCAAAAATACAGTGTAAAAGATTTAAAAAAAAAAAAAAAAGGGTACACCTTATAGGGAAATTACCATGAATGGAGTTTTCAGGCCAAAACGTTGTTGTGGGTGAGTCAGTGAGTGGTGAGTGAACGTAAAGGCCTAGAACATTACTGTATACTATTGTAGACTTTATAAATACTGTACACTTAAAATACCCTACAATTATTGAAAATATTTTTTTCTTTAATAATAAATTTACCTTAGCTTCCTGTAATTTTTTACTTCATAATTTTGCTTTAACATTTTGACTCTTCTATAGTAAATGTAGCTTAAAACACATTGTACAGTTGTACACAATTTTTTTTGTTACATTCTTATTCTATAAGCTTTTATCTACCTTTTTTTTTTTTGGGGGGGGTGATGGAGTCTCGCTCGGTTGTCCAGGCTGGAGTGCAGTGGCGCGATCTCGGCTCACTTTTTCAGTCTTTGGAGAATATTTAAGGTTGGAACTGTTTATATTATTATAAAACTTTTACACAAGTTAGATGTGCAATTCAAAAACCTAACTAAGGGTGTGAATTTTCTTCTAACAAAGCCTTTTTCTCCAATGCTACTTGGGCACTGATACTAAATGACAGAAATAGACCTGGTGAGGTGGCTTATGCCTGTAATCCCAACACTTTGGGAGGCTGAAGTGAGAAGATCACTTGAGCCCATGAGTTCAAGACCAGCCTGGGCAATATGGTGAGATCTCGTCTCTATAAAAAGTTTTAGGCTGGGTGTGGTGGCTCATGCCTGTAATCCCAGCACTTTGGGAGGCCGAGGCCGGCGGATCACGAGGTCAAGAAATCGAGACCATCCTGGTCAACATGACGAAGCCCCGTCTCTACTAAAAGTACAAAAATTAGCTGGGTATGGTGGCATGTGCCTTCAGCCCAAGCTACTCAGGAGGCTGAGGCAGGAGAATTGCTTGAACCTGGGAGGCGGAGGTTGCAGTGAGCCGAAATCACACCACTGCACTCAAACCTGGGCAACAGACCAAGACTCTATCTCAAAAATAAAGTAAAATAAAATAAAATAAAATAAATTTAAAGATAATATCTGGGCAGGTGGCACTCTGCTGTCCCAGCTACTTGGAAGGCTAAGGTAGCATGATCACTTGAGCCTGGGAGGAAAAGGTTGTAGTGAACATGCCGCTGCGCTCCCGCCTGGGCAACAGAGTGCAACTCTGTCGCCAATAAATAAATGACACAAGTCAAGCTTCCTTGAAATATAGTTTTGTCCTATGCTACTATTTTCCTTTCTCAAGGCCTTTCACCTTGGAAGAATATTTGACTGCACCAAGCAGAGAACAGTGACAAAAAAGTTGTGCAAAGGAGGATGATGGCATATATTCATTTATTTTATATATGTTCTGCTTCATAACAATAACTTCCTAGACAGTATTTTTCACACATAACATTCTACATGTATTTCAAAGCATTTAATGGAAGGCAGAATCATTACCAGATTTTTTTAGGTGGAAAATGGAAATTTTAGTAAGGTGGGAAAATTCCCTAGACCTTTACTGCAAAATATTAATTCAAGTAACTTTGAGTGAGTATTTCATGTATGGAAAAATATGATTGTGTGATGTATTCTCTGTGCTCAAAAAGCTTACAAGTAGTAGAGGAAACAAAATATGAATTAGACAGTAAAACAAAATGGTATAGAATTAAATTTTTTAAAGTATTATATGTTAAGATATAAAACAATTCATGAACAGTACAAGATAAAAAATAATAAAATGTCAAAACATATAGTACAAGAAATAAAAGCTAGAGGAGGATAGGAAAGGAGAAACAAACACATCCGAAGGTTTAAGGAAGAAAGCCTTATTAGTTTTCAGTTGTACTTCCAAAGATACCTGTGTCATCATATCCTTGGTCCTAGATTGAATCTTTCTCTGCTAGATTCTGGCCCACAAAGTCAAACGAGGTATTACTAGAGTTCTAGTCAAAATTCACTAAATTGCAAAGAACAGGAACTCATTTAAATTAGGTTAGTTTCAGAGGGATGCTTTGAGCAATTCTGGGAAATGTCACGGACTTCCATGGTCGGGAATGTGGCTGGGTTCCATGGAGTCCTGAGGGGAGAAATGGAAAGCCATAAAGACCTATGGTGCTGGGGCTTCTCTCTTTGTTGTTTCTTCTATGAGTCCATATGTTTTTCAAGTCTGCTTCATTCTACTATCCTTAATTTATCTTTCTCTTCAGTTCATGCACGTGCTACCAAAACACCAAGGGTTCCATCTAGGTCTTGCTGCTTGCTGCACAGAGAGGCAATCACTGAGACAGCGACTATTGCCAGGGAAGAGGTTTTAATCAGACACTGCAGCCCAGGAGACTGGAGCTCAGTCTCAAATCCATCTCCCTGACTGACTAAAACTAGGGGTTTATATAGCGGGAAAGAAATGTAACAAAATGTAAGAAAACGGGAACTAGGGAGGGGTCCAGAAGCAATCATGATGAATGAGGGTTCTGGCATCTCATTGGAGGCACTGATTTGGTGAGTTTCTGTTCTTTGATACTTTTTGAGAGGCCTAAGAGTAAGTTCTTGAGGAAGGAACTCAAATAAAACAAATATAAATTTTAAGCTTTAAGACTAGAATACTCCATTTCTGTTTATATTTAAAAAACTGTCTATGAGACTGTCGGGTTGGTTTCACATGGTCCTCTTTGCCAATAACTTACTTTGCACACAGCTTATATTTACCGTAGAAATTTCATACTTAAACACCACATTCCCTTGCACTTGTATGTTAGAAGTGGAAACAACAAGGCCTGGGGGTTGGGGTTAATATAGCAAGTTTGAGGACAATATAAAAACTCACCTCAGTGGAATAGTGTGAGCATTGATAATCATGATTATCTTAATCAAAATATGTATTAAATTAAGATGCAAGCATGAAAAACTGTTTGCAAAAATTAGATAAGGAACAGATATATTTAATAGTGAATTTCCAGGATATGCTTTCCATGTAACATTAGCTTACCAGAATATTAATAGTTATTATATGAAAAATGGATGAGTATTAAAATGTATTTGGGTATCTTTTACTAAATAACGTGCAAGTTTATTTAACGTGCGTCATCTCTGAGCCTTTCATACACCAATAGGTGGTATTATTCTTCACGGCAGAGAGTAAAATGCAGCATTTTTAAAACCATTTCACTATAGTTCCCAACTGTCTATGTCAGATACATTTCCAATAGTAGTATTCCGTTAATAGTTTTAATAAATACTGAATATATACACAGATAACACAGACATACAAATATATGAATGAAAGATGTATACCAATAAAAAGTAGAAGAACCCCATGTTAATTCCACTACTAATAAAAGGGAAACAGATTTGAACAAGATGCTATTTTAATTAAATTAGCATACTTTTTGTTACAAAGATCAGAATATTCAGAGATAGGTCCTCTCACCTCTGCTGGATTGGAAAGCAGTCTGGTAATTTATACAGATGGCACTGAGAAAACGCAAACCACTGGATTCCATCATCCCACTCTAGGTATCCAGCCTGAGGGAAAAACAAAGCGAAAAGAAAGTTTATGAGCAAAGACTTTCATTTTGGCATTGTTTATAATGACAAAAATCTGAAGCAAGTGTTCTCAGGTAGGGAAATTATTAAATTATGGCATATCTACAAATATAGCCTTGAGTAACCACAAATATCATGGTTTTTGGAGACTGATGATCTGGACAAAGTCTTTTGGTATAAATGTAATTCAAAAATACCATAAAAATTATATATGTATTAATATCATAATTTTGTATATATTAATCATAGAAAAAAGAGTCAAATATGATATATCAAATTTTAATCATTTTATTTTTGTTATGCAGGCTTATTAGTGTGTATGTCTCTCTAATTCTTTGTAAGTTTTGATCTCTTGGCATTTTTCAAATCTTCTGCTTTGCTCATA
>NW_012109919.1:152906-153956 GCF_000951045.1 Mandrillus leucophaeus
TCATTAAAAAATCAGGAAACAACAGGTGCTGGAGAGGATATGGAGAAATAGGAACACTTTTACACTGTTGGTGGGACTGTAAACTAGTTCAACCACTGTGGAAAACAGTGTGGCGAATCCTCAAGGATCTAGAACTAGAAATACCGTTTGACCCAGCCATCCCATTACTGGGGATATACCCAAAGGATTATAAGTCATGCTGCTATAAGACACATGCACATGTATGTTTATTGTGGCACTATTCACAATAGCAAAGACTTGGAATAAACCCAAATGTCCATCAGTGACATACTGGATTAAGAAAATGTGGCACATATACACCATGGAATGCCATGCAGCCATAAAAAAGGATGAGTTCGTGTCCTTTGTAGGGACAGGGATGCAGCTGGAAACCATCATTCTCAGCAAACTATCGCAAGACCAGAAAACCATATACTACATGTTCTCACTCACAGGTGGGAATTGGACAATGAGATCACTCGGACACAGGAAAGGGAACATCACACACTGGGTCCTATTGTGGGGGGCGGGGATAGCATTAGGAGATATACCTAAAGTAAATGACAAGTTAATGGGTGCAGCCCACCAACATGGCACATGTATACATATGTAACAAACCTGCATGTTGTGCATGTGTACCCTAGAACTTAAAGTATAATTAAAAAAAAAAAAAGATTTATATCTCCTTGTTTTTGGTTTACAATTAAGGGGTGTTCCAAAAACTGTTACCACATTTAAAATTCCATATCTAAAGCAGTATGAAGAAAAGGTATTCATTTACATTGTATTTTAGCAACTCGTGAACAATCTTTTAAATTTAAGTAGCTGAATGCACATTTCGAAGTTAAAAATTAAAGCATTTTTCAAGTGCAGATTTACAGTAGTGTAGTTGGTATAAGCATCTGTGAAAGAAAATGTATCATGTCAGAAAATAACTGAAATTGTAATTGAAAGATTCCTAAGAACAACCTTTTTATCTGTGGCTTAAATAAATGCTTTCCATTTCAAAGGCAACTCTAACTGCACCATATAGCTCCAGTGATCAGTAAA
>NW_012109919.1:154006-162094 GCF_000951045.1 Mandrillus leucophaeus
CATAAAAAAGGATGAGTTCGTGTCCTTTGTAGGGACATGGATGCAGCTGAAAACCATTATTCTCAGCAAACTATCGCAAGACCAGAAAACCATATACCACATGTTCTCACTCATAGGTGGGAATTGGACAATGAGATCACTTGGACACAGGAAAGGCAACATCACACACCGGGTCCTATTGTAGGGGGCGGGGATAGCATTAGGAGCTATACCTAAAGTAAATGACGAGTTAATAGGTACAGCACACCAACATGGCACATGTATACATATGTAACAAACTTGTACGTTGTGCACATGTACCCTAGAACTTAAAGTATAATAAAAAAAAAAAAAAGAAAGAAAAAAAGATTTATATCTCCTTGTTTTTGGTTTACAATTAAGGGGTGTTCCAAGAACTGTTACCACATTTAAAATTCCATATCTAAAGCAGTATGAAGAAAAGGTATTCATTTACATTGTGTTTTAGCAACTCATGAACAATCTTTTAAATGTAAGTAGCTGAATGCATATTTTGAAGTTAAAAATTGAAGCATTTTTCAAGTGCAGATTTACAGTACTGTAGTTGGTATAAGCATCTGTGAAAGAAAATTTATCATGTCAGAAAATAACTGAAATTGTGATTGAAAGGTTCCTAAGAACAACCTTTTTATCTGTGGCTTAAATAAATGCTTTCCATTTCAAAGGCAACTCTAACTGCACCATATAGCTCCAGTGATCAGTAAAAGTAGACAACTGATTTCTTCAAGGAGTTTTAATTTTTATGTGATTTGGTCCACTCACAGACTATAAATTCTACTGTCAGAGCTAAACATATGCACAGGCTTATCTGAATTCTTGTATTCCAGGTATCGAGTAAAATATGTTCATGTCACTAGTTTCCTTCAAGTGGTGTTTACCATCATCTCCTTGATTGCCTAATAGAAGTTTACAACCAGTCTCCTACGTGTGCTAGTGCATTACAGCTCTCCCACAGATATCATACACAGCGACATCTTTGGTAATGAATGTCAGAATCCTGCCAGCCTAAGAATGTTTTATCCATCTCCATGTCTCATTGCTGATATACCAAGTGAGATGCTCATTCCAAACTCCTTAGTCAAACAAGCCTTAAGATACAAAGTTGATGCTAGTTGCATGAGGAAGGCATTTTATAAATCCAGTCAATTATAGACACTGAAAATGTCTCATCTAAATAGCATCATTGTCTTAGTCTTTTTAACTTTTTTCTTAATTTGTCTCCTACTGTGGAAATTTTTGAAAGAATAGGATTTTAAAGCAAGAAGGAATCTTAAAGATGCTGGTCTAAACATTTAATTTTTCATGTTAAGAAGCTTAAAGAAGAATGAGGTTAATGTATTTCTTTAAAATTGGAAGCTAGTGCCCTGTTTAGAACTACAACTTGGAAGCTAGTGCCCTGTTTAGAACTACAACTAAAGTATTTTGACTTTAATACTGATGCTAATTTCATTAGACCAGGCTAACTCACCAAATAACTTGACATTTTCCAAATTAGTCTGTTTAGAGTAACCATATTTTACATATGTAAGAATGGATTATCTATTCATCATCCTCCACTTCCATTCCCTCTCCTCCTCTCCCCACCTGATCTTCCTCCTCCCCTCCCCTTTTCCTCCTTTTTTCTTTCTTCCATTCTATTTCTTTCCTTTTATCTATCCCTTTCCACCTCTCTCCCTCCTTCCTGTCCTATTCATTTTTTCTGTCTCCTTTCTTTCCCTCTCTCTTGCTTGACTCCTTCCTTCCTTCCTCCCTACCTCTCTTCCTCCTTTTTCCCATTTCTTTTTTCTTTCTTTTTTAAAATTATACTTTAAGTTCTGGGATACATGTGCAGAACGTGCAGGTTTGTTACATGTGTATACATGTGCCATGGTGGTTTGCTACACCTACCAACCCGTCACCTACATTAGGTATTTCTCCTAATGCTATCCCTCCCCTTGTAACTCACCCCCCACCAGGCCCCAGTGTGTGATGTTCCCTTCCCTGTGCCCATATGTTCTCATTGTTCAACTCCCACTTATGAATGAGAACATATGGTGTTTGGTTTTCTGTTCCTATGTTAGTTTGCTGAGAATGATGCTTTCCAGCTTCATCAATGTCCCTGCAAAGGACATGAATTCATTCTTTTTTATGGCTGCATACTATTCCATGGTGTATATGTGCCACATTTTCTTTATCCAGCCTATCATTGATGGTCATTTGGGTTGGTTCCAAGTCTTTGCTATTGTGAATAGTGCTGCAATAAACATACGTGCACATGTGTCTTTATAGTAGAATGATTTATAATCCTTTGGGTATATACTCAGTGATGGGATTGCTGGGTCAATTGCTATTTCTAGTTCTAGATCCTTGAGGAATCGCCACACTGTCTTCCACCATGGTTGAGCTAATTTACACTCCCACCAACAGTATAAAAGTGTTCCTATTTCTCCACATCCTCTCCAGCATCTGTTGTTTCCTGACTTTTTAATGATCACCATTCTAACTGGCGTGAGATGGTATCTCATGGTGGTTTTGATTTGCATTTCTCTAATGACCAGTGATGACGAGCATTTTTTTGTATGTCTGTTGGCCACATAAATGTCTTCTTTTGAAAAGTATCTGTTCATATCCTTTGCCCACTGTTTGATGGGGTTGTTTATTTTTTTCTTGTAAATTTGCTTAAGTTCTTCGCAAATTCTGGATATTAGTCCTTTGTCAGATGGATATATTGCAAAATTTTTCTCCCATTTTGTAGGCTGCCTGTTTACGCTGACGGTAGTTTTTTCTTTCCTTCTCTCTTTCTTTCCATCCCTCCCCTCCATCTTTTTCCTTCTGTTGCCTCCTTATAGCCTCCTTTACCCTAGTATCTTGGTAATATTGGTACTCACCTCTCTATAAGCACTTACTTTACAGAACATATTTTGATAACATCTTCTATATCATTTTATCTTGCTTAAACATTAATTTTGAGAAGGATGTACATTGGGGCTAGTAATTCTTTCCCACCTTCCAGTTTTCTTAATTCATTGGCTTAAATCCAATCAAAGAACCAAAAAGGTTAGAATTAATTAATAATTCTATGTAATTGGTAGTAATATTCTTTTCTGAATTTTCTAGATTATTATAGAAACAAACATTTTCCTTAATGCACTTTTAAGGATATTATATCACTAGTTTCAGATTAACTGACTTTGGTTTTTTATATTCATTATGTGACTGTTTATAGATGTTGGGGCCTTTCCACATTTGAATTGCAAAATAACAATATATTGATATAGATTAAAATAAACCAAAAAGTCTCCAGCATGCTCATATCTGTTGAACAATATGAAAAGTTCTATCATGAATAATGTGGCAACCTATATGAAGAAAACAGTTTCAGACAAAGCTTTTCAGTAGTTTTCTCTTCTTCTTTCAACACACAAATAAAAGCAATTGTTATGTAGCTTCCTAGCTGCATGAGATGTGCCTTAAGGTGTTAGATGACTATAAATATGAATACAATAATAGTGGTCCTATAGAAAATTATGATCAGGAATTGTGAATTAAAGAAAGAAAAAATAATGTGATGAAATATTAGTGTTTGGTGAGGGGGATACAAGTTATTTTCTTATAATTGATATTTAATAGTATTATTTAAAAACACATTTAAAGTTGATCTCATCTATATTTACAAAATCAGATCAATTTGCAAATGTCTGGGGTACTTTATCAATTGATTTGACCAGCTTATTTTTGGAATGGCCAGACCATTTGCAAGTGATCCAATTTAAAACTATTTGACTGATTAGGAAAAAGAGGAGGAAGGTGTTGTGGAAGAAAGAAACCTCTATTCTGTAGAAAATAATTAATGGCTACATATGCCCTCTATGCAAAATTATAATGATAAATACTTCTGAGACTAGGGAAAATATGGTCTAATGACAACACATGTATTACATTGTAGAGAACTTTTACTTTTATTGTATGACCATTGTCCTTACAACATCTCAGAATAGTAATCACATTAATAAAATAATGAGAACACTAATGTCCAAGAAGACCAGGAGAGTTATCTCATTGGGTGAAGTATGTAGGTGGACTAGCAGGGAATACCACCTAGTTCTAAAATGTAAATGTTGAAAGTTACATAAATACTCATAGAACTTTAGATTGCCATGTTGGATATAACAGATGAAGATTCAAGTAAATAAGGACATATACATATGGTTTATTATAATGATGTTAATTTTAAAATAATGTTTATGGGCTGGGTGCAGTGGCTTACGCCTGTAATCCCAGCACTTTGGGAGGCCGAGGCAGGCAGATCACGAGGTCAGCAGATCAGGACCATCCTGGCCAACATGGTGAAACCTCGTCTCTACCAAAAACACAAAAATTATTAGCCGGGCGTGGTGGTGGGCGCCTGTAGTCCCAGCTACTCAGGAGGCTGAGGCAGGAGAATGGCATGAACCCAGGAGGCGGAGCTTGCGGTGAGCCAAGATCGCGCCACTGCGCTCGAGCCTGGGCAAAGAGCAAGACTCCATCTCAAAAAATAATAATAATGTTTATGAAGATTATGTAACAGTAGAGAGAAATACTGAGGTTATAGTATTAAATAAACAGTAAATCTGAGAAAAATCTTTTAGTAACCACAAGCATATTTTAAAACGTTTCTGAAATGCCTGTAAGGTGGTACATAAAAATGTAGAAATTGAATCCCTTGTGAGTTGCTATGGTGTTTGGCAAGGTAGTACAAGATGGATGGTTTTGTATCTATGCATTACTTTCCAGTGTTTTTAAAATATTATATGAAAATACGTTGTGTTTATTATGGGGAAACAATAACTTAAAAACATAAACTTGGATAAAATAAAAACATATGATTTGAGAAAAAAATAACTTATTGCATGAAAAGTTAATACATTGATAATTTGCATGTTCCTTTTTTTGTGTTGTGCCTGTTAAATTCTTTTTACACAACTTCATTTGATTTTCTATTTTTTTATTATTTTAGATACTGGTTATATTGTTAACATCCCTCTCTAGAAATTGCCTTTTTTGCTTTGTTAATGATGTCTTTTAGCGAACAGAAGTTCTTAATTTTAACGAAGCTTACTTTATTGATCTTTTCTGTTATGAAATGTGTTTTTGGAGAATGTTCATGACCATCCCAAGCTCATGAATATATTCCCTATGCTATTTTCTAACTTTTTTTTTACTTTGCACATGTATGCCTACTAGTCTATATGGAATTCATTTTTGTGTCATGTAAGTTAGAAATCAAGTTTCATTTTTTTTCCACAAGTATATTCAGTTGCTCCAGTACCATTTACCAAAGACATTATTTTTTCACTTCATTCCAGTGGCATGTTTGTGTTAGATCAAATGACTAAATATTCGTAGGTCTGTCTCTGAAGTCTACTCTCTTCCATTGATTTATTTCTCTGTTCTTGCACCAGAAAGGGTCTGTTTTAACTACTGTTGTTTTATAATAAATTTCCACTTTTAAAATTTTAATTGGCACATAACATTTGTATATAGTATGGAATAAAGCATGATATATCAATACATGTATACCATGTGGAATTATCAAATCAGGCAGGGTAATTAGCATACCCATCACCTCAAACATTTATTATTTCTTAGTGTTGGGAATATTTAATATCCTCCCTTCTACCTATTTGAAAATATAATAAGTTGTTGTTAACTGTAGTCACCCTACACTGCTGTGGAACACTAGACTTGATTCCTCCTATCTAGCTGTAATTTTCTATCAATTAATCAACCTCACCATATTTATTCCCTCCAATACCCACATACCTTTCCCAATCTCTAGAAACTACTACTCCACTCTCTGCTTCTAAGAGATCAACATTTTTAGCTTCTACATATAAGTGATAACACGTAGTATTTATCTTTCTGTGCCTGGCTCATTTGACTTGACATAATGTCATCGCTTATCGTTCATCTTTGCAATTTGGTGGTTTTCTGTAGTTACACGTTTTGATTACTTTGTCTTTCTCATTTTTGTATTTGCTCTACTAGTGAGTTTTACACTTTTGCATTTTTTCATGATGTTAATTATTGTCTTTTCCCTTCCAGATGTAAGACTGTCTTGCACATTTCTTGTATGGCAAGCCTACTTGTAAGCAATTATCGCAATTTATGCTTGTCTGGGAAAGACTTTATCTTTCACTCCCAAAGTGTATTTCCGTTAGGCACGGTATTCTTGACTGGCAGTTATTTTTTTCTTTCAGTACTTTAAATATATCATTCCATGTTTTACTGGCTTGTAAGGTTTCTTCTAAGAAATCTGCTGTTAGTCTAATAAAGATTCCCTTACATGTGACTTGATGTTTTTCCTTTGCTGTTTTTAGAATTATCTTTTTGTCTTAGAAATCTGACTATATTATACCTCAGAGAAGACCTTTTTGGATTGAATCTATTAGCATATCTTTGAGCTTCCTAAATATAGATGCCCATATCTCTCCCAACATTTGGAAAGTTTTCAGTATTAATTACATTAAATAAGTTTTGCATGCCTTTTCTCATCTCTTCCTCTTCTGCAACTCCTGTAATACAAATATTTGCTTGTTTAATGCTGTCTCACAACTCCTGTAGGCTTCCTTCATTTTTTAAAAAAATGCATTTTTTCTAATTGTTTGCCTGGGTCATATCAAAATACCTGTCTTCAAATTCAGAAATTCTTTATTCTGCTTGATTCAGTCTGTTGTTTAAGTTCTCAATTGTGTTTTTTATTTTATTCATGAAATTCTTCAACTCATTATTTCTTTTTTTTAAACCTACCTATCTCTGTTAAATTTCTCATTCAGATCATGAATTGTTTCTCTGATTTTGTTGAATTGTCTCTGTATTCTCTTGTGTCTCAATGAGTTTCCTTAAAATATTTATTTGATTTTTTTCCTGGTGCCTTAAGCATGTAGGGGAAGTGTGACTGCTCTGGGTATCCAAGGGACTATTTTCCCAGAAAGCAGGGTACTGCTTCAGCTCAGGCATAGGGGATGTGACTACTCTGAGTGACAATGGCACCATTTTCCTAGGATGCAGGGTGCCACTTCAGTTTCAGCATAAAGTCTAGGGCACAGCATTTACTGGGAAGGATAGAAGGAAAGGCTCTGCCAAGACACTGATTTTACAGGAGAGAGTGCACAGCTGTAGCTGGGATCTCAAGGCGCCGTGTGCAGCAGTGACTGGGAGGTGTAGACAGAGTAGTAGTAAACTGGCTCATGGATATGGAGCCATGGGATGGGGGTGGTTCAGTGGCAGCTAAGCCTCTGGCATGAAAGGATGCCATGGACAATGGCTGTGCAGCAAGACACACTCCAGTAGTAGTTCAAGTTCTAAGATGGGCATAAGTTGTGCCAGTAGCGGGGGTTGGGACACAGTGCCAGCTTCTCCAAGGAGAACACGGCTGTGTAGATTTCAGGAAGCTACTCCAACTGGGCTTAGTGCCTCCAAGGACTGCAGGGGTTCCCAGTGGTAAAGATTGGAAGTGCCCAAGGTGATGAAAAAGGCTGCTGGACTGCTGGAATCCTGCTTACCTTTTCCTCTGAAAGAGAAGCTCCTCCTGGCTTGAGCTGGCTCCCACGGGGGATGGGACGGCAGAGACTAGATGTTCCCTTCTATTCTCTATGTGGCTATCATGGGTTGCTCCACAGGGTTTCTGCTACACCTTTCATGACCTCTGGTGGGTTCCTTTTCTTATTTTCAACCAAATATAATTGTTTATTTCTTGTTTTGGCTGTTTTTGTGGGGAGGATGAGCACTAAGGGCTTCTAGTCAGCCATCTTGCAGATGTCATCCTCTATAACAAATCTTTAGATCAAATGTGAAAGCTCTTTAATGTTATTCTGTTTAAAGATTGTTGTCACAATTCTTAGTCCTTTGCATTTCATAAATATGTTATAATTAAATTGCCGATTTCACGACAAAAACTAACAAACAAAAATATCTGCTCTGATTATGTTTGGGATTGCATTAAATCTGTAAATTAAAGTGGCAAGGACAATATTGAATGTTTCAATTCATGAACATGGTATATACTTTTATTTCTATAAGTCTTCATTAACTACTCTCCATCAGGTTTTA
>NW_012109919.1:164154-167430 GCF_000951045.1 Mandrillus leucophaeus
TACATATATAGTATATGTGTATATATAATATATGTATATACACATCCCATCCTCACAGCCATGTCATTAAGGATACAGGAGTAGGCAATGTCTATGGTACCAAAGTACAATTCCAAATTTTTGAAGTACATTCAAAATAAAACACAATATAATTTATGCAGGTAAAGCTTTGTGGTTCAGACCACATTTGTGGAAAGAGCATTGCCTTTGAGACGTGACCTTGGCTAGTTATCCATGGACTAGCCATAGTAAAGTCCTTCTTTCGTGAAGTAATAGTGTAACAAAATATGCACTGTCTATTGTATTTTTCAATACACCCAAAGTAATTTTCTGTTTTCAGTAAGTTATGCAGCACTTATTTAGATATGACCATTATATTACTTGTCAACATAGTGTAAATATGAAGAATGCCTAACAGGTATTTTAATTAAACATTTTGTAATTTTAAGTCAATAAAAGCAATATAGGTAATGGTTGAGCAGGTGCTCTCTGACTCAACATCCCCTTTCTGCCATTTGCCAAAGATGTGAACTTGAATAAGTCACTTAAATCCTCAATGCCTTAGTTTCTTCTATGTAAAATGAGAATGATCCCAACAGAACCTATCTCCTGAACATATTGTAAATACTGAACGGGAGTTAAATATTGAATGATGCCGTTACAATAATACTTGGCATATAGTAAGCACTATACAAAATTCCATACGTGCTCATAAATAAACTCCTAGGTTTCTGTAAAATGTGTAACTGTGCAGTGTTATCACTATTACCAACCAAGCTTTTCTTCTCTCTCTATAACTGATCTAGTGAAGTTGGCTCCATATTAGAAAGGTTGCCTTACATTTTATTATGAAAGAAAGTTTAGAAGAAAGAAGGTTTGGGGTTTTTGCGGCAGGAGAGCAGCTGCTTTCATGTAGTTCAGTAAACCAATCTCTGCTGCTGAGCATGAGCCTCAGAGGAGAGAGACTTGGGGATGATGAGAAAGGAAAGAAGAATGCACCGGTGAATAACATTATCCAAACTGACTGTTGTGACTGAAGAGATCAACTCATTAGACAAATAGCTTCTCTTTCCTGATATCTGTTTCTTTACATGACTATAAACTATCAGTTTTAGAGACCTACTTTATACAGTAGCTGATGTGTTGCCCAGTTTAAGCAGGCAGTTTTAGCCTCCAACAGGAATTCAGAAATAACTGCAATTCTTTACTGTGCCTTCAAAGAACATTTAAAATAAGGTCCAGATGTATAACACTGCAATGGTTATCAAGATTGCTTCTGACCTCCTCACCAGCTCTCCAGCTCTCAGCAATTCCACAAGCCTCAGAAAATCTCTCATGAATTTCACCCTGACCCTGTGCATTTTTCGCCCAGGCACACACCACTTCCTTCTTGTGGCATTCCCTCAATAAGTCAGCTCTTGCCAGGAAGTTTGTGTTCTCTTTCCACCATATTCTCTCCACTCTCAGTCCTTTTGGTGCCTGTTCACCTCACATAGGCCCTCCAGCTCTACCACCTACAAGGCTGAATGGTGAAGTGGAAGCCACTCGTGGGCACTGAGATGGCAAAGAATTATCTTTTGTATCATTTTCTGTAAAAGGGAGGAGGTAGATTCCTGGTGTCTTAAGGTCTCTTCAAACTCTGAAATACTCTGTCTGTTAATAACCAGATAATTTTGACCTCCTAAAACACAATGAAGAGGGCCCTATGTGGGCTCCTCTTCCTTTTCACTTCGTTATTTCTTCAATATGCTGAAATCATCCTTGCTTCATCACAGGTCTGGGGGCTAGATTCCAGTCCGAGAGAATTACTTATTTTCAGATAACTATTCTTAGGTTTTATAAAAGTGAGTAAAGTTATCAAAAACAGTAACACACCTTGTTTAACTTTGTCTTTTATGCCTACAAAATGGCACCGTACATTAAAACCATGGCATTTATACTATGAGTTTAAAAATATCTGGGGACTGCTTTTTTGTGTGTGAAAACACCATATTTTGCTGAACGGTAAACCACCATATTATGTACCCTAGCAGGGTAGCATAATACGAGGGAAGCTTCAAAACCCAAGATGGTTCACTGATGACCAACTCAATAATACTGTATAATAGCAAGAAGAAAATAAACGATTTATAAATACCAAAGTCCCCCACTCCAATCTGGTGATGGGCAGGTACCAATCGATATCATTTTTCTATAGCGGCCTTAAATTCTTAAAGACCTGGCATATAGTCAGTAATAATAGCGCAATTATTTGCTTTCTGTTTCTTGCTGTATTTCATCTATAAAGTCTACAAGATCACTTAGCTTTTTAGAATATGTCCATGCAAATGTCTCGTGTAAAATAAAATAGGATATCATGATACTAAACAGTGTTTTAAAAAGAGCACCCCAAAAAGCTATTTTTGTGTTAATTATTCTATCTAAGCTTTTTATCTAATAGTTTTTGAAAGAAACATAATAGATGACTAAACATAAAAAGAGTTCCAAAGGCCATTTTCTATTTGAATTTTCACATTTATTTAAATGCAGTTTTCTGTTTAATTTTAACTTGTATGAAATACAATTTATGTTGAAAAGGCTTGATTAATGTATTCTTTCTTTGCTTGTAAAGAAATCATGAATATATGCTAGACTAGCTATACTATTTAAGTCCAGTGCTTTATAACATATATTAGTCTGTGTTAACAAGTATAGAAACTAACATTTTATCAAAAGACAAAGTAAGATAGATGTATTCTGGGTTCCATTTTAGTGAGTGAAAAACTGATTATTCACTCTGAAGTGGTAAATAGGATTAAGTTCTTTTATTATAATAATGTTACATTTATCACTGTGTTTAATTTATTGTGGCGATATTAGATAGATAAGCTTTTCTCTGACATCACCATTTAATTTCAGAGTTAATTAAATTAGTGTTATTACAGTCTTGCTACATCCTAAACACTTTCATTCATTTATGAAACATATCGCTTGTGGATCCAGAAATTTACCTCCAAAGAGGACAGTTTAGGGTGGTCTTCATCATCCATTAATTACTCATCAACCTTTCATTATTTCCAACTACTATGCACTTAATTTTTTTTAATAAAAAAGAGGAATTAAGATACATCCCAATTGTGGAAAAAAAGTCTTGAATTTTTACTGTGCTATTGCCAAGTATATAGAGAGAAATAATTCAAGAAGTAAAACATTATTCTATATCTTTAAAATAAAAGTGGTTGTCAGATAAAGTATGCTTTAAACATATGAGCAGACATATACCTTCCAGTGCTAGTT
>NW_012109919.1:170325-172456 GCF_000951045.1 Mandrillus leucophaeus
GCAATTATTTGCTTTCTGTTTCTTGCTGTATTTCATCTATAAAGTCTACAAGATCACTTAGCTTTTTAGAATATGTCCATGCAAATGTCTCGTGTAAAATAAAATAGGATATCATGATACTAAACAGTGTTTTAAAAAGAGCACCCCAAAAAGCTATTTTTGTGTTAATTATTCTATCTAAGCTTTTTATCTAATAGTTTTTGAAAGAAACATAATAGATGACTAAACATAAAAAGAGTTCCAAAGGCCATTTTCTATTTGAATTTTCACATTTATTTAAATGCAGTTTTCTGTTTAATTTTAACTTGTATGAAATACAATTTATGTTGAAAAGGCTTGATTAATGTATTCTTTCTTTGCTTGTAAAGAAATCATGAATATATGCTAGACTAGCTATACTATTTAAGTCCAGTGCTTTATAACATATATTAGTCTGTGTTAACAAGTATAGAAACTAACATTTTATCAAAAGACAAAGTAAGATAGATGTATTCTGGGTTCCATTTTAGTGAGTGAAAAACTGATTATTCACTCTGAAGTGGTAAATAGGATTAAGTTCTTTTATTATAATAATGTTACATTTATCACTGTGTTTAATTTATTGTGGCGATATTAGATAGATAAGCTTTTCTCTGACATCACCATTTAATTTCAGAGTTAATTAAATTAGTGTTATTACAGTCTTGCTACATCCTAAACACTTTCATTCATTTATGAAACATATCGCTTGTGGATCCAGAAATTTACCTCCAAAGAGGACAGTTTAGGGTGGTCTTCATCATCCATTAATTACTCATCAACCTTTCATTATTTCCAACTACTATGCACTTAATTTTTTTTAATAAAAAAGAGGAATTAAGATACATCCCAATTGTGGAAAAAAAGTCTTGAATTTTTACTGTGCTATTGCCAAGTATATAGAGAGAAATAATTCAAGAAGTAAAACATTATTCTATATCTTTAAAATAAAAGTGGTTGTCAGATAAAGTATGCTTTAAACATATGAGCAGACATATACCTTCCAGTGCTAGTTGTTCAAATGGTCACTTAGCAAGTAATAATTTCCATTTCTTTAGGTAAATGGGACCCAAAGCAACCTATTTTCCCCTGTGTCAATAGGATTTGCATGGATCCATCTGTGAAACAAGAGATTCTAAGTCATTAGTATCTGAGACAATGAAATTACACAATTGGAGTTTTTCTATTGCTTTATTCACTAGCCTAAGATTGAGATATTAAAGAGAGTTGTCCATGTGTTGTGTACTGCTGTTTTAATGCAATATGGCTAGCCCCACTGTTATTATTTTTGTGTCTATTTTTCCTGCTTCATTTTATTTTATTTTTTTGCTGTTTCATTAATTAATTAATTACTTTAAAATTTCAATTTCTATTTTAAATTCAGGGGATACATATACAGGTTTGTTACATGGGTATATTGTAGGACATTGAAGTTTGGGATACAAATGATCCCATCACCCAGGCAGTGAGCAGAGTACCCAGTGGGTAGTTTTTCAGCCCTTGTTCCCCTTCTCTCCTCCCTCTAGCAGACCCCACTGTCTATTGTTCCCATCTTTATGGTCATGTGTACTTAAGGCTTAGCTCACACTGGCAAGTGAGAACACATGGTATTTGTTTTTCTGTTCCTGCATTAATTTGCTTAGGATAATGGCCTCCAGCTAGAACCATTATTTTGAGGCTAATTTACTTCAGATTGAGTTGGTTTAATTCCGAATAAAAGATGTTATTCTTTCCTTATCCTAATCAGAAAAATTTAGGAAATAATCAGATAAACTTTAATTAAACACCCAGATGTAAAAGGTGTGACACCTCTTCTACTCCTCTTGCATTCACTTTTAGGCAAGAAAAGCACGATTTTTTTCTGTAAGGTAAAAATGCACTCATTTCCTTTTTAAGACTCATAAGCCATTCTGGAGTCCACTAATGCCTAAAGTATTTGCAAATGAAGCATAATTTTGCCTGAAATAGCAAGCTTTAAAGGAATACATAAATATTTTAACGGAAATAAATTTTGAAGAAAATCAACACGTTTCTACATAAGTGTTCCAAAACGGGATATATATTATTCCACTGAAGGAAAAAGAAACGAACATTTATTGAGTGATTATACTGC
>NW_012109919.1:173426-175031 GCF_000951045.1 Mandrillus leucophaeus
GACTAAAGCAAGTGATTTTTTGTTTTTATTTAGAATGGGCCTATTGATTGAAGTTTCACTTCATTTTTTGTTTTATATAAAGGAAATACATTTTTCTTTCAAGTTCTTTTTTTTGAAGATTTTTTAAAGCAGTGAGTCCACATTTTTTTACCCTTCTATTAGAATTGTGTCTCTCATTCCTAATTTGACATGAACTTTTTAGTGATCAACACTTAGTAGATATTACAATGTATTCTATATATTGTTTATGAAGTCAAATTTATTTTTGTCAACAGTCATTTTAATAATTTAAATTACATAATTACAGTATAAAATACAAACTGGTGAGGAAATAACTATAATTCGACTTATGGCATCAGAGGTCTTCTTGAGTTTAGAACATATTATCATTTAATCTCAATGATCTGTTAAAGGCCGTGGAAAGATGCATGTCTCAGACCACTAAAGGTCCTATACACTGTTGAAATACTGATTTTCCAGGCAGAATTTAACAACAGGTCAGCAGGAAGATGATCCTATGTTCAGAAATTGTTGAGTAGCTATCAACTTAGAAATCAGCACCCATCATCTTCTCATGAGTAAAAATCAAAATGTTTGGAGATATACAGAACTTGATTTAAGAAAATATTGTTTCCAATACCTCAACATTACCTTTAATATTTTTAAAGCTAAAGGAATCACAAGAAGACAAGGAGATTGAATAGAGGAATATTGAAAATAAGCTGATGCAGTCAATTCATTACATCATGGCCCACGGGTTTTCAGGGCCCCAAAGGAGTTGAAAGTTTCAAAAGTATTGATCGTGGCCCTTGAAGAGGCTAATGGATTTTAAGTCAGTCCGGCCATTAGCAAATAAATGGCATTGTCCTTAAACATATTTTAGCTTTTTCTTGATTTTCATGATAATCTGGCTTTAGTGTTATTATGGTTTGGTCTTCTGCAGTAATAGAGTAAATAAGTCCATCAATGCTCCAGTGTAGTCTATGTCCTCACCTAGAAGGTAAGAATTTATTCTTCAGTTGTATTGATGCATTTTGATCCCACCTTCCAATTCCCAATCAGAAAAGCCAAACTGCAGGAGCTAAATATCATAATGCCAAAAAATGTAAATATGCAAATAACAATATTGAAGAGATTACCAAATTTGTCAAACTTATTCTATTTAATTCTGAGTTTAGGTTTTTTGCTTTTTTGCTATTGTTGACCTAGAGGATGATAACATATAACAAATATTTGATGACACATTGAAATTCTTCATGATTGACCTTAAAGATCTAGTATATTAGCAAAACTTTCAGGGACTCTTTGATGCTATCCACAAAGACAGCTTTCATAGAAGTTGATAAATGTTGATACTTGGTTGCTTCTTGTTTGAAAGGATGAGAAGGTCTTTACCCACATCAAGTATTCACACAAAATGAACAGTTATTTCCTTAAAAGGCCATGTGAAAATCCACTCTTTCAGTTTTGTTCCCAGTGCTAAAAATTTCCCGAGGCCAGCCAGGCGCGGTGGCTCACGCCTATAATCCCAGCACTTTGGGAGGCCGAGGCGGGCGGATCACAAGGTCAGGAGATCGAGACCATCCTGGCTAACACGGTGAAACC
>NW_012109919.1:175731-180893 GCF_000951045.1 Mandrillus leucophaeus
ACAGGACTCTCAGATACTAGAAGAAGGGGTCTAGCCGCCAAGGAAAGGGGGCAGCCTCTAGAAGCTGAAAAGACAAGAACATGAATTTTCCCGTAGAGCTTCCAGGGGAAACACAGCACTGTTGGTGTTTTGATTTTAGTCCAGTGAGGCCTGTGTTGGCCTCATGACCTATGGAGCTGTAAGATACTAAAACTGTTATTGTTTTAAGCCACTAAGTTTGTGGCAATGTGGCATGGCAGCCCCATAAAACTAATATACTGGTTTCTTGGCATTTTTTAACTCAGCCCAACCGACTTAAATGAATGATAATGAAAGGAAGAAAAAACCCAGAAATTGAAAAAGAAATATTCAAGTTATTGGCTCAGCAATGGAGGCTAACAGAATATTTAGTGTAGTTTGTCATAATATTGGCTGAGCACAATGGCTCACGCTGATACCCCAGCACACTGGAAGGCTGAGGCAGGAGAATCTCATGAGGCCAGAAGTTTGAGACCAGCCTGAGCAATATAGTGAGACTCCATCTCTAAAAAGAAGAAATAAATGTTCAAGTTATGACTAATATTTATTACCAATGCAAATAATATTTTGCCTATTAAAATTGAAATTGGAAAAAACAATGTGTTAACCAATCTGTTCAAAGTGATTTCAAAATACCACGAGAAAATTCTAAGTATGCCTGCTTGACAGTTCACCATACTGAACTGAAAATGGAATATTCTTTGCACAAAACTGAAAGAAAAAAATTTTTTTAACTATAAGTTAAAAAGACAATTAGATTTAGTCTTGCTCAGCATAGGAGAATACTTTTTTTATTGTCCAGTGTCAATTTATGACAAAGATATTTCCAGCTTGGTTTGTTTAAAATATATTTGTACCAACAGAATATTTAGTTTGCGGTAACATTCTCATTTAGGTTTCCAAGTTTCACAATGTCTTAATACAACAATTTTTATTTTACTGACAACACTCCATTTGTTTTGAACAAATATATGATGATACTGACAATAACATGCATTTGTGTGCTTATGACTGTGTGTTTATGATAATATCACTGAGGGCTAGCCCTGTACTAAGTGCTTTATAAACATTAGTTCATTTTGTCCTCATAGGAAATCAGTGAACACAATGTTACTATTAATCCCACTTTAGAACTAGGAAAATCAAGGCACAGAGAGGTTAAGTTATTTGCCCAACGTCCAGCAGCAAGCAAGTGGTGGAACCAGGAAGGTATGTACTGTCTCTGCTCTCCCTCTAGGTTAGGCATATTCTACACATCTCATATGCATTGTTTCAATGAATGCTCACACTGCCCTCCTGTAGGTACTATTGTTAACTCCTTTGCAAAGGAGGAAATTGAGGCTTAAAGAGGATAAGTGACTTGCTCTAGTCACGGTGTTCCACAATAATTTATTCCACCAAATAAGCCCGTGTGTTCTACCTTACATTATTTTGATGGCATGCCAGGATCTAACTGTACTAGTTACATAGCTAGAACATAATATGGTTATTCAAATAGGAGCTCATGAACAACCCAATCTTTGCCTCATCTTAGAACGTCTTGATGGTGCTAAATAAAATTGCCAGCCACTGAATATGGGTCTTGGGAATAGCAGAGGATGTCATCAAAAACACCTGAACACCTGGCTAGAATGAACAGGGACCAGGACAGAGACAACATTACCCTCTCCCCTAACAAAGCAAAACTAAACTCCATTTTGCAAGTCCAGTGCACCATGATTAAAAATGTCAAGAAATAGGATTTTAATGCCACTGTACATCTGCAAGAAATTAGCCTTTTCCTTAAAAACATCTAAGACATACTAGTGTTTTAAAAATGGATTTATATTGCTTACTTTGATTATGAACTGATACAGCACAGAACTGTCAGGAGCCTGGCTCCCTTTAAAATATAGACAGTTACACTGTGTTCTTTCCTTCCTATAATCTCTTTATGATCAAATGCAGAATATTTCAGTCTGCAATTTCCAATTTAATTCTTGTCCTCGTTTGAGCTATTAAATTGGACTCCATTTCAGCAGCAACTGAGCTGACACTCAATCCTCTATTACCAATGACTGTGTATAGCCATCTGCTTGAATGATTTTCACCATATATGTTTAAAGAAAGACAATGTTTTATACATGCTTGCTGTAGGTAATATTTGAAAATCATAAAAGAGGAGCAAAATCAGAGTCAGCTATAAAATTGGAAGGAAAAATTAAAATCCTAAAAATATGTTTGAAATCCCAAGAGTTAATATCAGTGTATTTTCCATAATTTCTAAGTCAATTCAAGTACAATTTGAAGATATTAGTTTCAAACTGAAAAGAAAAAATTCATCACAGATCATGATCTGTGATTAACATTTTAAAAAATTTAGAGTAACATTTTAAAAATTATTCTGATCAAGTCAATTATGATTTGAGATAATTTTTTATTTCCAGTTTACTGAAAACGTTGTTAAATAATTTCCTTGGCCATGCAGAATTTAGTTTGCTTTCTCCAAAACATTTTAGTAACATATAAGTAAAGATTATTTAACTTAAACCTTTTAGCAGATGTTGTTCTGTAACTCAGATACAAACAAATTTTCTTATTTCTGGTTAAAGATTTATTTCACTTAGTTTATATAATTAACCTTCAATTAATTAATGTTATTAATATTGTGATATGCTTACATGTGAAAAATAGCGAGATTAAGTCCAAAAAAGTGGATATGGAGGAAAACCCACATACAACCAACACAGCAGAACCTACCAAATATTCAAAAGAAAGTGTGTCTTAATTGAAATTTAACTACAATTATCTCTATTAATATTATTTTTATAATTTGCATCTATTTTTATGGCACCTTTACCTACATTGCTAGAGTTGATCCTCGCAACAGCCACGTAAAGTGCCGAGTTCAAATATCATCTTAATTTTACCAATATGGAAACCGAAGCTCTGTGCAATAAACAAATTGCCCAAAGCCACGTAGCTGGTGAGTGACTGCTCCATGTTTCTCTCCTCCTTCTTTTGATTCCAAGTTCCAGGCCCTTCTCACCAAGACTTACTGCCATCTCTGTTGACTCTTATATCTAACATAGTTTCGGAGACATCCCCAGCATTAAGTGTTCCCTTGGGGAAATGTGCAATCAGTTGTTGCAAGCATGATTTGAGAGGGGGCTAGTTTTGTCCATTTCTGAAAATTTGGGAGGGGCATACAAACAGCTGAGGCAAGGACTCTGAGAATGATTAGACTAATATCTCACAGGTCATAAATTGCTGCCACATACATGGTTTCAGTTCTATTCTCACCGTAATCCTGAACTATAGAGAGACAGCGACTTTGTGCATTTTACAATAGAGCAAATTGAGGCTTACCACTTGGGGTTAAATGACTTGAACAGGATGATACAAGCATTAATTGAGAGGAGGAGCCAGGCCATGCGCCATGGTGTATATTAAAGTGCCTTTCTGGTATCAATGTGCTTCATGATCCTTTTAATTGTATATATTTCCCAATAACCAGATGAATCCAAATTTAAAATATAAATATGAAACTGCATTCCAAATTCAAATATGGCAAATTCACTTTGGAACATCCATTATTTCAAGGCATCTTTATCAGGATTACTTTTATTACTACAAAAATGTGAGCTTGTAATCCCAGCACTCTGAGAGTCCAAGGTGAGTGAATTGCTTGAGACCAACAGTTCAAGACCAGCCTGAGCAACATGGCGAGTTCCCATCTTTACAAAAACTAGAAAAAGTAAATGAGTTTGATGGTGCCTGTGGTCCTAGCTACTCAGGAGGCTGAAGTGGAAGGATCACCTGAGCCCAGGAGGTCAAGACTGCAGTGAGCCATGATCGCAACACTGCACTTCAGCCTGGACAACAGAGTAAGCCCCTGTCTGAAAAAAAAGAAAAAAAGAAAAAAAAGTAAGCTGTTAGCCATGTGAAATCTTCTTAGACTATAAATCTACTTCATCTAGGTTAAATAAGATTATTGATAAACTTTTATTTTTTCTGATTGAGGTATTTGAAAATAAGCATGTGCATATTTGAAAATACATTTTTGTATAATATTGATTTTTCTTCAGAATTAAATATCTGGTGCGAGTTGACTAAATAATAGAACTATCATCTCTTCATCTTCATAGTAAAAATACTATGCTAAAAAGAGACAATTTTCCCAAAGGACCTTCTCTGTCAGGAAGCTTTCTGAGTGTTCAAGCATTGTTGTCCATTTTTTAATGGTATCACCTTTTGTTGGGACATTTTGGCCTTTCTCCATCAGCTGAATATCGTCACTCTCTGTTGCATTCTTTGTTCCGTTTTTGGCGGGGAAGATGGGTGCTGCTGTGGTGACCCTGGCCTCTTCACAAGGAAGGCACACTGATGTCACAGAAGCATTTCTATTAGATATGGTTGGGTTCATTAGGCAAAAAGAGGGGTTTCTTTTTGAAAATAAAATGACATTAGGGTTTCTTTATACCCTGATTAATGCTAAAATAATCCTTTGAGAATAAAAGACAATGAAAAAAGAATTCTTTTTTCCATTAACTTTTTTCCCCAAGATGTTCTTCCTCAATATATTATCTCACCATGTGTCACAAAAAGTCTAGCTTCATGATTATTATCCTGTATATAACTGAAAGCAAGAAATATCTGTTAGCAAAGTAACAGCAAAAACTCAACCATTCTACTACGGGGATTGCAGATCTCTATTCCTGTAGCTCTTCCCAAAACAAACAAAAAACAAAATGGTACTTGCCTAGTACAACTATTACAGAAAGATTAGATTTTTAGATATTGACTTCTTTGAGATGATGAAGCACAAATAATCTCTCGTTACTTTTCATTTTAAAAAATAAAAAAAAATTAATTGGCTTTGATGTGATCAATTTAACTTTACCAATAACTGCTCCCTGGACCAATGCTTAAGTTTTGAGATTTTTTATAAGTGTATGGAGGTTGAATTTTATCAAAACTATCATGACATTAATCCAGGTAGACCACTATCTCTCCTTCAAGCCTTCACTAGCTAGTGGTTTTAAAGATTATGGCTAGGCCGGGTGCGGTGACTCAAGCCTGTAGTCCCAGCACTTGGGAGGGCGAGACAGGCGGATCACGAGGTCAGGAGATCGAGACCATCCTGGCTAACACAGTGAAACCCC
>NW_012109919.1:181080-184526 GCF_000951045.1 Mandrillus leucophaeus
GGCTACTGGTCTGATGGGAATTTATGGTAAATAAAATGTATGTGTCAGTTTCCTCAGGTGTGCATAATAACGGTATTTAACTCAAAAGCTTATAGTAAGCATTTAATAGATTCATGCATATAAACCATTTTTAAGGGTAACTGGCACTAAACTGCTAGCTATTAGTCCAGTTATGAGAGAATTAAAATGTAAAAAGTAGTGCTGAACATTTATTGCCTCATTGTACTACTCCAGAGACAAGGCAGATGATTTTCAGTTATACAATCTTTTTCCAATATGGTTTCCTAGATTCTGTTATAGTTATCAATTTCCTGCCTCTCAGCTTTAAAATCATTCTTCAATATTTGCTCTGTGCTAATGAATGGGATTCCTTTAAGCATTTCTCCGGAACAGTGAGTACATTGTTAAAATTTCTCGGTAGAGGGCAATAGAGTGACATTGCAGGAGGAAGATGGCTTCTGCTGGTTCAGGTGGCTGCACCCTTGGTCAGCAGAGCATGTGTGAAGACAACTGGTGATAGCTCCTACCATGTGGCTAAAATGTGTGCTCCCTTGGCAACCTTGCCATCTCAGTACAGCCTAGTAACTGCCTTTCTACAGCCTTCCCAGTGTGGACACTGCATACTCCAGTTGTCATCAGCAGCATACCAATGCCTTCTGCATACCTGCCCAGTTGCAGTCCAACTGCACCCTGAAGAGGAACTTCTTGCTTGCCTAGTGAATGTGCATCAGATCTGGTCTGGGCAAACCAACGAACTTCTGTGTCATCCAGTGAACAGCAATCGCACCTTCTCCAACCTCCAACAAGGCCTGAACCCGAGCCCTGGGGAGGTATCCCTCCAAGTTTGTCTTTCCTAAATTACTCTTCCTCAGGCCTAAGATACCTTTTAGCTTTCCACTGCACCTTGTAGTTATGTTCCTCTCATTGCTTAATAATTTTTTTTTTTTTTTTGAGATAGAGTTTCGCTTTTGTTGTCCAGGCTGGAGTGCAAGGGCACGATCTTGGCTCAGTGCAACCTCCGCCTCCCAGGTTCAAGTGATTCTCCTGCCTCAGCCTCCCAAGCAGCTGGGATTACAGGCATGTGCCACCATGCCCAGCTAATTTTGTATTTTTAATAGAGATGGGGTTTTGCCACGTTGGCCAGGATTATTTCGAACCCCTGACCTCAGCTGATCCAACTGCCTCGGACTCCCAAAGTGTTGGGATTACAGGCGTGAGCCACCACGCCTGGCCAATAATTCTTCATAATAAAGTTTCTCTTGTTTAAAATACTACATGTCTGTAGCATCATCTCCTGGGTACTGTCCTCCTGATAGTGAATGAGTTCTCATGAGATCAGGTCATTAAAAATTTGGCACATCCCCCTACCCCAACTCTTGGTCCTATCCCTGCCATGCAAGACGCCTGCTCCCTTTGCCTTCCGCCATGATTGGAAGCTTCCTGAGCCTCCCCCAAAGCAGAAGGCACTATGCTTCCTGTACAGCCCGCAGAACTATGAGCCAATTAAACCTCTTTTCTTTATAAATTACCCAGTCTCAGGTATTTCGTTACAGCAATGCGAGAATGGGCTAATACAGCAGGCTATATCTGCATGGATGCTAACTATAGCAATGTTTACATTGGAAAAAAAGATACAAAACAAAGTGAATGCCGCTGATAGGGAAATGGTTGGATGAATTATGGTTCATTCATACTTGAATAATAGCATCTCAGGTTCAATTCCACTAGAAACAGACTCTAAGATTGAGATTAGTGAGGTTATTGGGAACTGCTTTGGGAATCACTCCTATGACAGAGGCTTTACCAACCCATGGAGAACTGGAGCAGAGCAGGCTTTCAGAGTTGTCCTGAGTGGAGCTCAAGAGCCAGGCATTGGGATCTATACGTTAGCCAGTCATTGACTGTGGGTGCCCCCAGGATGAGTCCTAACCGTGAGTGAAGTGGCCCCTGCAGGAGGCAGTGATTCCCAAAGAGAGACTCGGCTATGAGCCACAGTGACCAGCAATCCTAGAGCTGGGGCGGGGTGGGGGCGGATCTGAGTAAGGCACTGCAGCTTCCACTACTGTCCACCCATCGTGTTACTTGGGTCCACGTGATTCCTGTGGCAAGTCTGCCTCATCTGAGAACAGCTCCTTTAAGATTCTGGTTGATCTCTGGTCCTGGAGAAATTCACAGGGGAAGGCCAGTGGGACAAACTCCAATCCCCACAGCTGCCAGTGGTCACACGGCCCCAGTGGTTACATATAGTTTTCCTTCCCTATAGCCAATTCTGGTTTCCCCCTTGGCCTCAATAACTCCTCCACTAGGCAGATCCCAAAGGGGTCTGAGCTCCTGGTCACCATACCCTGCCCAGGCCTGCCTCTGGTGGAGAAGTGGCAAGTGACACCTCTGTGGATCACCTCGGGACCAAAGGCATTGTTCCCTGTCCCACCGTTTACCAGCAGCATCCACCTCCTCCCCGTGAGGGTCAATTAATTGGCCTCACACTCCCCCAGCTGAGGTATGTTGAGACTGGACCCTAGTTACTAATCAGGTGGTGGAAGGAGAAGGAGGCAGATCCCGAGGAGGGAGGCGCATACAGAATCTCAAGGCAGAAGCATCTGCAATTGTCTTTAAGCAAGGGGTCAGTGCTAACCCATTGCAGACCCAGAGGCTCAGGAGGCTCTGAAGTTTCAGGGTTTCCAAGTGTATCAACCCAGATCTCCCCACCCCATGACTCAGGACCTGACCTTCATGTTGCAAGCTTACTTGGGTTGAGCATTCAACCTTCTCTGCAGTTCTGCTTCCCCTGTAACTAAGTCTAGGGCCTGATTCTCAGCGTTTTCTTCCCATCAGCTGCAAGAGATGAGATTCTCTGCCTATGCTGTTAAGGAGGCCCTCGGGCTTCCACACTGAGCCTTCTATAGCTGAGTAATCACCCTCACCTTTTGTCTTTTTTACTGCATCATTTGCTCTCTGAAATAGCCATTTAATTCTAAAATCTTTATAATTACGACTTTCTCTATAGCTTCCCAGATCCTGAAATACTGTACCAGCTGCTGAATTTCTTTCCACCAATACCCCACCTGCTATGGACAGAATGTCTGTGTCCTCTCTAAGTTCATACGTTGAAGCCTAATGCACAATGGGATGGTGTTAGGTGGTGGGGCCTTTGGGAGGTGATTAGGTCACGAGGGTGGAGCCTCACGCTGGGATTAGCATCCTCATCAGAAAAGACACAAAAGAGATGGTCTCTCTCCAGGAGGTGAGGACACAGCAGGAAGGCAGCCATTTGCAAGCCTTCACTAGGAAGCTTGCTTTCACTAGACACTAGATCAGCCGACGCCTTGATCTTGGACTTTTAGGCTTTGGAACTGTCAAGGTCAGGAGATCGAGACCATCCTGGCTAACATGGTGAAACCCCGTCTCTACTAAAAAATACAAAAAACTAGCCGGGCAAGGTGGCG
>NW_012109919.1:189341-190049 GCF_000951045.1 Mandrillus leucophaeus
TAGTTCATTACATATTCATCTAGTGCTTAGCAAGTCAGCACTTTACACAAGATAAACACAGCAGCCACCTGCGGAGACGGCTGGCCTTTGTCTGGGCTTTTCATCTTTAGCTGTCTGCTGGGCAACAAAAGGAAAGGCGGCTTCTTGCATGACTCAGCTTCCAGCTTGATTTTTCCCTTTGGCATAGTGAATTGGGGTCCTGAGATTTTATTTCCCTTTCACAACCCCAAAACCCAGGGAGAACTGTTTGCACGCTTGGATTCGATGAAGAATGGATAGAGTGTGATCTAATGGTGACCGGCTAAAGGGGGAACCCTGCAAGGCCTGTCTGTCCAGATTCGTCTTGGCCTCTCTGGGTAGCATTGTGTCCTCCCAGATATAGGGCAGGACCCCTCCGGAATGAGGGTCTTCATGGGAGAAGGGAGAGAGTGACCTTTCTAGTTCTGTGGCTTGCTTTGAGGGAGAAAGATTCTAGTTTCTATGACTCACCTTGGGGAGGAGGAATTCTGGTTTCTATGACTTGCTTGGGGAGAGATGAGAGGGTAGAAGGAGGTCAGGGAGGTCTCACTTCTGAGGCCCTTCCAATATCCTTCAGTTCAAAGTACCTACCTTGTCAAGATGCCATACTTCACCTGGGGGTATCATGTTCTGAGTCAGGACAACAGATATATTATTTTGCAAATAAAATAAGCATCTTTAAAGAAAAAT
>NW_012109919.1:195384-196043 GCF_000951045.1 Mandrillus leucophaeus
CATGGACAATTCTTTTTTGGGGTGGGAATGGGGATGTTCCTGTGCAATGTAGGATGCTTGGCAGCATCCACAGATATCAGCAGCACATGCGTGTGTGCACACAAACACACACACAAACACACATACATTACACACAAACATACACAAACACACACACATACACGCAAACACACATACACACACTATACACACACAAACGCACACATACACACTACACACGCACACAAACACACACATACATACACACTACACACACATACACACACACACATACATATACACACTACACACACACATACACGCAAATACACATACATACACTACACACACACAAACACATATACACACACAAACACATACATATACACACACATACACACACACATACACACACACGACACACACACAAACACATATACACACACTACACACACACACACAGACACACACACACATACCTCTCCAGTCTGTGTCTTCAGACATCCCCAAATGTCCCTTTGTGAGCAAAGTCAGCCCCGTTAGGAAACACTGCTCTAACATGATCTGGCTGGGCCAATCATTAGAGAATCCCAGATATCAGTATCTTCATGTCTTTTCCTTGGAATGGCCCTTACCCCCTCCCTCCCTTCCTTCCCTTTTCAGTATAGATACTCTCTTTC
>NW_012109919.1:196093-197939 GCF_000951045.1 Mandrillus leucophaeus
CCACAGAGGTGACAGGTGTTCCACCTCCTGCCAGGAACCGGCTTTGCATTGCTGGGCAGCAGGGCATCCAGCTCCAAACTCTTATGGATTCAGTTTCCTGAGACACCCCCTGACACCCACTGCTGTAGGACGGGTTCCAGGTGACAGGTTTCAGATAGAGACTTCTGGTGAGACATTTACAGTGGAATGCTCTTGGGATAAGGGAGGCAGGTTGAGATATTTGCATCAAAGGCTTAGCCCCAGGCAGGGTTGGAGCTGGAATGGCCTTCAGGTGTCCCTAACTGAGGCCAAAGGAGCCCCTTTGTATCTTCGTAGCCCTGTACTGAGCAGGCATTGAATCCAGGCTGTCCTCAGGCGGGACAGTCACCACAGGCAAGGCGGCTTCCTGAGTTGAGGGAAATCCCAAGGGAGGGACTGGGGTGTGTCCAGTCACTCTCAGCACTGGGGGAACAAGTTCCTTCTCTGAAGGGGGGTGGTCTGTGTGGCACACCCCAGCATCCACTACAATTAGGTGGCTGTAACATGAACGAGACAGAAGAATTGACATGCAGTACTGTTGGGTGAGAAAAGCAAGACAGAAAAACCCAAAACCTCTTGGTGTGCCTGTGTCTGTCACATACATATGTACACACGCAACCTCCTACTGCTGGCCATCTGACACTGCGACAGCACCTCTCCGGCCCTGCCATTCTGCAGGCCAGGCACCCGCTCACGGCCTTGGCCCCTTCTCCCTCTGCCAGGACTTCCTTCCACAAGAAATCTATGTGCCCCACTCCACTAATTCCCACCATCTTTGTTCAAATGCCACTCATTGGTAATGCCTGTAATCCTAACACTTTATTCAAATGCCACTCGTCACTCACACCTGTAATCCTAACACTTTGGGAAGCCAAGGCAGGAGGATGGCTTGAGCCCAAGAGTTCAAGACCAGCCTGGGCAATAGAGTGAGATGGCGTCACTTCCCAGACTTCTAGAATACAGCAGTCTTCCTCCCCGCTCACCAGCTTTATTTTCCTCCATAGCATTCACTACCACTGACATCATGTATTTACTTACTTTTATTCCAGTGTCACCTGAACAAATCCTTTCCTCACTCTATTTTATAATAAATAGCGATCACCTCCCCGCCCCCGCTTAGAAATCTGCTTATCTCCCTATTGTATTATTCTGAATCACTTTACCATCTCAACTGTTTTGCTTATTTATTTAGTTTGGTGCAAAAGTAGTTGCGGTTTTTGCCATTACTTTTAATCACAAAAACCGCAACTACTTTTGCACCAACCTAATAGTTTTTAACTCTCTCTCTTCTACACCAGACTATGAGCTGCACAAGTGTTTTGTGCCTGTCTTGATGGCTACCGCATCCCAGAGCCTAGATAAGCTATTTAATGTGATAAGCAACTTAGAAGACATCTTAAAAATAAGGAATGGGCTGGGTGCAGTGGCTCACGCCTGTAATCCCAGCACTTTGGGAGGCTGAGGTGGGCGGATCACCAGGTCAGGAGATCGAGACCATCCTGGCTAACATGGTGAAACCCGATCTCTACTGAAAATACAAAAATTAGCCAGGCATGGTGGCACTTGCCTGTAAGTCCCAGCTACTCAGAAGGCTGAGGCGGAAGAATTGGTTGAACCTGGGAGGCAGAGGTTGCAGTGAGCCAAGACTGTGCCAGTGCACTCCAGCCTGGGTGACAAAGCAAGGCAAAGAAAGAAAGGAAAGAAAGAGAGAGAGAGAGACAGAGAGACAGAGAGAGAGAGAGACAGAGAGAAAGAAAGAAAGAAAGAAAGAAAGAAAGAAAGAAAGAAAGAAAGAAAGAAAGAAAGAAAGAAAGAAAGAAAGAAAGAA
>NW_012109919.1:199984-203091 GCF_000951045.1 Mandrillus leucophaeus
ATGCTAGAAGAGGAGTGAGAACGCCCACTGGTGCTTGTGGCGTACTGGGTTTCAGGCTTTACATACTTCGTCTTAGGTAATCCTGGCCACCAGTCTGTGAAGTGGGAATCACTCGACACAGAAGAGGAACAGAGAACACTGAGGCTCAGAGAAGCTAAGCAACTTGCCAAGGCCACACAGGAAGTAGACGGCAGCCAAGAACCCCAACCTGTTTCATCCCAAAGTTCATTCTACAGCATCATTGTCTCCTGCTTCCCTTGTCTGAAAATGAGAAGAAAACTCATCTAGCCGGCCTCTCTAGGTTATCATGAGATCAAATACAAAAACTTCCTGGAAGAGAACCACCCAAATGAAAGCACCGTCCTCTGTCCAGACAGTCACGGCCTTGTGCCCGTGGGTGGGACCAAGTTCATCAACTTAGAGTGTGCTAGCGTGTGGGCTACCGGGGAGGGGATGTTAAAGAGTTCTCTCTGTCTTAGCACCGGAAACCTCCATCAAGCCCCCTTTGCTGGGTCAGATTGCCCTAATAGAAACCGACCTCTTTGACTTCATTCATTCATGACAATATCAGTTCCGGGGGTGAACATTAGAAACCTTGGTGACCTGCGAGAACGAAGTGTCCTACTGGGCCGGGGCCTGACGCTTTCCCAGGCTTCTCCCTCATGGGTTCTGTTGAGGAGCTCAGCATACAAAAGGGTACACTTCAGCCCAAACATTTCTCCCTAGTTACTAGTCAGGAAGTATCAGCTGTAAAAAGCACATCTCCCTTCCTCCCACCTCCCTCCTATCCTTCCCTTCCTTTAATTTTTTTAAATTTCCATTTTTAACAAAGGCATATGAGCATCTGTTTTGGAGTTAAAACATTCTATAAGGCTTTTTTAAAACAATAGCAATCATCTGTCTTCCCATTTCCCTCTCCCTAGGGACAAATCCATTCAACTCTTTCACCCGAATTTTTCCATATTTTCCTTTCTATCTCTAAGTCACTGCCTCTGCTGCTCCTCTTGATTTTTCCGGTGTCAGATACCACCTGTGGATTTCTCAGCTTAGCAGGTGAGCAGTTTAACAGGAATGGGCATGGTCCTGTGCAATGTAGGATGCTTAGCAGCATCCACGGATACCAGCAGCACATGCGTGCACACACACCCACACACAGGCACATATACATACAAACACACACACACATACACACAAAACTGCTCAGTTTTGCCCACTCGTCCCATGCATTAATTTTCTGGGGCTGCCATAACAAAGTACCATAAACTGGACAGGTTAAACAGAAATGTACTGTCCCACTGTTCTGGATACTGGAAGTTCAAGATGAAGGTGGCGGCAGGATTGGTTCCTTCTAAGGCTGTGAGGGAAAGATCTGTTTCAGCCCCTCTCCTTGGCTTGTAGATGGCCGTCTTCTCTGTCATCTCCCCTGTGTATATCTCTCTTTGTGTCCAAATTTTATAAGGACACCAGCCACATTGAGTCAGGGCCTGCTCTAATGATCTCAATGTGGTAATCTCTCTAAAGACCTTATCTCCAAATAAGGTCACATCTGAGGTACTGGGGTTTAGGACTCCAACATATCTTTTCTGAGGAGGACACAATTTAATTCATAAAATATCATGCCCACTGGCTGCCACGTAAGGCAGCTGGGGTGCCACGTGTGCAATGTAGGGTCTTGCATACCCCCACCACACCATAGACACCCCTCCTTCCCACTCCCCAGATAGAGTTCAGACTGGGTTAGGTCAGCACACTCTTTACAACCAAGTCACGTAGTATAACACTCTGAAGTTTAACTTCTACACTAGGTTTTACTTTTCCTGGAGTCATAATTGTTGGATTTCTAAAAATCAGTAGTTTTCAGTTTTTATCAATAATTGAGCTAATTGGCCGGGCACGGTGGCTCGCGCCTGTAATCCCAGCACTTTGGGAGGCTGAGGCGGGCAGATCACGAGGTCAGGAGATCAAGACCATCCTGGCTAACACGGTGAAACCCCGTCTCCACTAAAAATACAAAAAATTAGCCAGGCTTGGTGGCGGGCGACTGTAGTCCCAGCTACTCAGGAGGCTGAGGCAGGAGAATGGCATGAACCCAGGTGGCGGAGGTTGCAGTGAGCAGAGATTGCACCACTGCACTCAAGCCTGGGCAATCGAGCAAGACTCTGTCTCAAAAATACAACAAAATATAATAATTGAATTCTAAACGCTCCGTCAATCTATCTGAATATATTCAGACACACTTACCTGACTTGCCTCAGTCTGGACAAGGTGCCCCCACACCTCACGCATGCCCTTCACAACCATTGTTTTTCCTATGTGAGACTCTGTATTCCTTTGTTTTGGAGAAGCACATCCTTCAGTAGCATCCTAAGAAAAGGCATATGGAAGGCAAATTCTAGGTGACTCTGCATATCTAAAAATGCCTTTATTCCATCTTCTCATTTCATTGATAGTGTGTCTGGATCTAAAAATTCCAGATTGAAAAGCAGTTCTCTTCTGAAGTTTGAAGGCATTGTCCCAATTGTCTTCTGGCTTCTGGTGTGACCCTGAGAAATCTGAAGTCATTCTTATTTCCAATTATTTGCATGTGGCCCTCCTGAAGCTTATGAAATAGTTTCTTGTCACCAGTACTTAAAAATGTCTCCATGATATGCCTGCATGTAGGTCTACTTCACCTTTTCAAAATGAATACTCATATTCTTTTTGTGGGGATTTTCTTGAATTTTTTTTTTTTTTTTTCTCTGAGATGGAGTCTCACTCTGTCACCCAAGCTGGAGTGCAATGGCTCAATCTCGGCTCATTGCAACCTCCGCCTCCCGGATTCAAGTGATTCTCCTGTCTCAGCCTCCTGAGTAGCTGGGATTACAGACATGTGCCACCATGCCCGACTAATTTCTTTTGTATTTTTAGTAGAGCTGGGGTTTACCATGTTGGTCAGCCTGGTCTCAAACTCCTGACCTCGTGATCCATCCACCTCAGCCTCCCAAAGTGCTGAGACTACAAGAGTGAGCCATTGCGCCCAGCCTCTTGAAATATTTATCAATGATTTATCCTCCTGCATTTTCCCTGTCCTCTCTTTGTAAAACTCCTACTATTTTCTTAGGCTTTTC
>NW_012109919.1:204316-216868 GCF_000951045.1 Mandrillus leucophaeus
GAATCCCAGATATCAGTATCTTCATGTCTTTTCCTTGGAATGGCCCTTACCCCCTCCCTCCCTTCCTTCCCTTTTCAGTATAGATACTCTCTTTCTTTTAAAAAAAAGCCAAGGCTAGTTCTCCACTCTTTCTGCTTTCATCTGAGTCAGTAATCTGAGATGCTGGATGCCCCTCCGACAGTATATGGGTTGCTCCCCGCCATGCATTAGGATATAATCTGTTCTGGTTCAGGTTCTGATCCTACGGTGATGATGCCTTGCAAAAAGGAAAGATGGAGACAAAACCTCTACGTATCTTGGCTGGGAGCAGCTAAATACTACTGCAAACCCAAACATGGGCACTTGTACTTAAGACGGCTCAAGAAATCGGGAAGTGTGTCCCTGATTTCTCATTTTAAAATGTGAAAGCATTGACTATGTTGAGGATATCCCCCTCAGTCATAAGCATTGCCAAGGGAGAAAGGAAGGGGTGTTGATTTCCCCTCCCCTAAATTCCAGAGGAAACCCTGGCTTTCCAACCCCATAGCTAGCTGCTCAATGCCACTGAGCCATTCACACATGAAGGAGACAAAAGCTGCATCAACTTGACACATCAAATCTAAACGAAGCCTAGAAAATATCAGTGTTCCAAATGTTTCCCTTAACACGACTACAGCCAAAAACTCATTCATCGATGTCCTGCCACTTCCCTCCTGTGGGACAAGATTCGGATGCACAGGGCCCGGTGGCTTCCCTCCATTCTGGTTTCCAACTCACCTGGCCCACAGGCCAGGATGGTGTCCCCACTGCCCCCATTATTAATCACAACATGTAGTTTGTTCAAAAGTGAATCTGAAGAAAATTTTCATAAGGGAATGTGAACAGTGAATTTTATGGTATGTGAAACGTATCTCAATAAAGCTATAAAAAAAAAAGTGAATGTCAATGGAGTGATTTAGGAATTACACTATTTGTATTCACACAAACTGGGGAGATGATTTCCAATTTCAAAGACGGTAGCCCTTAAGTATAAACTCTAAATATAAACCCAGGACCCCTGAGCCATGTGCAGGTGATATGGAAGGTCCCTGGGCCAGTTCCCAAGAGGCCACTCTTCAGGAAGACCCAGGTACAGAGACCTTCTCACTAGCACTGGTAGGACAGTCTGAACTGAGCACTGCCCCATGATTTTGATGTTTGTCACCACGTCTGAAAGGTCCTGACAAAGCCAGCCAGACTGTCCTGAAAGTAGATGTCACAGCAACTATGGCAAGCCTGGTAAAGTCTGAAGGAGATAGGTCAGGGACCTCCGTGCCCATCTCACACAAGTAGTGAGTGTGTGTGTGTGTGTGTGTGTGTGTGTATGTGTACGTGTGTGTGTGTGTGTTAGAGACAGAGATCATGAAGGACATTGGCACACAGCCTTCTCTCTGTCACACCTGCCATCCTAGCCAGCAGGGGCACATCTGGGAGAGGTGCAAGGGACCCCTTTGGGCATCTGGGTGGCATTTTTGTGCTGCCATCAGTGGGTTCCCTGCACTCATGGGATGGATTTTTGCTGAATTCTAACTCCACCAGCAACAGAGTCTTGGGCAGTGTTATTAGTCTGCTTGGGCTGCCATAACAAATACCACGGACTGAGTGTCTTAAACAACAGAACTTTAGTTTCTCACCATTCTGGCGGCTGGAAGTCTAAGATCATGTCAGTAGGGTTGGTTTCTGGTGAGGCCTCTCTCTCTGGCTTGCAGGCGGCTGCCTTCTTCCTGTGTCCTCACAGAGCTTTCCCTCTACGTGCTCACATGCCTGCTGTCTCTCTGCATGGCCAAATTTTCTCTTTTACTTAAACATTTTTTTAGAGATGGGGTCTCAGTCTTTCACCCAGGCTGGAGGGCAGTGGAGTGATTACAGGTTGTTGCAGCCTCAAACTCCTGGGTTCAAGTGATCCTCCTATCTCAGCCTCCCAAGTTGCTGGGACTACAGATGTGCACCACCATGCCCAGCTAATTTTTTAAAATTTTTTGTAGAGTTAGGGGACTTGCTAAGTTGCCCAGGTTGGTCTCAAACCCCTGGTCTCAAGTGATCCCCAACCTTGGCCTTCCAAAGCAGTGGGATTATGGGCAGAAGCCATCATGCCTGATCCAAATTTCCTCTTCTTATAAGGACAACAGTCAGATTGGATTATGTCCCCACCTTACAGGCCTCATTTTAATTTAATCACCTCTTCAAAGACCTTACTTCCATTTTTGAGGTACTGGGGGTTGGTACTTCCACATATGAATTTGGGAGAGACATATATCAGCCCTTAACAGTCAGGCTGTTCATTTCCTCCAGTAGTGGCAGTCTTTCTTTTCTTCCTCCTTTTTTTTTTAATTTTTATTTTTTATTTTTTATTTTTTTTGAGATAGAGTCTCTCTCTGTCGCCAGGCTGGAGTGCAGTGGTGCAATCTCAACTCACTGCAACCTCTGCCTCCTAGGTTCAAGTGATTCTCCTGCCTCAGCCTCCCGAGTAGCTGGGACTACAGGTGCTCACCACCATGCCCAGCTAATTTTTGTATTTTTAGTAGAGACAGGGGTTTCACCATGTTGGCCAGGATGGCCTTCATCTCTTGACCTCATGATCCGCCCGCCTCGGCCTCCCAAAGTGCTGGGATTACAGGCGTTAGCCACCGCATTCGGCCAGTGACAGCTTTTCAAAGGGTATAGTTATCCCTCAGAGGATCGATTCCAGGGCCTCTCATGAATACCAAAATGAATACTTGATATAAAATGGTGTAGTATTTGCATATAATCTATGCCCATCTTTCCATATACTTTAAATCATCTCTAGATTATTTTGAATGCCTACTACAATGTAAATGCTTTTTAAATAGTTGTTAGACTGGATTGTTTAGGGAATAATGACCCCCCAAAAAAGTCTGGACATGCTCAGTACAGATTCAACTATCATAGCCTAATTAAATTTTTGATCCATAATTGGTTGACCCCACAGATGTGGAACCCCTGGATTCAGAGGGCTCACTGTAATTAGAAGCATGTCCCCTGTCCCTATCCTGAGGGACTGGGAAGAGATGGAGACCATGGAAGTGTTGAGTTAGGCCCTCCAGAGCTGGGCATAATTCCCAGGTATGCCCAGGAAGGCCAGAGCTGAGTTTAAAAGTTGGCAATAGAAAGAACCAAGGAGGGCCTGGTGTGGTGGCTCACACCTGTAATCCCAGCACTTTGGGAGGCTGAGGCAGGAGGATCACCCGAGGTCAAGAGTTCGAGACCAGCCTGGCCAACATGGTGAAACCCCATCTCTACTAAAAATACAAAAATTAGCCGGGCATGGTGGCAGGTGCCTGTAATCCCAGCTACTCAGGAGGCTGAGGCATGAGAATCACTGGAACCCGGGAGGCAGAGGTTGCAGTGAGCCAAAATCGCAGCACTGCACTCTGTCGTGGGTAACAGAGCGAGACCCCATCTCTCACACACACACACACACACACACACACACACAAAAAGAGCCAAGGGGATTGGAAAATGGGGGTGGAGGGAGGGGGAGGATTAGGAATTGAGTTTTTGCTTCTCAGAGGAAAAGAGAGGAGGTGTTAAGATGTGAGTATGAAAACTCTAAACACCCTGCTGTATACACAAAGGTCTGGTGGCTGTGTCTTTCCGGTGAAACCAATAAAGGAGTCTCAGTTCCCCAACAAGGTGGAGGTGACAGAGCAAGGGAAGGGCTCAGGAGGAAGTCAGCCTAGGAAGGTGAGCCTCGTGGGGAATCCAGGATGCACAGGGTGGGGCTCTGGACTTCCCAAGTGGAGTCTCACACAGGTCTGAAGGGTGGTCCCAGCTGACATCTGCCTAGGACAGCTTGCCCGGTTCATCAACCTCCTGTTTGCAGGCACCTCCCCACACCCTGGCCCTGGGGACCAATTAGTCTGACACAAATAAAGCTGCAGACAAACAGGCTTAAAACTCACCCGACAAACCTGTTTTCAGATCAGAGCAGATATGGGCCCCAGAAGAGCCTTGCAAACTACCTCCAGCTAGGTAAATTAGGGCAGTGTCTTAGTCTAGGCTGCTGTAACAAAGTACCATAGACTGGGTGGCTTAGAAGCAACAGACATTGGTTTCTCAGTTCTGGAGGCTGGCAGTCTGAGACCAGGATACCAGCATGGCTAGGCCCTCGTCCAGGGTACAAACAGCTAGCCGCCTTCTCACTGTATCCTCACATGGCAGAGAGAGGGTTAGGAGGCTCTTTGGAGGCCCTTTCACAATGGTACTAATCCCATTCTTGAGGGGTCTGCCCCTATAACCTAATCACCTCCCAAAGGCCCCACTTTTTTTTTTTTTTTTTTTAAGACAGGGTCTTACTCTGTCACCCAGGCTGGAGTGTAATGGTGCCATCATTGCTCACTGGAGCCTCCAACTGCTGGGCTCAAGGGATCCTTCTGACTCAGCCTTCTGAGTAGCTGGGACCACAAGCACAGAGGTCCCATTTAATATCATCACTATGGGAGTTGGGATTTCAATATATGAATTTCAAGAGGAAATGAACATTCAGTTCATTGCAGGCAGGAAGGTATTTGTTCAATGAAAAATTAACTTTCATGCTTTTATTGTTTCCCCTTGATAATAATGATAGCTAACATTCCCAGAGTGCTTACTATATGCTAGGGACATGTCAAACCCTCAACAGGCATTGTCCCATTTAATTGTCACAATAGCAGCAACCATTTCAGATCCCATTTCATAGATGAGAAAATTGAAGCTTGCATGGACCACAGAATTTTCTCATAGGTACTAAAGGATTGCGCTGGACTCAAAGTTGAATGTTGAATGCCTGACTTCAGAAACTGTGGTTTTAACCATGGTATGGTATGCCACCTCTTTATAATAAGAGTAAATGTGTGCCATAGAGACAAGTTAAACAATGCAAATGAACAGACACAAGGCAATGAAAGTCACCTAGGACTAGACATTAGGAACTTCACAACCCTCTGGATGTCTGTGGGGTGATGCTGCGGGGTTTTTGTTCCTCGCTTTGTTTTCTAGAGACTTTTGTTTTCATTTAAAAATTTTTTTTATTTCTTTTTTTTCTTTTTGAGAGAGTATCTCACTCTGTCACCCAGGCTAGAGTGCAGTGGCTTGATCACAGCTCACTGCAGCCTCAATATCCTGGACTCAAGCAATCCTCCCACCTCAACCTCCCAAGTAGCTGGGACTACAGGTGCACACCAACATGCCTATTGCCCAGGCTGCTCTCAAACTCCTGCCTAGGCCTCTCAAAGTGCTGGGATTACAGGTGTAATCCACCTAGAAAATTTTTTTTTTTTTTTTTTTTGAGACGGAGTCGCGCTCTGTCACCCGCCTAGAGTGCAGTGGCGTGATCTCGGCTCACTGCAACCTCCACCTCCTGGATTCATGCCATTCTTCTACCTCAGCCTCCTGAGTAGCTGGGATTACAGGTGTGGGCGACCACACCCAGCTAATTTTTGTGTTTGTAATAGAGATGGGGTTTCACTAAGTTGGCCAGGATGGTCTCGATCTCCTGACCTTGACATCTGCCCACCTTGGCCTCTCAAAGTGCTGGGATTATAGGCGTGAGCCATCACCTATAGTGATTTTTAAAACAGTATTTCTTGTTCCTAAACATCTTTCCATGTCAATAACTATATTTTTAAAAGATTATTTTAAATAAGCATACTTGATTCCATTTAATAACGAGCTTAGTGAACTCAACCTAATCTCCCACTCTTGGACATTTTTAGTTTTTCCACCATTTCTCACCATTAAGAACAGTCTCATAGCTAAATCTTTTTACATGTCCTAATTGCTTCCTTGGTAAACTCCTAAATGTGGGAGATCAGAATCAAACAATATGAAAATTTAAAAAATTACTACTATATAATGCTACAAACATCCCAAGTTTACATCCCCACAAGACTGCCTGAGAGTAAGTACACTCCTTTCCCCACATGCACAGCTAAGTTCACCATCAGCCTTTTAGGTTTGACTTTTTCCAAGTCTGTAGGTGACAAAGAATATCTTGTAGTATCTTGTAGTTTTTGAATTTCCATTTACTTGACTATCTGTAAAGCTAACAGGTTTTTTTTTTTCTATATGTATTTCTTTAGTGAATTTTTGCATCATTTGGTAATTTTTGCATCATTTGGTAAATTTTACATCTGGACATTTTTGCATCATTTGGTAATTTTTCTATAAAGTGCTTTTTTATTGATATCTGTATACCTTTTAAATATCAAGGATATCAACATATCAAAGATGGCAAACATTTTTACCCAATTTGTCATAAGCCCATTAAACTTTTAGTAATCATTTTTGCTGTACCAAATGCAATACATTTCCTATTTTCTTCTTTCTACTACTCTCCCATAAATTCCTGAAGTTGGAATATCTTTGAAACTATGAGCTCCCACACTCATAGCCATGTTTCTTCCAAGGGCTTCACTTCTCACAGTGACTTGACAACAAGTAGAAGTCAGGAAGTTTCTGTTCCATGAAATGGAAATTCCACGCTGGCAATAACAAACGGATTTTCCTCAGTCGTTAGAGAACCCACAACTTAAGGAACCAAATCCAGACTACTAGATACCGCAGAGCAGGGATGGTAAATCAGTATCACCTCCCCTGACAATATTGATTGATTGGTCCTGGCTGTCTTGGATACTGACAGCCATCTGGGCCTCTGAAATGAACTGAAAAAGTCTGCTGGGGGGTCTGTGAGGAGGAGGTGCCAGGCACACAGTCCATGGGCAAATTGTCTATATTAGTCCGTTCTTACACTGCTATAAAGAGCTACCTTTGACTGGGTAATTTATGAAAAAAAGAGGTTTAATTGACTCACGATTCTACAGGCTTAACAGGAAGCATGACTGGGAGGCCTCAGGAAACTTACAATCATGGCGGAAGGGGAAGCAAGCATCTTCTTCATATGGCAGCAGGAGAGAGTGAGGGGAACGTTTAAAACCTCACACACACATGAGATCATCAGATCTCATGACAACTCACTCACTGTCATGAGAAAAGCATGGGGGAAATCCACCCCCATGATCCAATCACCTCCTACCAGATCCCTTCCCCAACATTGGGAATGGCAATTCAACAAGAGATTCGGGTGGGGACACAGAGCCAAACCATATCACTGTCACACAGAAAGGTGTAGGGTGTGACCAGACACCATGAGGAGATAAAGAGTGTTCCTAAAAATTGTGCTGTGACAATAGGCATGCTCTAGGATTGCCCTGGACAGAAAGAATGTATGGTCACCCCAAGTATAGGGAACAACACAGTAGCAGTGGAAAACCAAAGTCCAGAAGGCTTACGGGAGTCAGTCAGGGTCACACAGCTGCTGAATGTAGAGCTGGCTTTGGACTCAGCTCATCTCCCAGTGTGCTAACCTGCTGTGCAGCCTCAGGAGGTCCCCTCATGTGTCTGGGTCTTAAATTCCTCTCTATAAAATGAGCAGTTGTAGCTTAAGAAATTCTAATGACTTTGATAATACAGTTCTCTGCTCTCCACCCACTGGACTTTTGACACATTTTGTGAAAGCCAGCCACTCAGTGGGCACCTGCTACTTTTCTTCTCTCCTTGCCCTTGCTAGGACTCCTAGAGAGGTCGGGCACAGGGATGAGGTGACACAGCTTTGGCATCTGGGAGGCACATCTGCTTGTGCAGGTTTAGTCACAGCTTTCTTGGGGCCACAGTAGTGGAGTCCTTGGTGGACGTGACCCTGGTGCACTTCAGTACGCAAGTCATGTCACTCTTTTTTTTTTTTTTTGAGACGGAGTCTTGCTCTGTCGCCCAGGCTCGAGTGCAGTGGCACGAACTTGGCTCACTGCAAGCTCCACCTCCCGGGTTCACACCATTCTCCTGCCTCAGCCTCCCAAGTAGCTGGGACTATAGGCGCCCACCACCATGCCTGGCTAATTTTTTGTATGTTTAGTAGAGATGGGGCTTCACTGTGTTAGCTAGGATGGTCTTGATCTCCTGACCTTGTGATTCGCCTGCCTCAGCCTTCCAAAGTGCTGGCATTACAAGCGTGAGCTACCGTGCCTGGCCAAGTCATGTTCTTAACAATTCTCATCTGGCCTCAGGAAACTCAGACCAGAGATACTGTAACTCAGCCAGTCAAGCCAGGGCCTGGTGAGAAAACTTGGGGATGTTTCTGGGGAAAATGTTGACAAGGTTAGCAGGCTTCCTGGGTAGGGCTGAGTCAGCATAGAAAGCAAAAATGAGCCCTGCTCTGAAACTTTCACAAGATTGGGGCTATGGAGCCACAGCCTGGTTTTTTATCCTGTCTCTTGTACTTACTAGCTATAACATCTTGAACAAGTAACTTAATCTTTGTGCCTAGGCATATAAATTAGGAATTTATTCAGCTGCTATTGACAGAGATCTTAAGAGCATCTTAAGCACGGAGACATTTATGTCTCTTTTACACACCTTCCAGCATTCTGCTCTGCCATCCTTACTTAGCACATGGATTCCACCTCATGGCCCAAGATGAATGCATGTGCTCTGGCCATCACATCTTTATTCCAAGCAGCAGAGTAGCAGGCAGAATAAAAAAAGGCACTCACATTTCAGAGCTTTTCCAGATGTCCCCCTTTAAAGGACTTTTTCAGTAGTCCCCCTCACATTTTCTTCTTTTACCTCATTGTCCAAGAACTTGTTCACATGGGTACACCCCATTGCAAGGAAGGCTGATATGTGGTCTTGGCTTGGCATGCTGATGTCCCCAATAATGTTGGAGTTCTGTTTCTAAAGGAAAAGATGAGAATTGATATTAGGTGGCAAACTTGCAATTTCTCCCCTAGTCAGTTTTTTCAACTGTAAGTTGAGGATTCTAATAGTTCCTACCTCACAGGGGTGTTGTATTCAGTAAGAACTCAATAAACATTAGTTAAATTATTGTACATCAGGAGAAAGTGGAATGCAAAAGGCAAATAATGTTGGCATTACTATGAACATCGTTTGGACATCACAGACTCCGGGATCCCTAGAATCTCAAACACACTTTGAGAACTGCTGCCTTGACAATCACTTAATTCTTGGGCAGTCTGGCTGGCCAAGTCCTCGTATGACCTTGAAAGGACACAGCCATCCTTTTGCCTTTACAAAGTTTGTATAATTTTTGCTCACACGTATGACCTTGTTTTTTGGGAAGATCTTGCACCATCTGTAATGACCTTTTCTGTGTATGTCTTTGATTTTCCATCTTCCTTCTGGCAATTGTAAGGCTATGAGGCCTTATCAGCCTTCTACAGCCAATCAAAGTTGACCTTATAACTTTGTCCACCACTGTGCCCCGGCGCCCAGCACATGGAAGGAGTGCCACAGACATAAGCTTGACAGTGCTGAACTCTACCCAAACCTTGTGTTGCTGGAGAACAGTGGAGTTAAAGAAATTCCTCCACCCTTTGTGTTCTGGAAAACACTTACTACAAAGAACCCTCCTTCTCTATATGACTTAGGTAAGACCCACAAACGCCGCCCTGGTTTACCTATCACAAGGCCAGCCTCAGACCCTCCAAATTCCCTTTCTTTGTCTCATAAATAAGTAGTGGAACTGCTTGACCCCTGTGATCAATTGGAACAACATGCTTGCTAACCAAACTTTGATGAGGCTTCTCTCTCCCCTACCTAGCCCACTGAATAAACCTTGACTCCACCACAACCTGAGACAGCATAAGCTCTTCCTGAGACTCGGCTGGCCCTCTGACCTACTACCGGATCCCACCACCCTTTCATCCCGCTTCCCCATACCGTGCTCTTTCTAGCTTTGTTACTTCGCTATGGAAGGAGAACTCTTTCTGTCTAACTCTTGAGATGTTACAGAGCTTACGGTCAGAAGTTCTCCCCACTGCAATAGTCCCTCTCCACACCTTGCAATAATCTTTTGGAATAAACTTTATCCTTACTAAGTCTGGATTTGTTTTTTATTGGACCCACTGAATGAATGAAACAACCACAACTGATCAGAGAGCAGCAATACTAATCCAGTTTTGCAAATTCTGTTGTGACTTTTCTTGTCATTAGTCACACTTTGAAATTCTGATTCCTGGATTTGCCAAACCCACCAGGCCACGGCCAGGCGCCTTGGGTCCAAAGTACAGCTGGTGGCTGAAAGCCAGGCCTCCGGAATAGACACATTAGGATTTGGATTTGGGTGCTCTCAACTCAGGATTTTAATCCTTTGTCGGGATGCATTTATTTTCCCCGGATACTATGCTTTTTATTTTTGGTTTTCCTTCCCGTATCCTGGGTCAGGTCATCAGAACAGCTCTCCCAGTGAGCCCATATTGAATGAGCACCTCTAGACGCCACCACTCAGCTGGACCCTGGAACTTGTATGGGGGCAGGAGGACTCTGGCAACAAATTACAAGCAAATGAACTGGGAAGTACTATGAAGAAATCCTGTTCTCACAGAGCACTAACGGAGAACCTATGTATACCCAGTGGACAAGGAGAACTCACTAGGAAGACAACTTACTTTGAGGCCTGAGGCTCAGACAGTCCAGTAATGCGAGCAGCTTGAGAGACGGAGCCTTGAAGCCTGTATTAGTCAGGTTCTCCAGAGAGACAGAACCGATAGGAGATACCTATGTATCTACAGAAAGATAGGTCCTCCAGAGAGACAGAACTGATAGGAGATATCTATCTATCTATCTACCTACCTACTGATAGGAGATATCTATCTGTTTATCTATCTATCTATCATCTATCTATCGATCGATAGGAGATATCTATTATCTATCCATCTATCTATAGATGTATATATCTATATCTACCTATAGAGAGAGACAGAGAGAGAGAGTGAGTGAGAGAGGATATTAGAATTGGCACATGCAATTATGGAGACTGGAAGTCCAGGGACAGGCGGGTCTGCAAGCTGGAGACCGTGGGATGCAGATAATATGGCTCAGTGCAGGTCCAAAAACATCAGAACTAGGGAAGCTGATGATGTTACTCTCATTCCAAGGCCAGAGTCCTGAGAACCTGGGGGTTAGGGGAGGGTGTGTAAGTCCTGGAGTCGAGACCATTTTGGGCTTTGTCCACCAAGATTAACAATTCGACTTTTAGTCTAAGTGGGTGTATTAGTCTGTTTTCACACTGCGGATAAACACATACCCGAGACTGGGCAAAAGAAAGGGGTTTAATGGACTCACAGTTCCACGTGGCTGGGGAGGCCTCACAATCATGGCGGAAGGTGAAAGGTGGGTCTCACATGGCAGCAGCTGGAAGAAGAGAGCTTGTGCAGGGCAACTTCCCTTTGTAAAACCATCAGATCTAGTGAGATTCATTTGCTATCTGGAGAATAGCACAGAACACACCCGCTCCCACTATTCAATCACCTCCCACCGGGTCCCTCCCACAACAGGTGGGAACTGTGGGAACCACAATTCAAGATGAGTTTTGGGTGGGGACACAGCCAAATCCTATCAGCGAGAAGAGGCTTGTGAGATCTTGTTTTAATGTTTGCTTTGTTGTTTAATCTGATTGCAAGTGAGGGTTAAAAACATTTTCAACCTGTTGACCATTTGCATTGTTTGCTGAATTATCTGCTCCTATTCTGAGGAAGAGTAGGTCTCCCTCAGACCTACTGAAGTCATAGCATCTTTCCTATTCACATGAAGTCTCTCTCAGTGACGGATTTCAATCCTTTGTTGTGTTCAGTTTATTTTCCCCAGGTTATCTGCTTTTTAATTTTAGTTTTCCTTTTTAAGTAGAAGCTCCAAACTTTGTGCCTTAGTGTGTGAGGATTTTTTTTTTCTTTGACGGAGTCTTGCTCTGTTGCCCAGGCTGGAGTGCAATGGCACAATCTTGGCTCACTGCAACCTCTGCCTCCGGGTTCAACCAATTCTCTGTCTCAGCCTCCCGAGTAGCTGGGATTACAGGCGCCCGCCACCACGACCGGCTAATTTTTTTTTCTTTTTTTTTTTGGTATTTTTAGTAGAGACGGGGTTTCGCCATCTTGGCCAGGCTGGTCTCGAACTCCTGACCTCGTGATCCACCAGCCTTGGCCTCCCAAAGTGCTGGGAATTACAGGTGTGAGCCACCACGCCCGGCCAGTGTGTGAGAATTCTTCCATCACTTTTTATCTTAAGAAATCCTCGGCCACCTGACATTTAATAAACATGACTTAAGTTTTCTTGGTCCCTGTTGTCCGGATCCACGTTTTACACTCCTGGATTTCTGTTTTCTTCTCGGGGTGGGGCAATACCGCCCCTGGTGCGGCCCTCAGCCCAGGAGCGCAGAGCCCGCCGCAGAAAGACCCCTCGCCCATCTGCGCCCAGCCCTTCCCCCAAGGAGGGCTCAGGGGACCCCACGTTACTGGAATCCGTCCCGAGTCACAGCTACAGATCACTACCCACAAGCGGGGTCAAAGGCCTCTTTATGGGCGAGAAAGCTGCGGCTCAGCAGAAAGCCAAGCACTTTGGGAGGGAGGAGCTGAGGTGCTTTAATACCCTGAACAGACGCGAAAACAACCCAGGGCCGGCGGGGTAGACCTGGTAGGCGGCTGGGCGGGGCGAGGCCACTTCCGGGTGTGGAACCCTGCCCCCGCC